>NC_054534.1:78922594-79522594 GCF_017654505.1 Polyodon spathula | reverse complement strand
TATTGGGTTACACTAAAATGTCTGTAGAATGATTCGCAGTGGTGAAGAAAGCTTATTTTTGTAACCACGCTATATCAATATAGCCTATCTCATTTCTAGATACACCTTTAGAATTAAAACAAGTAATTACCAGTGGCAATATAGTAAAACATTTTTTTATTTATTTTATATATGTGTGCACATACATTGTCATTTTCAAACATAATACTAAAAGAAACCAAAATGAACATACAGTTTGACTAATGTTTATCATCCAGTTAAAATATTAAAACTATTTTAGTGTAATTGTAGTGATATTACTGTTAATGTAATATAGCTTGAACCCTCTCTTGTTTGAAATTGCATGCAGTAAGCAGGAACTCAAGTCTTAACAATTTGAACAGCCATTTAGATTTCCTAATGAATTGGCAAATGCTGATGTAGACGGTATTAGTTCTAGCTAAATTATTCCACCTCTTAAATATACCAACGTTACTGTATGGTGGTGGTCTAACTAATATTTATGGTGGGGTTTTACTAACTGTCTAGAGCCTTTCTGATCCGTATTGCAGAACAAACAAAGAAAAGTGCTCACTTGGTGCTTTGCAATTGTAATAGTATAAAACAATATATAATATGCAGATTATACCTTGACCCATTTCATTTTGACCTCTATTTAACAATTGCTGACATTTTGTGCACTTCCCTTATTTAGCTACCCACTATTCAGAATAAAATCAGGGTCACTGTTCTTACGTATTCGTATTGATAGTATATTGAACTCAGCTTTGACAGTAGTGCAGTATATTTGTTTTTTGTAGACATGGAATTGTTCAGTTTAAAAGTACATTTGTTGAGTTTAATGCTCTTTTGGGTGATTCTTTCTAGCTGTGTGTCCTTTTTTTTTTTTTTGTGCAGCTTCCTGCCGATTTCACCAAGCTCCACCTCACTGACAGCCTCCATCCGCAGGTGACCCACGTGTCCTCCAGTCATTCAGGATGTAGCATTACAAGTGACTCTGGGAGTAGCAGTCTGTCAGATATTTACCAGGTAAGCAAGGCTTTCTTTTTAACTTAGGTATGTAATGGCTCTAGGTGTTTAGAGATGACAAATAATTTGAACTGATTTTGCTTTTTAACAGTGTTTATAAAAATGCTTTGTAAACTGAAAGTAGAGAAATACCATCAACTGCGTAAATGCTGTGTTGAAAACCCTAACGTTTCAAATGTCATGTGGCGGTAACCCATATACACTGCATCAATATTACTTTGTTAGTTCTGTTATAGATTCTGATGCACTAGATTTATGGAAACATTCTGTCAAGATGATATCGGTTAGTAAATTATTCTTCATGCGTGCAACAGTTGATGTGCACTAACCAAGTATATTCTCCTTTTGTGCTCTATGATAAGTGTTTTTTTTTTTTTTAGTTATATTTTTTTTTTAGAGAGATACAACAATTAATCGATGCATCGATTATTGGTCGTCCGTCTTGAAGTTTCCTGAGCTTCAATTACATGTTGATGAATCGATGCATCAAATTAGATCAAACTGACTTCTGTTTTTTAAATTATTATTAACGCCTAGAAGGGACATATGGTGCGGATGCATGCATCTTTTCAGTTCTTTATTGAACGTAAGGCCTTTATTATTATTATTATTATTATTTTTTAATCAAAAATGTTCTGATTAGAATGCAAGTTGTGTCTTGCGGTTTAACGATTGAACTACTTGTGTTTTATTTTTATTTTATTTATGTATGTACATTTTTTAAATATGGCCTTTTCCCTTTTTTGGGGATATTTTCAAACCCTTTAATCCCTTTTGATTTCATGGAAGCCCTAATGTCTTTGTGTGGAGTGGCTCCTGCTGATTGTAGATCCGCAGAATCCACAGGCATTTTTTAACCTAGTTCTTGATCCTGGATAGACAGCCATCTGTTTGGCTGCCATTAAAGGATCTGCTATAGGTTTCCAACTAGTAAGCCCATCTCTGATGAAAGTGATTCCGTCTCCCACTGTCTCAGATGGGTGTCTGAGACCTTATTTCAATGGGATTTTCTGTCTATGGTGAATTGAAGCTAGCCTAGCAGTGTTTCAGAAAATGATTAGAGTTGAACTGGGTTTTAATTAGGTTTACTTTTCACAAGTGGTACTGGTTCTCACTGTCTGTAAACATCCAACAGTACTGTAGATGTACTGTATCAACCTTAAGTGCATACCATTTCAGCAATATTGTGCAACTTTTGATTCTTAATGAGTGGACTCAAGAATCATAATAGTTTCCTGTGAGTTCAGTTTATTGTTGTATTCAGTTTAGTTTATTTTGCAAGTCAATTTAAATTAAATATTGATTTTCACATTTTGACACAGAACATATGTAGATTAGACAGTTGCCAGTGTACCCGTGTTAGGTGTTGAAGATCAGCGTCTGTTGAAATCATTATTCTTGGTGATACCTTGCAGGGGTGATTTTTTGATACTTTCACTCATATTCTACTAGCTCAACTATCTGCTGAGCCTGTCTGTCACCTTCAGCATTGACAGGGAAGGATGCAATGTGTTGTAACAAAAACCCTGCCTTGGTAATTATAATAAGAGGTTCCACCTGTTGAAAGATTTTAATGTTGCACAGGAAAACTTATATATCTTAAATCTTATAAAATAATTTCAGTGGTGTTCCTCCAATGTATGTTCACATTTGAATTTAGGTGGGATTTAGTGGATTATTTGAATATTTTGAAACAGGTGTTCAATATTAAAATATGTATTGAAGAAGGCCTGTATTTGCTATAGCTAAGAGGGATCTTGAAGCCACTTCATGTTTTTTTCTATTGTACATATATTTGCTTAACTGAGATGTTTTATGGATGCTCAGTATTTTACAGCACAAGTCTTCAGACATGCAAATGAGGTAGTAATTGGACCAGGCAATTCAAACAAAGCTCTTTTCAACCTCTGCAGAATTCTGTATTATGCAGTGTCACACAGGTTAGGCAATTCCATTTCGCCAGACAAAAGAGAATATATTACAAAGCTGTTGAAAAGGTAAATGCTTTAGCATTTATTAGAAATTATATTAATTGAGTTTGTAAAAACTTTATTATAATTCACAAGCGTATTGGTTAATGTATACACATCGCTGCTTCCTTATACAGTACATACATTTTAGTATACATAGTTAAGCAATTCAGTGACACATTTCAACTTGTAATCTTCAATTGAAGGTCTTTAATTCTGGTCATATCATACTTCTGTACATACAGTACAATAAAAACACATGGAAATGAAGTCTGCGAAAAGTGAGGTTTATAAATTTTAGGGTGGCGTTATGAAGGTCTGCAGCTGTATTAAAATAGGTACACTAAAATGTCTGTAGAATGATTCGCAGTAGTGAAGAAAGCTTATTTTTGTAACCACGCTATATCAATATAGCCTATCTCATTTCTAGATACACCTTTAGAATTAAAACGAGTAATTACCAGTTAACTAAGTGGCAAATTGTGCCAATTTAGTAGACCATTTTATTTATTTTATATATGTGTGCACATACATTGTCATTTTACAAACCTAATACTAAAAGAAACCAAAATGAACATACAGTTTGACTAATGTTTATCATCCAGTTAAAATATTAAAACTATTTTAGTGTAATTGTAGTGATATTACTGTTAATGTAATATAGCTTGAACCCTCTCTTGTTTGAAATTGCATCAGTAAGCAGGAACTTGTCTTAACAATTTGAACAGCCATTTAGATTTCCTAATGAATTGGCAAATGCTGATGTAGACGGTATTAGTTTTGTAAATATACCAACATTACTGTATGGTGATGGTCTAACTAACATTTATAGTGGGGTTTTACTAACTGTCTAGAGCCTTTCTGATCCATATTGCAAAACAAACAAAGAAAATTGTGCTTTGCTATTGTAATAGTATAAAAAATGGAACATGCAAATTATACCTCGCCCCATTTCAAAATAGACCCCAGTGTGCTTAACCCTTGAACTCTGCTATGTGGTGGTTTGTTTTTGTTTTTTTTATTTTATTACTGTACTTTATTCAGTTGCTTACTCTTGTCATGAAAATAATATAAAAAGAGCATAGCAAGTTAAACTGTTGGTTGAATCTATTTTGTGGTGTTGATCTTTATTTGGATTGAATGAAGAGTTCCACACTGGTTGCCATTTTAATATAAACATTTTATTTCTCTGGGAATAATTTGTTTAGAAATAGGTTCCATGATGCTGTAAGCATAGTTACAGAAGTATAGGAAAACCCACTAACAAACACTGAATCACTGCCAGGCAAGCTTACAACACTAACATTACACCTGCTATACAGCAGAAGAATGCAACCCAATGAATGGTGACATCACCAACAGCAGCAGTCAGTACACTATATTCACAAGCACTGTAGTAAAATGTAGCTTACTCTAAATACTGATTTCTGCTTAATTGAATTCACATAACATAAACATCATGATGTAGGATTTATATTCTTGAAGAACATTTAGGGTGTATCCTAGTTTGGCTTAATGTGTTGGTACAAATGAAAGACATCTTCATTTTATTTCTGTTGTCTGCAGGCTTCCTAAATCCCTAGATAATAAAGTTGTTTAAGAGAGGTACAGGGCTGAGTTGATACTGTAACTAACTGGCAGTCCCTTTTTACTTTCTGTCAATTGAAATTCTTTGGGGAAAATGTCAACCTTGCCTAAAGGCTTCTATTTAAGTGTTTATTGAAACACTGGCTAGTCATTAATCCTTTAAAGAGTTTCATTAATACTATGCTATACAACTACCGTCTTGGATAAAGGAGTCTGGTAAATATGATGGGTGTTTAATTATACAAATATGAAAGTAAAACTGCTTTGTAGCTATAATTCACAATTTCTCTTTCTACTACTGAGGCCTAAAGTATGTGAGGTCTAATACAGGAATTGAGTTTCCATTAATATAAACCTGTTCTCTCCTATGGTCTTGCTGTGAACTGCGGTTATGAAACGGGACAGAAACCCCCTAACCTGAAATTATTGCAGCTATCACAATGAAGGCCACTGGAAATCAGTAAATAATGACGGCCGCTATCTAATCAGTGCAATTGTATCCCTTTTCGTATTGTACATTTGCTGAGACACCATGCTGTGCATGCTTTATTGTTTGTTTTGTGGTTAGATTTATTGGCCCTGGCTTCAGAAAGGCTGGCATAGGGAAGGTAGAATGGCAGTGTGTTTCATATTTAAATGAATCATGACTTTGTTACTTCAGACAGCTTTCAGCATTGATCCTAGAATAGTCCTGGTTAAATATTAATACTGTAGCTCTATTCAGTGTGTCAAGCACTACGCATAGAACGATTAATTTATTTTTAGGGTGAAGAAGAAACGTCAAATAGAAACATAGTATTTTTGAGGGAGTTTTTTTGTTGTTGTTTTTTACGCATTAAGATGCAGGTACAATAGCGATGGGCCTGAAGTGTCCGAATGTGGTGTTACAGTAGTCTTCAATGCAGTATGCATCTATACAGTATTAGTTCCATTTCACATCACTGTTTGTTTTCAAGCTTTGGATTGGACATGTGAAACAACAGAATCCAAGCAGAGTACTATATCATCAGTTATGGAATGACTTTATCTCAAGCCTTGGAGAGGATAAAAGCTTTATATTTTATTTAGAGACCAGTGACAATCAGTAACAACACAGGCTGTAGTAAAGTACCAGGATTACGTTTAGTACCCCCCCCCCCCCATTATTTGTCTTCCAATATTCCAATTTTCACTATTTAATATCTAATGCTTTTCAAGTCCCTAAAGTACCTGTAATGCCTGTGTGATCTGATTCAAGTGTCATGAGTCAGAAATTGCAGTGAATCATTTATGAATTTTACACTTGCCATTTAAAGAGAAAATGCAGGCTTGGGTAAGGCAGACTCTCTTTAGTTAAAAATTAAACATGTGTGGCATTGCAACTGTAAGTCAGGGTCCTGCTGAAATGTGTCTGGAAGTGCACATCTTTTTCTCTTGAATAGCATCTTAAGACATTTGTAGCAGGGAACAACTATTCATTGATTATAATGATAGATGCAGTCGTTGCAAAGGATAAAGTCTTAATTAACTGTCTGGTTGTGTTTGCTGAGAAGGTTTATAGTTCAACTATAGTAATTGAAAGCAGGCATTTCCATTATAACCTGCTTATAATTAGTGTGCTTTTTGATGACAAAATATGAGACAATGCAGTACCATTTAACTTTAGCATAAGGCAGATCAGTCTCTTAAGTTATAATTTTGTTTGTTTTTCATTGAAGGAGCTAGTTCCAGCTTCAATGTCAGCTCATTGAAGGAGCTAGTTCTAGCTTCAATGTCAGCTCATTGAAGGAGCTAGTTCCAGCTTCAATGTCAGCATTATAAACTGCAGTAAGGAACTGTCATCTTTTAACTAAGCTTTGAAGTGAAAAAAGACATCGGATGATGAATTCAAGCCAAATGACAAAATGGAAATTAGCAGGTTAACGTGGAGCAAACGTTGATGTCAAGAGTTTTTCTCAAGGTGATTGAAGTGCAGGCCTGCCTACCTCCCACAGGAGCCTGCTCCAGTCCATTTTCTCTTGGTCTTCCTCAGCAGGACTAATGATGCCTTGATGCCTATCCCTCCATCTGTTTAAGAATTTTGCAGAATTGTTCTCAAAGGTTGTATCAATCTGTTTTCAAAGTGATGTTGTAATGTGGCTTCTATCAGATACTTGGTCACAATTATAATAATGCATAGTCATCTTCATAGTATTGGGAATATCACAAATTGGAAACAATAGCAGAATTTATTACAGGTTTTAATTCTTGGAGTGCTTCCATGTACCTCTGGGGACTTTGGCAGCTTAAACTTGGCAGTAATGACCTGGAGCTGTGTAATTGTTTGCAATTCCTAACCTGACTTTTAGCTCATACTGGGTTAACTTCACAAAGCCACTGTGGTGAAGTCTAGTTCACTATTACTGTATAATGAAAACTAACTAAAAACAAATGGTTGTTTCAGCTACATAAAATTCCACTGAAATCTGTTTTAAAAAATCAGGCATTTAGCATGGCAGTCTCTGATTTGTTTCCAATTGAATGTGACTGGGATTTACCAGATCCGTTGTCAGCACTCTGTTTTGAGTTAGTGTATTGTATGTGATCTCTCTGCTCATCTTGCTAGGCCACAGAGAGTGAGGCCGGGGAGATGGATCTGAGTGGGCTGCCTGAGACAGCAGTGGACTCGGAGGAGGATGACGATGAGGAGGATATTGAACGTGCTTCAGACCCTCTGATGAGTCGGGATATTGTCCGTGACTGCCTTGAGAAGGACCCCATGGATAGGACAGACGATGACATTGGTGAGTTATCATGCTCGTTACTGGAGATATGGCTGAAGCGATCTGCTACAAATGAGGAGGCGTTAGCTGCCAAATTCAGCCCAGGCTCAAATAAGTGTTTGCCTCTTTCCCTTATCAGTGACACCAGCTAGCATACATAGACTGCCTGCCTCGTTTTCATGACCAACTATTGTCCTATTTATTTATGTTTATTTATTTATTAATTTATTTATTTTGTTATGCAGCTGCAAGAAACTGCCCTTTCTAAGGATGTGCCCATACATTTTTTATGTAGTTTCTATGAAGGTTTTCAAGGAACCAGTACAGCTTTGAAACTTTGGTTTGGCACGCTTTTCTGCAATGAAATCATCTGACTTTGTAGTTCTGTTTTCTGAGTATCAAGTATCAGAAGAGTACACATCAAGCCTTTAGTTTCTTAATGGTTACTGTGAAACTTCATACAGCTGAATCACAGTCCCTCTGAGGTCTTCAGTTATATGCAATGAATACTGCATCTGCAGACAGCATTTTCTTTATATGCATTTTATTTGTTACAGTTTAAATCTGTTATTTTTATATAAAACATCTTGACTTAAATTTGGACTCAGATATGGGCTCATTTTTAACATTGCTATCCACAAGTGTAGCTGTACAGTATATAAATATTATACTGATACTATGATTGGTTAGCTACATTTATAACAGAATGCTAAATCTCATAGTAGGGTTTAAGTTTAACAATCAAGTTAACATTTTGTCAGTTACTCAATAGTTACAGGTTTCCTTGAATATGTAAATGTTTGTAGAAGCGCAGTACAGCATAAAGCATAATAAACCAAGAAGGTGGTAACGAAGTGGTTGCCAGTTGGCTTAAAAAATAGGCCATTGGAGCACATGCATTATATAAGTCTTTAAATACCAGGCTGTTCCTGCTCAAACATGCTTCATGTTACACTGTCTCACACCCCTAAAGAAGAAAGATATTCTCTCTTATGGTAGTTTTCCACTTGCAAAAAGAAGTGGAAATTACAAGTGTCCAGATGGCTAAACTGGAGAGGCATTCTTGTCTCCATCTTGAATTCCCAAACTCACTTGCCAACAAATATTTTAGGAGTCGGAATTACTAACCTATGTCATTAGATAAGTCCTTGTTCGTTTTCTTCAAATTGCATTTGCATGAACTTCCTTTTAATCTTTGTAAATTATACTTTATATTTTGTTAGTGTTTGTTAGTTAGTTTTTTTACAGAACATACGCAAGATGTCAAAAGCTTGGCTTGTTCTAGAATTTTAGAATAAGAACACTAAATTTTACTTAGATACTCCTTATCAGATTTGTATAGTACTTTATAAGGTTCTGCCTACAATAAATGTGCATAGCACTCCTGAATAAAGTAATCCCAGCACATGCTGTGATGGGAAAGCTCCATTGAACTGTATGGTCGTCCAATGCTCATTATTTTCATTCACCTGTCAGGGGTCGGCAACCTTTTTGTTGAAGGGAATCAAACTGAATGGAAATTTAGAGCAAGTGGTCTGCAAACAGCCAATCAAAAACACACAATTTATATACTTTAAATCGCACAAAAAAGTACTTAAATTGATTATTGTACTTACAGTGTGCTTCTTGTAATGCGACTTCTACTGCTGCATTGTTTTGCTCATTGCTTTGAAGTCTGGATCATAGCTGGTCAAGTTTAGCTTCGTGCAAGCATTCAGGCTTCTGTTAATCTTGAGCGTACTTTGTTTTTTATGTGATTCAAGTGGGAGAACGCCTGTTCCCACATATAGGTGGAGCCAAACTTTGTTGAGAGTAAAACCTGACATTCTGCATTGTGCCGTACGAAAGCTCATTCCAAGTTTGCACAATGAGGTTATCTTCACGCTCCGATTTCTTCAAATCAGTCCATTTGTGCAGTTTTGCTAGTTCTGCGTGTTGCCGAGCAAGACTTTCCTGATTTGACTTAAGTGCAAAACTTTTCAACCCAAATGTCTGACTCCTTGAAGTTGGCAACTTCCAGCTCCAAATCTCTAGTTGAGATGCCTGGAATCACCATCCAGTGCTTCCACACAAGTTTCATGGGGATGAATCAAAAACTTGAGCAAAGTGTTGTGCCTGCGAAAGTCCACAAAACGAGGCTTGAACGACGTTAGCAGATCAATCAAGCAATCAATCTTTATTTTATGTATCGCCTTTCATAGTGGACCATCATCACAAAGCACTTTACAAGATATTGAGGAACAATGCATAATACATTAAGTACTTAAGTACTGTTCTATTTGCTGCTTGTCAACCTGAGGGGCCCGTTTCATCAAAGCGATTTCGGAGGAATCGCTGCTGCAGACCCCTCGCAGGTTGCAATTTGTGTTTCATAATATTTCGCAGGGCTGCGACGTCACAGGTTTTCCCCTGAAACTTGCGTGCTATAGGCCAACCTCAAGTTGTAATTTTCATTGCGAATCGTTTTAGTAGATATCACAGCTCTCATACTACTACTAGCTTCTTGTTGATATGGCAGTGGAATAAGAAGAGGAGTATTTAGGGACCGGGCAAAGTACCGATTGCCAAGAGCAGAAATAATTCATTAATTTATGTGACTTATTATATCAAGAAATTTGAAATAAAACACAACGAAATATGATACTACACTGTAAAAAAAATCTTGTTTAAAACACGTTTTTTTAATTTTTATGTAGTGTACACGTACCATTGCAAGTCTTAACTGCTCTCTATGCAAGCGGTAGTTTTCAGGACGTAGTAGCTGACTGTCATCATGGTGTAAGTAATAGATGTGTATTCAAAGTTTCTACAGCTTTGTCTAACCACATTGGTGATTACGTACGCTTTCCTGAAGAACCTGACATAAAGAGGATAATGACTGACTTCTTTAAACAATGTGGTTTGCTGAAAGTAGGCTACTTGGAGCCGTAGATGGAAGTCAGATACAAATTATGTCCCCTGCTGAGAATAAGCACCTGTACGTATGCAGGAAAGGTTTTCATTCCATTAATATTAATATTCATGTGATCTGGGATGCCAAAATGTCTGTGTTTTGATGCTGTAATTCGATACCCTGGGAGTACACATGACCGCTTCATTTGGACGAATTGTGATCACAGATCGCTTTAGTTGCATTGGCGATAGATGTTTTTTTTTGGAGACAGTGGGTAATAATAATAATAATAATAATAATAATAATAATAATAATAATAATAATAATAGTGTGATTTGTTCACCTTATTAATATTGCTCTATTTAAGTTAGATGGGTAAAAAAAGACGTGGTTACTTACTCAGAAACTGTTAAAGATAACAGGAGGTGCTATGCTTTAGTTTCTTCTGCTTGTTTCCAGTCCACCTTCAGTACCTGCAAGAGATACTTCACCAATAATATTTAGGACCATGTTTTGATTTTCCCCACTGCCTGTATGTTTTGCTTTCCTCCTCCTTTTTGCCTCTTTTTTTATATAGTTCTTTTTTTATATTATGTAGTTATAGTATCTATTTACTTCTGTTGCCGTTCTCTCCAACCCCAAAACATTTATTTGATCTGTGATATTTTGAGATTTTTCTTCGCTAGTTAGGGTTCCCAACAACTTGCCCAATAGAACCGATTTGTTTTGACCAATATGTTCTATAATTATATTTATTTCTTCTTTAGAAAAATGGACTTTCTTTCACACCGGCCATTGTAAGTTATTGCAGCTGTGTTTTAAAGTCGATTGCTGAGTGACTGATTTTTCAGAGTGCAAATCGCTAAAAGGGATCGCAAGCGACGGTACTTGCGATGTGCTTTAAGAAGCGCACGCAGGCACATCTCTGAGAGCTCGCAAATAGATCCATAGCAAACCGCAATTCTTTGTGAAACCGGACAGATCTGCCATTTTCACAGCAAAATCGTGAACTGTTTTTGCAGTTTTTGCATTAGTGAAAGGCTTACCTTTGCAAACAATCTCTAAAGATCCTGCAAAACCTGCTGAATTTAAACTTCCACCTTTATTCAATCATGCCAGTGGATTACTTTGCCCTGCTTTCATTCTTCTTTGCAGCTCCTTGCAGGACTTTTTCTGCACCTCACCTTCTGGATATTTCACTACAAATGCAGCATGTTGTGTTATGAAATGTCATTGTAAATTAGATTTTTTTTTTGAAGCCAGTCGTTCACTGCATAGGAGACAAAGTGGAAATCTTGCTTTCTCCTCAAAGGCATACATATCAGTCCATTCCAGCTGATTTTTAAACTGTGTGTGTGTGAGTATGACTTGTGTTCTCCCCTGGCATTCTGTTCAGTCGGACAGCAGAACATTATAGCCGGAGCACTTTTAACAGAAAAATAAACTTGCCTTACCTTAAATATATAATACGACAAAGAACTTGAATAATATGTTGTCTTTCGTTGACTATATCTGGTTGTGCTTTTTTATGTTCTGCATTTTCGTTTTCATTTCTGTTTTTTATTCTGGTAAATTACTGTGCTTATTTAGGCACTCTACGATTTGACTGGGGAAAGATAACATAGGTTTATTGGAGTTCACAAAAAAAACCCCAAAAACTATAACCTTTTCACGATATCACAACAAAAGGAATTTTTGGTGCATATGCATAGCTATTATGTACTATATATCACCTTACAGTACAATAATACAACAAAAATGGACTGATTGATAATACTTTTAAAGTATAATATTTTAATAAAGTAGCTGACGCAATCATAATAATAATAATAATAATGTCCTTATTTTTATGTAGCGCCTTTCATTGTGGACCATGATCACAAAGTGCTTTAAAGAGGTAGGCTGTGAACTGTGCATTATATGGAGAGTCACTACAACAGGACATTGATTTAACATCTCATCCGCAGGATGGAGCACAAGGAGGTTAAGTGACTTGCTCAGGGTTCCACAGTGAGTCAATCGGTGGCAGAGGTGGAGCACACTGTCTCCTATTAGACGGTGGATTACACCGATCGATGGCTTATTTTGACAACCCTGCATTCACTGTCATTATTTTTTGCTTTGAAAATAATTGGTTATTTTTTTAGCAGTCATTTAACGTTTTAGCCTCTCGAAGTGCTTAACACAGAAAACCCGCCGCTTCAAGATTTATTTTTCACCCAGCAACACGCAAGTGATCTAGTCTGCTAGAAGCGCAATCAATCCTTATTGTTAAAGGCACAGTGGCATCTGCAAGACGGGTCGATCAAGTCTTTTCAGCCGGGCGGCGAACAGCCACTTTGCCGGGTGGCCTGTCCGGCTGAAAAAGGCCTGGGGAGAACCCTGTCTTGAGAGTCATATATGAACAGCCAGGTATGGTTCGCAAGCCATAGATTGCTGTCCCCTGACCTATATGCATTCTTGCGTCTAAATCCTTAAGTTTTGATAACTAACTTTTTCCTTTTTCTTCAATTCAGAACAATTACTAGAATTCATGCATCAGCTGCCTGCATTTGCCAATATGACAATGTCCGTGCGGAGAGAGCTGTGTGCGGTGATGGTGTTTGCGGTGGTAGAGCGAGCCGGAACAATAGTGCTCAATGACGGGGAAGAGGTCAGTAGAATTACATCTGTTGTAGGCTTTTTGTTCCTGCTCAACCTTTAGTGGCACAGTGATGTACTCTACTGTACAAAACGGTATCTGTGTTGCCTTTGTGAAGCATCATTTCAGTGGCTTTCAGTGTAAAGAAAAGATTATTATTTTTTTTTTTTTTTTTTACGAAGTGTTTATTCTTTTGCTTTACTAGCTCTAAGCCAAATGACTGATGGCTTTGGGATGCTGAGTGAAAAGGCTTTTCAAATTGACCTCAATAAATGGTTCCATATTATTTTAAAAGCTTTGATGGCATACCTTTTCCCTTTAATCAAATTATACATGTCATACATCTCTGGTATTCTTCCCAATTGTAAGCAGCTTTAATACTCTGACATAAGTTACATGGATCTAAAGGCAGTTTACAGATGACAGTAAGAGCAGCTGTGCATGGATGTAGATGGCAAACTAATTCCTTTAGTTCTTACAGTTTAATTGCCTTATCTTTTGTATGGTTTATATAAATCTCACTGAGAAATGAAGGTCTGTTTAGTTGGGGAGGACCTTGGGTAAGTCAGTCTACTACAGTATCTTCCCTCATGTTATCTACTGACAAGATGTGCTGTGTTTACAGTCTTGTAATATTCCTGGTTTTAGCTGGACTCCTGGTCAGTGATTTTGAACGGGTCTGTGGAAGTGACGTACCACGATGGGCGTACTGAAATCCTGTGTATGGGGAACAGCTTTGGGGTTTCCCCTACAATGGAGAAAGAGTACATGAAGGGAGTAATGAGAACCAAAGTGGATGATTGCCAGGTGAGAGCTGCCTGCAAGCAGTAGGGCTGAAAACTGATACATGATTTGTTTAGGAAATGGATACAGTAGTGGGACCTGGATGCTAAATTTAAGGTGATAAGCCATTACAGACTTGCCATGCAGGGAAATTAATAGAAAAAAAAAAAGATTTATATTTCACAGTCAATATTATACGATATTTTTAATGTTTATTGTACCGTCATTAGAGAGTAAGGCAGAGTGTAAGAAAATGGCTTGTTAAACATGATATGCAGTATCTGTTTAAGTAATTCATACTAACTGACTTCTTCTGATACTGGATGCAGTGCCTTTTGTTACTACTTCCTGAACTGACTGGAATAAGTCCATAAAAATAAAAGAATATGTAAAACACGGGCAGGAGAAATTTGTACAAGGTGGCAGGATTCCATCTTGCATAATTGACAGGTATCAGGAGTATTAAATTAATGTAATTGATCCGAGTAAATTCCCTCGGCTTCCAATCAAGTTTTATTTTACTAAAATGAAAGATTTGCAGTACAAGATGAAGTCGGTTTTCACTTTTACCAGCTGTGAAATCATGATGCTCTGTACAGTAACGATGGCATCCCTAGGCACATCTTTTTTTTTTTTTTTGTCTGTGCTTCTTTGCAGTTTGTTTGCATAGCCCAGCAGGAATACTGCTGCATCCTCAATCAGGTAGAGAAGAACATGCAGAAGGTAGAAGAGGAGGGAGAGATTGTGATGGTGAAGGAGCACAGGGAGCTTGATCGCACTGGGACCAGGAAAGGACACATTGTCATCAAGGTAAGCTAGAGCAAGGACTGGGTAGCTACACTGAGTGGATGTGTGGGTGTGGTGTGGGTGTGGGTGTGTGGGTGTGGGTGGGTGGGTGGGACCACCTTTACATTGTCTGTTGTTGTTCGAAAAGGGTGTAGACTTGGTTATAAATGTTAAAAAAAAAAATGCTAAAGTGGCATATCTGTTTATCTGATTTTAAACCAAGTTGAGTATTTTATTCCACTATGTATGTATGTATGTATGTATGTGTGCATGCAAGCATGCATGCATTTGGCAAATACCTTTATCCAAGACGACATGCAGGTGTTACAGGGCAGTACAGAGTTACAATGTGAGATTCATATTAAAATACATTATAGTTTATAGTGCAAATACCGGATTCTGCAGAGTCAACGCCCACGTTTGAACTAATGCCCCAACCCCACTTTTAGCTGAATGTCAGTTTTTCACTGTTTCTAATAACCATGAGAAATAAAAAAAAAAATGCCAGTGATTTCAAATCTCGCGCTTCAAGTGAACAGAACAAGCTGTGCAGTACAGTAGTTGCTCTGTGCATTGATTGAATAAATTGTAAGCACTTTTTGTTTTGGATCCGACAGTACATAGTCTGAGTCCGATTGATTATGCTTTCCTGTTAAGCTACAATTGTTTTTATTTTATTTATTTTTTTACGATAGGCTTCAGCTTTAATGGTTAATGTGTGTTCTATAAAGATTTAAAATGACATTACAGTGGACTTAACGCAGCACCCTTTTTTCAGGCAAACCCTTTACTTTGTATTTCACCGTTTAATCCTAGAACCGCCGTGTTGATGCTCATACCTAAAACTGCCATCAGCAGTCAGTTACATTTTAAGCAACATCAATATTAAAATGAAAGACAAACTATTGGATACAACTCAAAACGTTTTAATCCCATCTGCACACCCGAAACGAAATGAACAATTAAACATGAAAGAGGTTATTTTCTAACTTACCACATATAAAGCACTACTTCAAAAAATGAAAAACTATAATAAAATACATCAAAAGAAACTAGTGTGTAAACAGGTATATGCACATACAAAACTGTAAAAACTAAAGTAGTTTTTAATTTAAAACAAAAGGAACATATGTTTTCTCTTGCATGTGTCACTCGGTGCAGCACTGAATCCAGGTTGAGCTGCAGCAGCCTGCTGCTTTGCGGGTTTCTAATTGAAATGTTTCTGCCGAAGCGCTGTGGCTAGCTTCAAGATGAAGTCTCTCCTGATATTTTCTCTGTGCATTCCTTGTACAAAACAAAGGAATCGATGGCTGCCAAGTTCAGTAACTAGAACAACAGGCTTGTATATAAAAATAAAATATAATATTGTAGGTTATATTCAAAATAAAAAGGTAGAGCATATTGTAACTTTTTTTTGTGATCCTGTCTTTCAAACACCATCAAGGTGTTTTAACATGCCTAATTCTAAAATTAATCTGTCTATTAAATATTAAAAATATTACAGTAATTCTTGTTATTTCGCCCCTGTTTGAGTCAATTCCCGTCCCCCACTTTTGCCTTAATATCAGCTGTATGCTCCTGGGGCGCTGACTCGGCAGAATCCGGTAATACTACTAAAATACAGTATGAACTAGGTAAGGATTACAATAAGTTATATCTACAGTGACATATTAGTAGTATATTAGCTGAGGATTGTGTAACGTGGTGCTTAGTTTATGCACGTCCAGTGCATAGTAGGAGGGGTAGGTCAAAACATCTATTATAATATAGAAGTAAATATAGTAGTAAAGTAAAATATTTTATGCTATTTGTCCATGATTTTGAGGTTAAATGTTTTAGTGGGTCTTCTGGTGTATGGTGTATATAAAACATATGTATTTTTTGTTTTCTGTCTTTGCTTATCACCTTGCCCTAAGGGACACTAGGAAGACATAACAGAAGCAGCTAGACTGTGTCCTTTTAGTTAACTGGAGTTTCTTTGTTTTCTATATGGCTAAATGACACAGATTAATGTTACCCTTTTTTAATCTTACAGGGGACAACAGAAAGGCTGACGATGCATCTGGTTGAGGAGCACTCTGTGGTAGATCCCACGTTCATCGAAGACTTTCTCCTGACATACAGGACCTTCCTTTCCAGCCCAATGATAGTAGGCAAGAAACTGCTGGAGTGGTTTAATGACCCATGCCTCAGGGACAAGGTACAGCATTTCTGTGTGCTGTTTTGGACAGACTTTCTGTATTTACTGATTTTTTGTAAAAGTTAAGTTGCCCGGTTGGATGAAACAAAAAATAGTCGATACAAAAAGTGTAACCTCTTGTTCACCTCTGTGTTTGCAGTGACTTAAATCATGAGGTTAGTGGTTCATACATGTTGTCATATAAATTAAAGGCAAACAAAAATACATCTTGAAACCAGGCTTCTGTAGTAGGTGAAAGGAAAGCTTGTTCCTATCCAAGATAATACTTTTTCAAATTGATTTTCCCCTTACATGTACCTATTGTCCGTGGAGTCCTGTTTGGAGGCAAGGTTTCTCAAGCATTGCTTCTTGACTAACTTTAGAAAATAAATGTTTTTGTAGGTTACACGGGTAGTGTTGCTGTGGGTAAACAATCACTTCAATGACTTTGAAGGAGATCCAGCCATGACTCACTTTCTTGAAGAATTTGAAAACAATTTAGAAAGAGAGGTAAGTTAGTGTCTTCCAGGAAACTCTTTATGGCAGTGTTACCTGTATGTCAGTTAGCTGATATCTTGTGTAATGCCGTTGTGAAGTTGTAAAAATCCTGCTCTTGTTGTCTTTTTCTCAATAGTTTAACAAACTTGATGTGGTCTTATTTTCCATGGTATTGGCAGATTATCAGTGGGAATAATACCAAACTTTGCTCTTGTAATAAGCTGTTAAACATGTAATATCAAGTGTGGCAGTTCTTATGAAACACAAGTAAACATTGTTTGAAGAACACTGGACCTTTTGTTATGAAACTTGTGAGGTTTTCTGTGTTTTTAGCACTTTTTGAAGTTGCACAATTCTTCAGCATAACCTGGAAAGATCTAGTTCAGCACTTTTTGTCACAAAGTTGTCAGGATTTACAAAAAGTTTGTATTAAATACTTCAGGGTTATATAACCTAACCTTGGCGAGATAAAAAAAAAAAAAAATCCAAACAAAGTTTGCCTGTTTCGGTATGCATGTGCTTGACTAAAACGTGTGTACAGTACATGTGTTGAACTTGTTTTTTCCTCTATTTTGCAGAAAATGTGTGGGCATCTAAGACTGTTAAATATTGCCTGTGCTGCTAAAGCCAAACGAAGACTAGTAACACTAACAAAACCTTCCAGGGAGGCCCTTTTGCCCTTCACCCTTTTGGGAGGGTCAGAGAAAGGGTTTGGAATCTTCATAGATAGTGTAGAAACTGAGAGCAAAGCTGCTGAAGCTGGACTAAAACGTGGTGACCAGGTATTCTTTTAAGTTATGCGATAAAATCTGCTATAAAATGTAGTGTAACTATGCAGTTCAGCTCATAAACACGATAAAGTTACATCCGTCTTTTCTACACAGACATAAATGAATGCTTGCTACCATACCTGCTTGGTGATACAAAAGTTTAATAGAAGTGTGCACCCAAACTCAATTTATGTTCCTTTCACAGATAACAAATATTTCATAACCAAGCTGTGTTTTTTTTTTTTTTTTTTTTTTTTTTTTTTTAAGATATTGGAGGTTAATGGACAAAACTTTGAGAATGTTCAGATTTCCAAAGCCACTGAAATTTTGAAGAACAACACTCACCTGTCTATCACAGTGAAAACAAACTTATTTGGTAAGTGCTTAACAACTGAATCATAGTTGTTGTTTTTTTTTATTATTTTATGTATTGAGATTTAGTAAAGTTGTAAATCTGTCTGCTTGCAGCACATAGCATGAGGAAAGTTCATAAAATGCTTAAAAACACCAGAGTCAATTCTGCTTATACCCCGCACTCCTTGATTTCGATTCCGTTTCATGCTTTTCAGAAGCAAATGCAACAAGGACAACAAGCCTGTAATGACCTGTAATTTAGACATTTTACAAACAAAATGTGATTATTAAGGGTTAGAACATCCTGTGATGTAGGGCTTGATCTCCTAATACTTCTTGAATTTACTGATGCTTCCTAGCTTGGGCACAAAGTAAATGCAGGTCAATATTGATTCATTACCCTGGTGAATTCAGCAGTTTTTCTGTTTGATCTATAACTGGCACTGTGCTTAGATTATTTGCTCTATTTACTGTGTGGATGACCAAAGATAAAATTGGCATACACTGGACACCTGATGACAAGGCCAGTATTATCCAATTGCACCTGCTGCTGTCAAGGCCTGGATCAATTTTTAGTTTTAAATGTAACAGGCACAGGGCTGCCAAGAATAACCTCTGAGATCAGCGTGATAGATTTGGTGCCATCTCTCATTGAGAAAGAAACCCCAGAAGCCAGCATTGTGCAGTCTAAGACTTATTTGTGTGTTATTGTTACAGTATTTAAAGAACTTTTAGCAAGGCCAGCTGAGGAAAAGAAGAATGGTGCTCCCCATCTACCCAAGATCGGTGATATTAAGAAAGCAAGTCGCTACTCAATCCCAGACCTGGCTGTGGACGTTGAGCAGGTGATCGGCTTTGACAAAGCCAATAAGAAGGCTAAGGCCAACACTGTAGGAGGAAGGAACAAGCTAAAGAAAATACTTGACAAGACTCGCATCAGCATTCTACCCCAGAAACCATACAGGTATGTTTTGGCTCTTTCTGCCTTTGTATTATGCGTTAGACCCACAATGTCCTGTCCAAGCCCATTGTTCACATACAAATACATCATCCATAACTATAAAACACTCAGTATTGATGCATTTAGAGTTGCATTTTTATTTAGATTAATTAAAAACCTTGAAAAATCTATTTTAGTAGTGTCTTGTTTTTGCCAGTAAAGTTTATTTTTATTTTATTTTGTAAACATTTGTAGGTGGCATGTGACTTTCAAAATGTGGCGCTAACATGCTATTCTAGTTGGTTACTTCCAAAAATATTTGTATCATGTCAACATGGGACTGTGCGAGGTGTAACGGTCACGCACACCATACATCAATATGTAACCTTAGTAACAACTGTCTTCTGTATTGTAGCAACTGGTTACATTTCATTCCTCTGATAAAAGGAACCATTTATTCCATTTAAACATATGTGTTTTCCATAGGGCATAGGGTAGAGGAGAGAAACTAAAAGCTGAAATATAATAGCAATTCTGCATCTGCAGACTTTAAAAAATGCAGGGAAGAGGGTGTTAGTGGGGAAATATAGACTAAAAAACTAAACGTGGATGTTAGTAGCTATGCAATAAGCAGTCTGATACTTTGAAGTGAAACAGCAATAAAGAGTGATTTGAAAATGCAAATACATGTTGAGCATACTAAGAGCTTTGGGTAGCCAATCTATCTATCTGTTGTGATGTATACCAACCGAGCATTTCAGATCTGCTGTCTTGCACATCGTGACTGAGGTGCAGCTTTTTTATATTACAGAAAACATGTTAGACGAATCTACTTCCATAACAAATTCAAGTTTAAGTATGGCATGTGTTAATATTAGGCATGCACTGTAAAACAGAACATTATTTAAAGCCCATCTTTACAAACTAAGTATTCATGACTTCTTGTTCTGTCCAGTGACATTGGCCTTGGCCACTCTCAGGATGACAGCATCGTGGGGCTGAGGCAGTCAAAGCATATCCCCCCTGCATTGCCTGTGAGCGGGACCTTATCTTCTAGCAACCCTGATCTGTTACAGTCTCACCAGCGCATTCTGGATTTCAGCAATCCTCCAGGTAAGTGCTCCCGAGTATTGTCTGACAGTCTTTAGTACATGCTGTTGTTGCTTTTACATCCTAGTACATGAACTGGATCAACAGCATCTGCATCTATAGGCGTACTTCCTAAAAGCCTTTTTTGCGAAGGCTTTTTTCCCCATAAGTGAGATTAATGGACAACGAGCAGCACTGATGAAGTAATTTAGAATTCTATATCAAGGTTAACCTGCCATTCCTTTTTTTAGCCAGTGGATGTGAAGGAACTTGCAGCTGCTCTAGTCATTACTTCTGCACGTGTTATAGCTCTGGCTAAGTGGGGAAAAATCAGCCATAAATACGCCTCATACCCAGAGCGCATCATACCCACAGTATGAGTGTGTATGTTTTGGAATTGAGATACTGCTGCTTTTGGAAGGAATAGGAGAATAATATATTTAGTATGGTGGAAATTAGAAAATTGAAATGTATAGCTAATAGAATATATTCTATTTTAAGTTTGTTAAAATTTGTTTCTTCTACTATACATTTAATTGTTCTCCTCTTTCAGCCACAGGCTTTTGTAGTGAGTATCTGAATCCTGTTTAATGTAAATTGTGCATTGAGCCGTTTGCTTTTATCAAACCATGTAGCTTGCCATGGAACCTCTTGTATGGTGCTTGCCTTACCTTCAACTTGTATTTTTCTCTGACAAAAAGCTAACACTTTCTCTCTGTCGATTGACAGTTGGGATTGGGACACTTTTATAACAGTTTAGTGGCATACATACATGCCCTGTGGCAAAGCATGACAGCGTGAATTGGGTAGTGTTTCTGGATTTACTGTTTCACTCTTCGATCGGATACTTTCCTTGTCCCACCTTTTGTTCTGATGGTAAACCTACATAGATGTTGTACTGGAAGGCATGTGCTTTATTATGTCTTGCCCCATATAAAATGTAGAAATCAATTTTAATAATGCAGTAGTTAACAGGCAACCTCCCCTTGACTTCACTAATGCACTCTTCTTTTAAATAATTTAAAACCACTTGTATGAAGAGCACTCTCATGCCATGCTAAGCATGTATGTCTCTTGCAGATAGGGGCTGTAGTAGCTTTGCAGTATTACTGTTTAAAATAAAGGTGAATGGGCATGCCCTAACTTATGGAACTACCCATTGCGTGACCTGCCAAAGCAAAAATAGCTCCACATGGTTTACATGTACTAAGCCTTTCACTAGGTAAGGTAAAATCTGCACTGTGGTGATCCTTTTGCCTCCTGGCACCTTACATAAACTCTGCTCTGCATAAACGCCATTATAAAAAGCAGCATGATTGTGCTTTTGGCACTGCAATAGTTTCAGTGGAGACTGTTTAAGTCTGCAATATGTTAACAGGAATAAAGTTGATATTAAGCACAGAATAAATGCAATTAAAAAAAAAAAAAAATCTTTGTTACACATATTCACTTATCTTTTCTAGCTGTGTAATTTGAAACTGTTTTAAAGGCAGTCCAGTGATTACTGCAGACGTTAAATATAAAATGTTAGCTCTGGCAGTGTCCTACTCGAGTGTCAACAAAATAAATGCTGCTAAACTGCCATTTTAAACCGCTAAGTGATTAGGCCTACATGGACACTGCTGTATTTTATATCGCTATGCCACTATGCAGATTTCTAAGGTTTTTATATATTTTATATTTTATATATCATCTTTCCGGGCTTTTCTTGGGCGTGTTAAAATAAAATGGGTAAATACAGGTTTTAAATCTGAAATTGAATTCTTTGTTGTTTGACTAAACTGAATCATGATGAAGGCAATAATTAATTTGTCCCCTATTCACTGATACCTTCTTTTGCCGACAATAGATTTACCAGACCAGGTCTTGCGGGTTTTCAAGGCAGACCAGCAGAGCCGCTATATCATGATCAGCAAAGACACAACTGCCAAGGAAGTCGTGGTCCAGGCTATCCGGGAGTTTGCATTGACCGCAGCCTCTGAGGCCTACTCTCTGTGTGAAGTCTCGGTCACCCCAGAAGGTGTCATCAAGCAAAGGCGGCTTCCCGATCAGCTCTCTAAACTGGCAGACAGAATACAGCTCAGTGGAAGGTAGGAGAATGAGATCCTAAGTCTAATGATAAACCAGTTAAGACTAAATTGTCTGAATGAACTCACTGATTGGTAAAGGGCTGGATGTAAAGCCTTGATGTCGTTTACATTATTTAGGATCCTGCAGTAAACAAATTGATAGCTTGGGTCCAGTTTGCAGTCAGTATGTTTAAAGTGTCTATTTGTGATTGTGGCAATTCTGACCGGTGATTGCGAACAGGTGTAGAGGTGATGCGGTGCAAAAGGAATTGCAAACAATTGTAATCCGGTAGGAAAAGGGGTTTTAATTGTAATCCGGGTCTGGTGACCAACAAAAGAAAAATGCTCCGGCAATACACAACAATGTGTAATGCGCGGAGCCAAACAAATGGGTTTACAGTCCCAAACAATAAATGTTATCCACCCACAATACTAAAACACGGTCACCAGTCCCGGGTGCGTGTAGTAGTGCTCGTGGTGGGTGATAACAGGTTATTTGGTGACAGTTCGTGCAGTGCAGTTCTGGCTTGTGCTGGCCCAAAAGCGACAGCTCCGAAAGTGTTTAGCCTTCTAGTGATACAATAAACAAGACAATTTCTAAAACTCAAAAAAAACAAACACTCACAAATATTCCTTGGCACTTTCTACTACAGCTGTCAGTCCTTCCAGGTTTAAAGCACAAACCCCAAGCGAAGGAAAATATTAGCATTTCTCTGGCCCCTTTTATGCTACCCCGCACGATCCCTTGGTAAACGATTTCAACTGCGTCTATAGCTTGCAGCTGCTACCTCATTTACCTTCCGGGTCAATACATTCCTGCAACAGAGTCTCGCTTCCATCCAGGCTGACCGACTTCCCGACCTTAAAAACAAACTGTCAGGCCAGCCCGTCCAGATACTTTTCCTTTTGCTATATAGCACCCTCACAGGTCGAGAGGGAGATTTATAACCAGAACTCACAGTGATGCAGAGACCAAGTACATTTTTTCATTGGATAAGTGAAGGATGTTGTTTTCCAAGGATGTTTAATATGACACAGAAACTAAAATGACTTGCAGATCATTTACTAACCCTCTTCTAGATCATATATTGAATGTAGTGCAGCAAATGTGTTGGATCAAATCACCTGATCATGCACTGAATATTGAGTAATACTATAACCGATGATATTATGATATATATATTATATAATATATAATAATATATATATATATATATATATATATATATATATATATATATATATATATATATATATATGGAACTTTTTGTTTTACAACCAGCTGTCAGTGCTCAGTGGCAGTTTATTTTCCTTATTAATGCTTGTTTGATGCTGGTTTTCTGACTTTTATTGAGCTGGCAAAGGTGTCACCCTCTTGTCCACATGTATTCAGATTTGCATTGTGAGTTTAGTGCCCTTTATTAAAGCATTGCTAACAGGTGCATTAGCAGGCAGCAGCAAGTATCCACTGTAAAAGACTGCCATCTGCTGGAAGTGAAGTATATTGGCAACCTAAAAAGAGAAGGTATGTGAAGAGAACTTAAAAGCTTGTTCTTATAAAGGAAAATTATGCTTTTTATTTGGTGCATAATAAATGGTTCCCTTTGACCTAAGTGATCATTTATGACTGTCATAAAATGAGTTGAAAACAGGGACCAGGTAATATCTGTTGTTGGGTGTGCCCTGCATAGTAAGGGTTATAAAAGTTCCATTTGAGTTTCATTTTTTGGTGTTTTTTTAATGTAGAATTGCTCACCTTTCCTATTGTTGCAGGTATTACCTGAAGAACAACATGGAAACAGAGACGCTGTGCTCAGACGAGGATGCCCAGGACCTGCTGCGGGAGAGCCACATTTCGGTGCTGCAGCTAAGCACAGTGGAAGTGGCCACACAGCTCTCCATGAGGAACTTTGAGCTGTTCCGCAACATTGAGCCCACCGAGTACATTGATGACCTCTTCAAGCTCAAGTCCAAGACAGGCTCTGCCAACCTGAAGAACTTCGAGGAGGTCATCAACCAGGAAACGTTCTGGGTGGCCACAGAGATCGTGAGAGAGCAAAACCAACTGAAGAGGATGAAGATCATTAAACACTTCATCAAGATCGCCCTGCATTGCAGAGAGTGCAAGAACTTCAACTCCATGTTTGCAATCATCAGGTAAAAATTGAACAACCGAGGGAAGAATGCATTGCCGATTTAGGGGAGCTTTATAGTGTTCATAGAAATGATAAATCTTGTTCTGAAACACATTTTTTTATTCTGTTGCAGTGGATTAAACTTGGCCCCAGTATCAAGGTTGCGTGGTACCTGGGAAAAGCTTCCTAGCAAATATGAGAAGCTGTTTCAAGACCTGCAGGATCTCTTTGACCCCTCCAGAAACATGGCAAAATATCGCAATGTCCTCAACAGCCAGAATCTGCAGCCTCCCATTATTCCTCTCTTTCCTGTAATAAAGAAGGATCTCACATTTCTGCATGAAGGTATTATAAAGCAAAACTGCCACCACTGTTTTGTTAAACACATTAAATAATGGGGGGGGGGGGGTTGATTTAACTGGTTTTGTAGCAAAAACAGCTTTTGAAGAATTTAAGTGTGATGATACGGTTATAATTGGATGTTAACCATAATATGATCCACCTGAAATATTCTGAAATCAGAATGTTCGTGATATCTTTCCACCATTTTTAGGCAATGACTCCAAAGTGGATGGTTTGGTGAATTTTGAGAAGCTAAGAATGATAGCAAAAGAGATACGTCATGTTGGCCGGATGGCTTCTGTTAACATGGATCCTGCCCTGATGTTCAGGACGAGGTATGTATCGAAAAACTACAGGACAAAGTCTAACTTGTGATAGTACATTACTGGTTGGGGAAAATACTGTTATGTTTATAAAACAATGTTTTACTGTACACGTTTGCAGAAATACCTTTATACAATAGAGTAATTGAACTAAGCACAAGCGACCCTTTGTTCCACATTTATTGTTTTTAATGTTTCCAATGTGCGATGACTCAAATTCTTGTATTTGTTCATTTGAAAGAAAGATTAGGGGTTTACTACAGGTTTGTAGAGGTCAGGCTCATTATTGCTTGAACACGCACACAATCAGAAATTTGTCCCACTTGGTGGTTCTTCTTGCTTCAATATCCCTGTGAACCAAGGCTATGCATAATGTGTTTCACTGCTTTGAGTAAAAGACGCTGTTGTCTCTTGAAGTCAATGTTTCATGCTAAAATATTGTGATTGAAACACCTAGGCTTTTTATATGTCCATGGAGCTTGGATACTGCTCATCTTGGGTTCTGATCTTTCCTGTCTAAGCTTGTGATATCTCTCTCTCCCTCCCCTCTTTCCTTTTCTCTTTCTGTCTTCCTTCCTGTACCCATGCTTCACTACTCATGGCTCTCACTTACAGGAAGAAGAAATGGAGGAGTCTTGGGTAAGTCTGGTGACAATTTCACTCTGACGACATGCTGTTCCGCCCATTTGCATTTTCTGTCTGCCTCCTAATTTCCTGATGCTTTGCTGATGATTTTGTTTTTTGTTTGTTTTTCAGTTTTAACACTTCTGCTCTGGCAAACATGTTAGACAGCTTATTTGATATAAAAGTGAAACTTATGTCACTTATGGCTTAAGTTAATGAAAACAGTTGCATCTAAGAAGCATAAGAGCTCATTTATGGATAATACTGTGTTTAAAATACATTCATTTGATACATTCACATTTAACAGCTATAAAGATATTAAATAGGGGTCTATAGAGTATACACCTACTAACAGTAAATTCTGCTGCTCTTTACTAAAAAAACAACCCATAAAAAAGTGAACTTTTTCCATTTCAGACTTATCAAGTTAATACTAATGCTATTGAAAAATCTGTTTATGTTACAAAGTAAATACATGCCAGAAGCTTTGCTGAGTGCTTACTTGTTTAGTGAACTTGCAAATCTGAATGTAGATTATTTTTTTAGTATCAATTTTTGCTGAAGGCTTGTCATATCAATAGTATAACAAAGTCAAAGTCACGTTACAGCTTCAAAGCTTGATAAAGACATAAAATGAAGGCCTTGATGTATACTTACTATATATAAAAATAGAACCATTAATAACCTAAATGTTATGAAATCCCTGAGCTTGAGAAGCAGCTTAAATGTAACAATAACCTCTGACTGCATGAGCTTTCAATCCTGCTCCAGCTTATGTAGCTATATAAACACATCTTGAAAAGACACCTGGCAGAAATGTAGCCTAGTGTACCATGGGGTTGCCAAGTTGAAGCAAAGCAGGGTGCTTTATATCATTAGTATCCCATCCTAATGTATATTTTAAACAGCAGGGGGGGGGGGCAGTGTGGCTCTCTCCCCTACCTGTACCACAACTTTTACTTTTAATTTGATTTCCTGGAATGAGGCATGGAATGTTGTGAGCTGAGATTAATGCAACTTGGTGCACGTTTGAGTCTCTGCGCCACCCCTCACCTCACCTCACCTTCTGTTTCTGAACAGAGCTACATCCCTATATCTTTTTGGTTTCTTTCCATATTCCAGATCTCTCAGCCAGGGAACCACCAACTCTGCAGTGTTGGATGTTGTCCAGACCGGAGGACATAAGAAGCGCGTGCGTCGAAGCTCTTTCCTCAATGCCAAGAAGCTGTACGAGGATGCCCAGATGGCCCGCAAGGTCAAGCAATACCTGTCAAACCTGACCCTGGATACCAATGAAGAAAACCTTCAGACCATCTCCTTGCAGTGTGAGCCTTCCACCAATACATGTGAGTCCTCTGCCCCAAAATATCTTAACAGTTTGGTAAATTATCTTTCACAGCGTAATAAAAGCTGGGGAGTTAAGAACCATTTCCTGTGTTAAGTTGTTGCTTTAGTAAAAAAAACTAAAAAACTAAAAAAAAAAAAAATGAACAAAAAAAAAAAAACAGTAACTTGCACACTGTAATTATCTTTGTGGGAAAAGCACATACACAGACAAAAGCTGTAACACCAGACTTATTACAGTGGACAACTAACTTGGCAGGTTTAGTTTATATTTTCAATAGAATACAATGCTTTTGTTCTCACTCGCTCTAGTGGTATCATGTATCTTTCTGATGTGTTATTGTTTGTGAATTCACATGGCTCATTGTAATTACATTCTTTGTGTAACAGTGCCTAAGAGTGGAGACAAAAAGGGCGGGAAGCCAGACACATCTCCTGTTGTTCCTAGAGCGGCAAGTCAGCAGAAACAGCAGCAGCAGCAGAAGGGAAATCAGGCACTTCAGGTCCCTGCTGTTTCACTCTATCCCTCTCGCAAGAAAGTACCGGTCAAGGATCTACCACCATTTGGTAAGTAAATAAGAGTAGGGTCTGCCCAACCAAATTTAGTTCCCCTTGAGCCCATTTAACTTGTCATTTTCTCCCTAAGAGTAAGCAAAGGCTTAAACGCTTTTACTTTTGTACTGAGTAAATGAAATAATACATAGATTTTATTTTGCCTCTGACAAGGTACCAGTTCACCTCAAGCCTTGAAGAAAATCCTGGCCTTGTCAGAAGAAGCAGGTGACCGACATAAAAAGCAACCAGAGGACACCATATCAAATGCTGCTTCACACCTGCCTTCCCCTCCCACATCCCCTCAAAGCTCACCTAGGAAGGGTAGGCATTTTAATAAAATGATGAGCTTCATGCTTTTTGCTAGGAAGAGTAAACACAACACAATTATATTTTTTGTGTTTATGTATTCACTATCTATCTTCCTGTCTTGTTGCAGCATCATTTTACTTCTGAAGTATTTCCTGAAGTATTTCAAAGCTGGCGCTGTTTTTTGTCTCTAGATTAATTCAGAGACATTTAATACGAACCGTTTATACTGAAGTGAACCTTGTTATATGCTATGGAGCTTGACTTAAAGTGATGCAATTTTAATATTTACTGTGGAACAGTAATCCAGTCAAGGAGAACAACCTTCCCACAATAAATAGGCTTTGTCAAGGTGAAAAGCAGTGTGACTTGTTGTAGGCACCTAAAGCTGTGACCTCTGCTGTTATCATCTTTCAATAGTTATCAATTACCTTTCGCTATTACGCTAGCGATTTTCTCAATCACTCTGTGAACACTGCTGGAAGTTTACAGTGAAATATTGTGCTTTCTTTAAGTCATTATTTTGGAAATAGATCCTGTGCATTCTGTCTGCACGTGTTTCTATACAGTATACATGCTGATAAATAAATGTTGAAACAGACTTCACAGTATGCTCAAAATGCAATGCAAAAAGAAAAAATGTGCACACCTTCACCTTTGTTCTGTGATCACCCTCCTAAATGTTTCAGTGTATGTGTTTATGTGCACATATTGGCAGATTTTGAATTGATGAGGTGTTGATTCCGCTGCTTATTGTTTTCATTGTCTGTGGATCATTAATTGTCCTGTTCCCCTGTTTTTTTCATTGTAAGTGCTGACTCGGGTCTTGAATTAAAAAGTCTTTAGCTGTAGCTTTCGTGAAATACACAAGTTGCTTCAGTTATCACTCAGAATAGTAGAATAGTTTTTACTTTAATACATATTGTTCCTTGAAGCTTTTTATAAGTTAAGATATACTTAACTGGGTTACATATGTATGCCATTTTGCCTTTGGGAACAGAGTTTTTTCTGTTGTTGATGCCTAAGCTGTTTTCTCATCCTGTTTGTCAGGTGGCAGTCAGCTAACCGGCTCCTCCTCTTCCCTGGGAAGTGAGAACACTAACAGGAATAACAATGCACTGCAGACCTATGGGATAGGTGGGGTACACTATAGAGGCGGAGCACCACTCGAATGGCTTTAAAGTTTTAGAGCATTGCTTAAACACACAAAAAATATGGGTTTCCACAAAACAGTTCTAGATTATTGTGAGATCTCAGCTTCAATGCTATGTGTAAAGAGAGACCAACCGTGTGATAGAAGATGTGAATATTTCATAGTTGTGCTTTTTGCTTTAAGACCTGAGCCAGTTGTTAACAGAGACGTTGTGACCCACTAACCCAGCTACTTAATTGGGATGTTTAACTTAGTTTGTTAAACCAAGTGTTTATCTGGAGTTTTGTAGGCATGTATGTACTGCAGCATTACAGAGGATTTATTGATAAAATCCTTTGGTTCAGGCAGTATGTTCTAACAGTGACTGCTGGATTTACATAAACACACTCACTGTGCAGCGGGTGAGACACCATTTCATTCTCTTGCAACCATTGGCAGCTGCTTGGCAAACTGAAGGGTACTGATACTTAGGACTGAGATTCGCTTGGTATTTAATATTTACTAATAATTATAATTAAGCAGTTCCTTCCTCTGTCTGTTTTTGAAGGTTATACGTTGGCTCCAAGTGGAACTGTGGACAATTTTTCAGATTCAGGTCACAGTGAAATTTCATCCCGTTCCAGTATTGTTAGTAACTCCTCCTTTGACTTAATGCCGGGTCTCATGCATGACGATAAGAGACAGAGGCACTCTGTCAGTGTTGTGGATTCCAGCCTGGGTGTGGGAAGGATGGAAAGAAGAGCCACGATAGATCCTGATCAATACAGCCTTGGGTAAGAACATAACTTAAATCAACCTGTATCTTCTATCACCACTACCCAAAACAAAATGTCATACATGTGATCGGCATGCTGAATTATTCTTGGAAATAACATGTAATTGCGTTCTGTTTTCTATCATCCCATTATATTAGATGTTTGTGATTTTGCCCAGATCTTTTGACGTTATTTTCTAATTCCATGTCCTCTCAGTTCATACGCGTTGATGCGAGAGGGACGGAATCTGTATCCTGGGGCTACAGTCCTCTCTTCCCCGAGTTCAGAAGAACTTACCCAGGACCAGGGGGACCGAGCCTCGCTTGATGCAGCAGACAGCGGTCGAGGAAGCTGGACTTCATGTTCAAGTGGATCACATGACAATATACAAACCATACAACACCAGAGGAGCTGGGAAACGCTGACTTTTGCGCATCCTCATTTTGACAACTCGGCAGAAGGGGCTGGACTTTGGGCTTCAGGCTGTCAAATAGACCAGATGATGTACTCAGACTCCAGCTCTAAGCTGAGCCGAAACAGCCAGGATCACGGACAAGGCAGAGGGAGCTGGGCATCCTCCACCGGCTACTGGGGGGAAGACTCTGAGGGGGACACCGGAACAATAAAGAGGAGGGGTGGGAAAGATGTTAACGCTGATGCTGAAACAAGCAGTATCATGTCTAATACTTCTGAAGACACAAAACAACATAGTAGACCTTCTCATATAACTGCACCATCTGGCACTGCAAAAAGTCTTATTGGTAAGTGATTAGAACATCTTTTGAAGATCTACCATACTTTAGGCACTAATGTGTTGAGTCTATCCAGGCAGTTCGGATAACTTTTATAAATCTCCTCGTAATGTATTTTTGCCTTATATAAAAATGTTATTTTCAGTGTGTTTTGGATTAAAATATATCGTTTTTCAGCAACAGTTAACAGAGTAAATTTTATGTACAGGACTTGCTGTAAAGTATATCCATAAACATAATGACTTGTGTAAAGCTTATATAAACAATATAAAAGCAAGAGTACATATTATTCTACATAAGGAAAAAAAAAAAACATTAAAAAAATATATAACAAATGTTGACATCAAGAAGAATCTATATATTAACAAGTCACTATCAAAATGCCACTGATACAATAGCCATTGATCCTTTGGGTTTAGGCTACTCACTGCGGGTCAAATAGACCTTATGTTACTCATTATAAATGTATACATGACAAATATTTAAAAACCTGTTACAGTACATGCTGTGTAAGTACTGTCCAGGTATACCCTATAACTCAAGGATTGTGTTCATTTTACTTTCTTTAACACTAGAACTGCCGAGATTTTGGATTACATACAACCACCGCACCCACAAAATGTGCGGCTCCATTTAAAACGGCTTCGATATGAAAATGAAAAAGAAACAATCAGATACAACGAAATACTTTTAGTCATGAACATCATACATAACATTTGCAGCAGAAACTTTGTATTTACATTGAAAATTAAACTTTTTTTCTTATTTTTTCAAAGAGAACATATACATAAACATGAAAAACTGTAATAAAATAGACTTTACACAATAAACTTCTGTGTAAACAAATGTAGAAAGCTGTATGAACATATAAAATTATAACACATAAATAACTAATTATAAAAATAGCATAAAACAAAAATATAACATAACTTATGCAATGTGAAAGCGATTTGAGTGAAACAGAGTTCAAAGGCTCCGACTGTTCAGAGTTACATTGCAGCAATCTACACAGAAAACACGCTTTTCAACTGTACCAGCCACAGACTGCCTTTTCACAACGGGCACAGACATGAAAAGTTCTGTTTTTATTGCATTTAGCAACCTGGCATTGTCTTTTATTCTGTGTGTCTGTGGGCGCAACACTGGCTGAAGGTTGAGGGGCATTTGCCCTTTGTGTCTTTTTCAAAATGTTTCTGCCGTAGCTCCAGGGCTAGCTGCAAAATGAAATCCCTTTGAATAATTCTATTGCTGGTGCACACCTGTACAAAACATTATAAAAATTAGCCACAGGCCACCTGTGAGTACCACCTTTGACAGAATACAGCCGTGCCATTTGATCCAGTATATCCACATCGTACTTGTTGCATTGTAAAGTGCAACAGTCTCTAGCTTTCATTTAGCATCAGTCCTGATGGTCACTGATTTGTGCAGAGAGCTTAGAATAAGCAATTTTTAAATTTATTTTATACCTGTACATGCTCAGTGTGGCACAGCCATTCTGCCTGAGGAGTGTAGTGGAGTGCAGGGGGGCTCGCACGGCTTGAGCTGTTGGTGGTAACTCTATTCAGAGGATAGGCAGACAAGAAAAAACATAGTGTAGCTATATCACACTGTATTGTGATTCAGTGTGTATATTTTGTGATAGCTGCTAATAAATTAATAATAATAATAATAATAATAATAATAATAATAATAATAATAATAATAATAATAATAATAATATATGATGTATAGAATAACTTTCATTAGTGTTTCAGCACTCAACAGGAGTATATAATACATTCTTTCACAATGACTTTGATTCAAAGCCCAGACTAAATTGTCGGCTATACTGTATCGATTTCAATATGCCTCATAAACTGCGGGTCTGGCAGTTGAAGAAGCAAGTGCTTATCACTTATTCATTTTTACGATTCTGCAGCTGAAACACCGTGTGGGTATTTAATTCAAATGTTTAGTAAAACTTAAGAACGGACATGCATGAGATATTCGCATACGCAGAGATATTTAAATTTGAATTGCAAAAGCCGTTCAAAAAACGGCTATAGCGGTACTAGTGTTAATATTTTACTGTACCATAGTCGCGAGATGTGAATATTTACATAACATACTTGATTATAAAAATTAATGTGGACATATACAGAATGCAGTTTGTAGAGGCGCTGGATTGTACAAGTTTTACTGTATATAGGCAGAGGGGCTTATGCTGTGTTTAACTGTATTTCAGTATATTGAATTTTGCTCTGGGCTCAGCCATTTATGCTTTATTTGTGACGTATAGTTAACACAATTAAAAGCCATGCTAATAAACTTGAGAGCAGAGCATCTAACATTTTTTAACCTGTCTGCAGGATGTTGGTCCTTGTAACTACTAATCTTTGAAGTCTTTTACAGGAACAACTTTGGTGTTTAACAGCTTTTTCATTCATTTCTCTTTGTGTGTCTACTTGTTTTCACCAATCGATTGTGTCTCATGATAATATATTGCATTACTGCAGCACGAAAGGAAGGCAGGTATCGTGAACCTCCACCGACTCCACCAGGCTATACTGCCTTGACAGTTTCAGACTTTCCAGAGGGCCAGGCACACCCAGGAAGGAAGCCCCCCGATTACAACGTAGCACTACAGCGGTCACGGATGGTGACACGCTCCTGCGACCCCCAACAGACACACAGTCACCCAGGAACCAGGCCAGTGAGCCGACCGCAATGGCACAAACCAAACGAAGTAGACCCACGACTATCTCGCTTCCAGTCCCAAGGGTTCTCGGCTGAGGAGGAGGATGGTGAGTCCATGTGTCCAAAACTTATTCCGATGAGAAAGACATTGGCTTATGCACATGAGACAGCCAGGTCATGAATAACAGACAGGAAGGTAAAATAATAGATTGCTGTAAAACATGCATGCAAGGTAGAAAGTGAAAGCCTAGAATCATTTATTTTCTTTATTTGTATGTTGTGTCTTACTTAACAAATTTGTCTATCCCCTGTATGAACTATGACCTGCACCCAACAGGTCCTGTAGTATCAAAATCATGGCAGCGGTTGTTTAGGAAGGCAGTGTTTTATTCTATTGGTTTAACCTGGCTGCTTGACTTCGTTAATTACCATTTAGATATTATAAATATGTTGTTTGACGCAACAAATTCATCACAAATTTTAGGATATGTTCACATCCTGAAACTCATAGCATGGAGTTTATTTTTATTTTTTAAATTGTATTTCCTTCCTAATTGCCCTGTAGTGTAACATATTGCCAGACTTAACAGAAGATCTGGGCCATGTGCATTAATTTATTAAAAAAAAAAATTTCCTTGTACCATCTGCTAGTAAGTGATGCTGTTGCATGTAATTGGTGAGTGTTTTGATTGATGATTCAAGGTAGCCATTGCGTGTTCGTGGTTCTGAAGGCTTTATTCCTTTACTTATTAGAATGTGTCTTTTCTTTTTCTACTAGAAGATGAACAGGTGTCTGCAGTCTGACAAGCCCCCTCCTGGATATTGTTTCCAGTGATGCCATCCAGTAGGAGAGCACAACAGGCACTGGAGCCCCGGACCTCCTTTATTAGTTTGGTGGATGTCACTCGCCTCCTTTCCTGCCTTAAAGCAGCATGGGGCATTGTGTACCCCGCATGTAAAATACTGTGAAGAAAAACGCCTTGGCACTTTGGAAACTGTGTCGCTTGAAAATGCACAGCGCAGCGCAGAAAACAAGCTACCCCTATCACTGTCCGCAACAAGGACCATTCCAAGATCCTCCTCCCTGTTTACAGTTCATCCAGATTTGTCACGCTTTGGCTGCACTTTTTTCAAACATTAATGCCTATAATGGTTTTACAGCTTCCTCTTAGATTTTTGACTAGAATTGTGGCACCCTAAATCAAGACAAGCTAAGGTCACACTATTGGCACAACTCTGCAAACAAGGACACAGTGATTATCATTCTGATTTTACCTAGTTTTTATGTTGCAGTTTTATATGTTGTACTTAGAGAACAAATGTGTTTGTCTCCATAATAACAGTATTATTTTAGACATTTTAAGATTTTTTTTTTTTTTTTTAAACATAAATAATAAACTGGATGACATTGCAATGAAAGGCAGCTTCTGATCTTGCATCAAAGCTAGCTAAAATGTACATTTTTAATTTCTGTGTACCATGTCAGATTAAGGAGCAAACAAGTCTTTTCTTAGGACAGATTCATTACTGTGTAACAGTCTTTGCAATGCAGAACCTGCAGAATTAAACTAAACGGATAGTTGCTACAGTAGACTAAGCTGCATGTCTAATAAAGGCTGGCATAAAACAACCTGCTCTCTGCTGCTATTTAACCCCTGTTTTTTTAATGACTGAAGTACAACAGCATTTGTATTGTGTTGTCGTTGCACAGACTCCGGTAAAACTGAAGGCTACCAATTTAGGTAGTACTCAAATGTGAGGAACTGCTAGTCTTGTTGTTTTGTTATTATGATTATTATTGTTGTTATTGTTATTATTCATTAATCTCGGCTGATCATATTGATCAGTAGGTGAAGTTATAGATTAAACTAAAAAAGAGATTGCAGTGTTTTTTCACTGTATTGTATAACATCAGTGCTTTATTTAATATTTTGCTCCCCTAAGATCATGTATTTTTTTTTTTTCACTTTGCTGATATATCAAATTGTTAATTATGCATTTGTAATTTAACAGTAATATGCATTAATCAGTTTCATTATATGGTCGATGGAGACTGTGTGCATATAGGCAGACAGAATTCTAGTTCTAATACAAGTTGCACAAAAATGTATAAGCATTAGGTAATTGTAGTACATAGAACTGCTAATCTCAGTTCGTTCTGTGATGTCAAGTGCAAAATGTACATTTAACTGGTGATTTCCTCATACTTTTGATACTACTTGTACCTGTATGTCTTTTAGAAAGACAATTGGTGGAGTCTGTATCCCTTTTTTTTGTATTTTTAATACAATAATTGTAAATATTGGTTATATTTTTGTTGAAAATGGTAGAAATGTACTATGTTTATGCCTCAACATCCAGTTTATATAAAGCTGGGATTGAATAAATATTAAAAAAAAAAAAAATCAGGTGTACATTGTGTGTGTGTGTGTGTGCGTGTGTGATTTTTCTTATGACAAGTTCCACTTCAGGGTAATACTATATGTATAAAAATAACATTGTCATCAGAATATGTAAAAAATCAGAATCGCATTGTAGTATTAAATACAAGTTGGGGCTTGCAGGTACATCTTTTGTAAAGTTGTCACTTCAAGAATAGCAGGGTCATTATACCATTAGAGTGTCTTTTGCACCTTGTAAAAACATTAAATAGTGACATACTTTTTTATTAGAAAAACAACATTTAAAACACACCAAAAAACGCTTTTGCTGAACTTAGCAGCAGAAAACCTGTGAATAACAAGCCATAAAAACATATTTGTGTCAACTATGTTATGGACTTATAAGTAACAATTTGACAAAGTGTTCAAGCTGTTTAAAGTTGAAATCAAACAATTTTACACAGATGCCATGTCCCTAAATGCAGTTCTTGAAACAAAAAGTAACTGTTGTCAAATGACTCATTTTTTAGTCAGGGTCAGCCCAATGTTAAATATCCTGCCGGCAACCTGGCCTCTTTTTACTCTGGCACTGTGAAAGACGTCATTGGAAAGAGTAAATTCAGAGCTTTTTTTTCTTTTTTCTTTTGTACAATTTCAATTAATCAGTTTTTCTTGGTTGCTTTTGCTCCCTTTTGTATGTATGGCCATAATTATTTTATTTATTATCCAATTTGTTAAAAAAAAAAAAAAATAATAATTTTTTTTTTTCTTGAAAGTGTCTCTTTTTCTGTGGTTTTTGATATCTGTATTGAACAGGATGAGATTCAGACTATTTTGCTTTGTTTTAAGAAAGCATAGTGTGTGCAATATACAGCATATCTAGCCACGAGAAATGGTTCCCCCTTGGTTTCTTAACACATTTTAGGCTATGCTTATAAATGCTTGCTGGAATGTCAGGAGTGGACAGTGTGTGTTTTACATTTCCAAGTGCCTTAAAAGGTGCACTTGCTAGGGGAACCATTTCTCACAGCTGCAATATACAGCATATCCAGCCATGAAAAATTGTGTCTTGTTGATTGAGTGTTGCTCAGGAGAAAAACCAAACAATCTCTTTCCCAGAGATCCTTGATATAAACTTTTTTTTGGTGCCAAAGTAGTTTCTCCCACATCCTTTAGTGTTGTTGTTGAAATTTCTCCTGCATAGCTTGGGTCCGGACTTAGTTTGCGCTTCATTTGTTTAAAAAAAAAAAAAAAAGTATATAGTATATTTTCCCCCCTTTTGTTCTCATTCTGCAGTTTCTTTCCATTTATATCAATGTGTTGTATACATGCCTTCTGTTTGTGCAGTGTGGTTCCCCTCTTTCACCTCCTTGTTAGAAATGTATGTCTGATGTGTTTTGACAAATGGAAAGGCCTATTTCATCCCCAGCTCCACGGTCAGAAAGAACCTTCACCCTCCACAACAAAAAGTCCAAGCAGTTCCAGGGAGAAACAAGACACCTTGTCTCCCCCGGGAAAAAGAACTACAAAATCTAAACACACCCCGTGACAGCAGGGAGAAAGATGTGCTTCTGAAAACAGTGGTGACCATTTTGTCACCACTGGTAATTACTTTAAGGGCGTCACATATAAGTTGGGTTGAGGAGTTGTCCATTACTCCGGTCCTCAAACTCTCGAGTTCCGGACATGCAATGAAAAATTCTTGACATGGAAAACAGCGTTTCTAGTGGCAGTGAATCAGCAAGGAGGGTAAGTGAGCTCCAAGCACTAGTGATTGATGCACCCTACTTCCAGTCATTCAGGGACAGGATTGTCTGTAGACCAAATCCCCAATTCCTACCTAAGGTGGTAACAAGTTTTCATATCAACCAGGTCATAACTTTTCATGATTTTTACCCAAAACCCCATAAATCAGAAGAGGAGACTAGATACCACCTAATTGATGTAAGGAGAGCACTGAATTTCTACATTCACAGAACTATCAATAAAAGAGCATCACAACAGTTTTTTATAACTTTTAACTCAAACTCTGGGCAAACCTGTGTCAAAACAGATCATCACATCCTGTATGCAGTTTTGTTATGAACTGGATAAAAAAAAAAATCTTATTCCAGGACCTATCAAAGCCCACTCGGTAAGGGGAATTGCTGCTACTTGGAAAAACTTTAAATCCGTTCCAATCCAGGACCTCTGCTTTGCAGCCTGGGCCTCTTCGAGACCTTTATAAAACATTACAATTGAAATGTGTCTTAAATCTGTTTCCTTTGGTAGAGTTCACTCTGTGTGTGCTGCTCATCATACAAGGTAAGAACACGAAGATTGCCTGTAATATGGTTTCTTCGTAGAATGATGAACTCCACACACCTATATCTCACTCTTTCCCCCGTTTTGTCTTTACTGCTTTTTTTTATTTTTTACTTTTTTTGGACAATAACACCAAAGGATGTGAGGGGTTTTATAGGGGAGGTACCATTGCACCCTGGATGTAACAGTAGTATTCCAGGGGGGCAATTAATTTTCCACTATGGCTGAGTCTGCAGTAGAATATATATATATATATATATATATATATATATATATATATATATATATATATATAAACAGTACATATTTAATATATAAATCAGTCAAGAAAATAAGTGAGGCAAGGTTGGATAGTAAATACAACTTTATATATTTTGTTTAAATATTGCTGATACAGCATAAGTAAATAAATAACAGAAAATGTTTTTGAAGTTCATACATTATAGTTAGCAAAGTTTATCTCCATCTCCGTCTGATTTGCTGACTGCTGCATAATCCAGTTTATATTCCATCCATCATATTTGTTTTCATCGAGTTGAATTTGTTTTCAGAAAACAGTGATAGTGATGTTTTAATCACCATTTTGGTGTTTGGAGCTTTCTTTTGTAGTATATTTAATAATTCATTTTCTATTAACTCACAGAATCCTGTTCAGCCATTTTCTCTTGAGAAGAGTGCAGGGGAGAAAGGCGGTCCTTTGAAAAGGGACGGGACTGACAATGATGTGAACCAGTCGCATTGCAGACCGAGACTATTGATCGGTGGTGTAAGGATGTTAGGGCAATAGTTCAATCTATTTTTCCTCCTATGATGAGGTTTTAACCAATCACAGGCGAGAATTTCCAATCACTGATTCATATATGTATACGTATATGTGTATATGTATGTGTGTTGCCGCCAAAGGAATGGCTGAAGGGAATCAGTGTTCTGCTCAATGATGTGGCATTGGCACCGGGATAAGGAACTGTCACCAACTTCTTACTTGGTGGCACTGACAGACTTTGGGCAGGAGAATTCTGTGCTGGCCTGACATCACTGTCCTGTTGTCACCTCATTTTCTCTTTGTTATTCTCTTCTAGGGCTGTCTGTGACAGAGGTGTTGGTCTTCCTCCTCCGCCTTTGAATGGGATCTACAGATGAAACGGCAAACAAAACAAAGAACAAACATTTTGGCTGTGTATTTTTTGTCATTATTAATTGTCGTGGTTGTTATGGTTTTGCAATACCTCAATCGTACATGCTTTTACTATGCATTTATTAAACAAAATAGACAATTAACACTTTTGAGAATGTTTTTTAATGAATTGTATAAGTTTACAATCAATACCGAAAACATATACAATTATTGTTACGGGTGAGAGATTTTAATATATAAGCCAGTTACACTGTGTAGCCAGCACACATTTATTTTATGTAGCAATTGCCAATAGTTTTTTTTTTTTTAATTTAGAATAGCCAATTACACTGGCCGACCTAACCCTCTCTCCTCACCGGTGACGGTCAGCCATTTGTGCGCTGCCACCTGGGAGCTCCCGTCCACAGTTGGCAGTGGAATAGCCTGGACTTGGACTAGTGTCATCCAGGCTGCAAGGCGCATCCTGCACTCCATACGGAGCGCCTTTACCGGATACGCCACTCAGGAGCCCCTGCCAGCATGACTTTTAAGTAGCCTAACAATTTATTATTATTTTTTTCACTGGTTAAAATAACTGGTTAGAATGACATTAAATATCTATATTACATGAAGGGGAATCCACAAACTATTATTCTCTCCGGTTGAAGGGTGGATGAATTATTCTCCATGGATGTCAGTGGCTGGTTTGTGGAAGGATCCCCATCTATACATACTGCAGCCCGGTGAGCAGATGATAAGTTGTGTTTGCTTCTCTGCCAGACATCGTTCAATCGTTTTCAGCACTCTTGTGCAGTTCTTTGGATGTCAGATGAAGAAGCATTCATAGATGCAGCTATCTGTTCCCATGCCTGCATATTTTCACTCACTCTGGGTTGTGTGTTCGTGAGTGGGGAATGGGAGAGAGAAGGAGTTTTTTTGGGTTTGAGAACAATTGCTACAACGTGCTGGAAGTGCCAGCCCGGTCCTTGTTTGTCTGTTCGTCCGCTGTCTTGTTTAGTGTTGTCCGTTTTGTTTACCTTTTTATTTTGGCATCAAGTGCCATGTCCTGTTTTGTGTGTTTTATTTAAATCTTTTGTTTATTATTATTTACAATAAAAACCCTGGATTCCGTAGCGTCACAGATTAACCGCCAAAAAAAAAAAAAATCCTTTTCTCTCCTGTTCTCCACTCACGAACACACAACCCCGAGTGAGTGAAAACATGCAGCTTTTATGCAGCTGTACCGAGACTCGATTGCTAAACAATCATTCAACTGGAGTCTCAGTACAACTGCACGTGAATTTATAAAGTGCAATTCCCTGTGCTCACATATTATTTAACTTGCACGTGACGTACTGTGCAATCCTCAAGCCTAAATACAAAATATACATTTTAAACACTTGTGCTCGCAACCCATATTTATATCCTGTGTATTTTATACATAAACACCAACACTAACACACTACATACAACATAAAACACTTATAAACATAAAGGGGCGGGACACTCCGTCACACCCTTAGATTTATTTATCCTTATATTTTATTTATTTACCCTTATAATCCTGGCCCCTTTTCTTAAGATAATAATAGATTCATGCTAACAGCAAGAGCTCATTTATTCAATTGTTTTCTCTGAAATTGTGGGTTTATTGCAAACTTTTGAGTTCTCAGTTATCTCACCAGGTGTATTACAAAAGGCCTCAATACTATGAATCTGGGTGATTCCATGCCATATCTACAACTTGTCCCCAGTGACCTCCCCTGAATTAAGACAAACTAATTTCAGTAATATTAGTGCTAATAGTAGTACTAATAAAAGACACACACATTTTAGATTTAGGTCTTATTTGTTGCAGTAACCATCTTTACTAGGCAATTTCTTTCTTCGAAAGATTTTTTTTTTTTTACTTTCCAGTCTCATTATTCATTTAAAATCAATAAACATTATAGAAAATTTATAGTAAGATCATAGGTTAAAGTCACAATTCAATTGTGCAGGCCAATTTTACAGATACAAATGACAGTATTTATATTTCAGCTGCCTCCATTATGTCTCTATTACCATAGAGTATTATGAATGCTCTCCAGTATAGCTTTCTACTGAGTTCAGTTTTGAGATTTTGGGGAATTTTATGTTTTGTAGGATCTGGCTTGGGTTAATTTATGCTGGCATATGCAAAAGGAACATTTTTGGGATACTTTTATTGTTCTTGTCTTGTTCAAATACGAACTTGATTACCTACCCACCCAAAGATTACTGCATGAAATTACAAATTCAAATAATACTAGGTGTTTAAAAATATATATGTCCTCCTGTGTGTACTGTATAAAATGTGACACCTGTAATAACCTCTACATTTTGCATCAAAGTAAACTATGACCTTTGATTTAAGTTATACCTAACCTAAGCTTATTATCTCAGCCTGAGTATCCAGCATAACATTGGAGATTCAGTATATAAGCTGTTGTTTTTACTGTGCACATCCACACTACATAAATCAGAATTATGTTTCATATACAGTGCAAAGGCCAATTACTAAGAGACTTAAAGAATAATCAACTCCTATAAATTCATGTTTTAATCCTCTCTGACATGCTCTTTAGATAGTATTTTTTTGCTTGTCATTGAATTGTATGAGCCCACAACTTATTAAACATGCTGCTTTTGAGTAGGACATATGTGATTTTAGTAATTTTTACCATTCATGATACAGTATGAAACTTGAAAAAGCCCATTTACACTTCTGTCACTGTGATTGGCCACCATGAAATACCTCTGCCCATTCAAGTAAAAAGTGTAACAATCCAGAGTGTGACTCATTTTCATAGTCACACATTCCTCTCATATTCTTTTAAAAAGTGTTGTAAATGTCAAGAGTTTATGGTTGTTGTGAGAGGTGTAGAAATAATATTCCCGTAGTCAACAGTGCATTGAAACAAAAACTTACACAGAACATAAAAATGTTAGCAAAGGCACATTTGCAAAATTTAAAACTGTGTTTCTATCAGCAAATTCACATTGTGGAGCAGCAAAATGCAACAAAGAGAAATATGAATTAAAAACAAAGCAGAATTCCAAACACAATAGATGCAGTTCTGAGCCAAGATGAATACTTCCCAACATGTTAAGATAGCTTCTGCTGTGTTTTGGGTTATTACCTCAATCCAGCCTCTGCTGCTAGGGTATATTAAATGACTACTATGAATTGAAGTAATACATCTAAGCAATAACGAAATTATTTATACCTTTCTGTAAGTGCATGTACTCAGCAGATAATTGTAGCAATATTGAACAGTCCTTGGGGATTCCAACATTGCAGCTACTTTATCAGTACCTGTATCCACTCATAAAAAATTAAATGCCTCCATTGGGCTTGTAAAAGGATTATCAATACATAAACACTTGATACTGCATCAGGGAATCAAGGACTATAAAACAGTATAAAGGATAAGGCTCTATTATATGCCAGTAATGAGAGCAAAATACCAATATGTCAATGTATGCCAAGCTTTAACTGCGTTTCCAATATATATAAAAAAATACAAATAAAAAGTTGAAATTGCAAAGAAGAGGAAAGCAATGTTCATAATGAATAATACTCATAATAATATTCTTGCATAATGAAAACAATCCGGGACACTAACGGATGATACAGTACTTTCATTAAAAACAGATGCATCTGCAAATTAGATTATTAGTAATAATAGCACTCTCTGTGTAAGCAGTGTAACCCATTGACACACTGACACAAACACACGTCTGTAAATTGTGTACAGAACCTTTATGAAGGCGATAAACCATTGCTATGTCTGTTATAAATGTGTACAGCACTAGATTAATGGGGCTGACTTTTTTTTGGACAACCAAACTACCACCCTTGCATGATAATTCCTAAGCAAAGGGCATGAAACTTTGTACTGTATTTCTTTTCCTAAAGACATTACCTACATGCAATAGAGCAACTGACAATTCTTTTAGATTTCCCAAATTGATTATTTGCAGTTTGTGTCTGTAGTACAATACTTCAGGGAGCCACCACCCATCAAGTAATGGTACAGCTAGTACAGTAGGATAGTAATTGAAAGGTATTCTTACTGGGGAGTTTCTTGTTAAGAATCTCTGTAATTCATTGATTCCTTCACGCTTCCCTTTTCATCTCTCTGGTATATTGTCACAGAGACTGCCGAAGTGGGCGGCATCAGAACCAGGAAAAGGAATGAAATACACAAAACACAGGACAGATGAAATGAAATGATGATGGCGCTGGCTGGCGCCGGTTTATTGTAAAATAAAAGTATTTAACAAACAAAGGACAGGACACGGCACTTCACGCCAAAATAAACAGACAAAAAAAATGAATAGACACGGACAAAACACAGAGTGGACGAATGCTACACAAACAATTGAAATCTATATTTACACTTATCTATCTATCTATCGCTTTCTCTCTCTCTCTCTCCCGTTCTCCACTCCCGAACACACAGCCGCGAGTATGTGACAACGTGCATCTATATATACTGTTGTGCTGGGATTCAATTAAAAATTAATTATTCACTTGAATCCCAGCACGTGAATTAATAAATTGCAATTCCCCGTGCTCACGTATTACTACATTTTACTTGCACGTGAAGTGCTGTGCAATCCTCGTGCCTAAATAAACATATACATTTTAAACACTCGTGTTACACAGACCCGTTTATATCCCGTGTACCAATGTCTATACACCAACATTTAAACACACCACACGCAACACATAACAGATAATATACACAGGGGCGGGAACTTTGTCACATATACCCCCCGCCTGTGCAAAGCACACATGGCCTCCATGGCCACCTCCCCCCTTAAAAGCTCAAAAGTCCCGCCCAAAGTCCTTGGCCAGGACCGGAGGCTTCCAGGGGCCCACAGGTCATAATGCTGTCAGCAGCAATGCTAGACAAGATTCAGAACTGGGCAGACACATGGCAAATGACATTTAATAGAGAAAAGTGTAAGGTACTGCACGCAGGAAATAAAAATGTACATTATAAATATCATATGGGAGATACTGAAATTGGAGAAGGAATCTATGAAAAAGACCTAGGAGTTTTTGTTGACTCAGAAATATCTTCATCTAGACAATGTGGGGAAGCTATAAAAAAGGCTAACAAGATGCTCGGATACATTGTGAAAAGTGTTGAATTTAAATCAAGGGAAGTAATGTTAAAACTGTACAATGCACTAGTAAGACCTCATCTTGAATATTGTGTGCAGTTCTGGTCACCTCGCTATAAAAAAAAATATTGCTGCTCTAGAAAGAGTGCAAAGAGCGACCAGAATTATTCCGGGCTTAAAAGGCATGTCATATGCAGACAGGCTAAAAGAATTGAATCTGTTCAGTCTTGAACAAAGAAGACTACCTGGCGACCTAATTCAAGCATTCAAAATTCTAAAAGGTATTGACAGTGTCGACCCAAGGGACTTTTTCAGCCTGAAAAAAGAAACAAGGACCAGGGGTCACAAATGGAGATTAGACAAAGGGACATTCAGAACAGAAAATAGGAGGCACTTTTTTACACAGAGAATTGTGAGGGTCTGGAATCAACTCCCCAGTAATGTTGTTGAAGCTGACACCCTGGGATCCTTCAAGAAGCTGCTTGATGAGATTCTGGGATCAATAAGCTACTAACAACCAAACGAGCAAGATGGGCCGAATGGCCTCCTCTCGTTTGTAATCTTTCTTATGTTCTTATGTTCTTATGTTCTTATGACAGCGGGGTGGCTTCAACCACAGTTCTTCCTGCAGGGAAGAAACTGCAGAGGGAGCAGGTCTCCAGACCTCCCCTACGATCTCCGGCAGCGAAACTGCTGCTGGGGTTGGTGGTCTCCAGACCTCCTCCCCCACGATCTCCGGCAGCGAAACTGCTGCTGGGGTTGGTGGTCTCCAGACCTCCTCCCCCTTCTCCGGCAGCGAAACTGCTGCTGGAGTTGGTGGTCTCCAGACCTCCTCCCCCTTCTTCATGGCCGGCAGCTCCCCTTCGTGGGGTTCTGGCCACAGTACTTCCGGCTGTGATGCGCAGCGGCCGGCAACCCCAGGCGATGCGGAACGGCGGGCAACCCCAGGCGATGCGGAACGGCGGGCAACCCCAGGCGATGCCGATCGGCGGGCAACCCCAGGCGATGCCAGGCAGGCATCCTTGGGCGAAGCATGGCAGGCATCCTTGGGTGAAGCGTGGCAGGCATCCTTGGGCGAAGCGTGGCAGGGAGTCAGGACAAGCTGGGGTGCGAGTGTTGGCCCTCTTTTCGGCCACTGCGGAAGGGAGGTTCTTCCCTGTGCTTCCCTCAGCAGCCTATGCAAGGGCTGCCGAGGACCGCCAGCATCTAGTCCTGGTCCTTCTGGTGCAGGGAGAGGCAGCTCCTGCTCCTCTCCCCCTGATGGAGGTGGAGGCAGAGGAAGCTCCAGCTCCTCTCCTCGTGATGGTGGGGGAAGTGATACCAGCAGGCATTCACCCTCTGCTGGTGGGGGAAATGATACCAGCAGGCATTTACCCTCTGCTGGGGAACGGGGACCCAGCAGGCATTCACCCTCTGCTGGGGAACAGGGGCCCAGTAGGCATTCACCCTCTGCTGGTGGAGGAGGCAGAGATAGCTCCTCCTGCTCTGCTCCTGCCGATGGAGGTGGCGGAGGCGTGTAGTTTCCTGCCGGTGGAGGTGGCGTGCAGTCTCCTGGCGATGGAGGTGAGAGTAGCGGGTAGCCTACCCTTGTTACAGGGGACTGGTGCTGCTCTCCTTCACTTGAAGGGGACTGGTGCAGCTCTTCCTCCCTTGCAGGAGACTGGTGCGGCTCTGGAGACAGCGGTGGGACCTCTGCCTTCCTCGTCCCCTTTCCCCTTTTCTGCCTTCTCCTCACCTTCCTTTCCTGGGCCAGTCCCTCCTCTCCATACTGCGTGCCCATATGCCCCACAGCCCGGACATAACTCTGCTGCAAGGTTCTTTAAAAAAACCTCCCAGCTGATGGTGGGGGAAGACTGAGGCGACCCCTGCTCCTCCTTCTCCTGATGGACAGGGCAGCAGGCCACATAGTGCTCACCACCACAGATGGGGCATAGTTGGGGTAGCTGTCCAAGGGGGTACCAGGGGCAGTTGGTGCTAGAATGCCCCGGCTCCGCGCAGCAGTAACACCCGGGCTGCTTTTCCTCTAGCTGGTGTTGTGGTTGCTGCCTTGTGCTGTCCTTATCCATTATTTATTTATTTATTTTTTTTGGTTTTGTTTTTTATCCCACAAAAACACCTCTCCTGGTCTGACGCTTGGAGGCGCTGTTATCCCACACAGGACACCACGTGTCACAGAGACGGCTGAAGTGGGCGGCGTCAGAACCAGGAAAAGGAATGAAATACACAAAACACAGGACGGATGAAATGAAATGAAATGATGATGGCTCTGGCTAACGCCAGTTTATTGTAAAATAAAAGGGTTTAACAAACAAAAGACAGGGCACGGCACTTCACACCAAAATAAACAGACAAACAAAATGAATAGACACGGCAAAACACAGAGTGGATGAACGCTACACAAACAATTGAAATCTATATTTACACTTATCGATCTCTTTCTCTCTCTCTCCCGTTCTCCACTCCCGAACACACAACCGCGAGTATGTGACAACGTGCATCTATATACATTGTTGTGCTGGGATTCAATTACCAATTAATTATTCACTTGAATCCCAGCACGTGAATTAATAAATTGCAATTCATTACTTAATTCATTAATAATTACATTTTACTTGCACGTGAAGTGCTGTGCAATCCTCGTGCCTAAATACACATATACATTTTAAACACTCGTGTTACACAGACCCGTTTATATCCCGTGTACCAATGTCTATACACCAACATTTAAACACACCACACGCAACACATAACAGATAATATACACAGGGGCAGGCACTTTGTCACATATATGTATTAAGCAGTTGATGTATAAATCATGTAAACAACACTTGACATGACATTAACAATAAGTTAGCTTTTTTTCTTTCTTCCAAATATGTTTTTGTGTTGTCTGAGGAATAACTGTACTTTCTTCAAAGACTACTGTGCCTTGTGGTGAACGCACTGCTATAAAACAGTAGTTTCTGTCCACCTGTTTTCTGTTGCTGCTCTAGGCCAAGGGTATTATGTATTTTTAAATAACCACTGGAAGCTTTTCTTCAGTTGCATTAAATTCTCAAAGGTGTTGTTGTTCTTCAAGTTCAATGTGCAATGTCTGTGAGCACAATTATATTGCAAAGATCACATGGCTTCTAGGTACTTGAGTGTACAATGCTATATTGTTTTATGGAGCACAGGTCTCAAGATGTCCTTCCATTGAATAGTTAGTGTATTGTTCCTCATACATTTTGTATTAAGTGCCTATTACATGACAAGGTTAATACAGGCAAATATCATTACAGTAACACATTATTTCACATCACTTAACCTTCAACAGAACACCTTGTGGAAGATAATTACAAAAAATAAAAAAAATAAATAATGTGTTCTTTTGAAGGTTAAGATAAACAAAAGAGATGAATTCTTTGTTAATACGTCAGTCGTGAATATTGCAACATTTCACACTTGTTTCTCAGTAATCGAAGGTAAAAGCATAGTGTAGTTAATTTAAAATTCATCAGTACTGTAAGGTAACAAGTACAATTTATATTTGCTGAAATAAAGAGATACCCTTTGAATCCATATTCCTAAGACAACTCTGACAGGAAGTCTGGAAAATCTACACCTTACACCTTAAAACTGATTGCAGGAAGATTAAAAAAAAAGAAGAAGTATCTGCAAATTCGTAAACTTAATTTCTACGGATATGTGCGCTATACGAAAAATGTCCAAAATTGAGTCATACTGCCCTCTGGTGGACGATGGAGATGGTTCAGTTTAGTCAAATTAACACAAGGTTTGCTCTAAGGTTTGTCTTAACTCTTATAAAATTAATATTATTGTGAATGCACACATTTACAAACATTGAACGTGTAGTATATTAAAAGCCTTGCTTAAATCACTGACAATTAAGTAATTTGTCATTCAGAAAATTATTTAAATTAAAATAATTAATTAAAATGATAAATATGGCACGCTAATGATTTTATTTGGTCCTGCACTGTGTGAAATCACATCAGGAAAATAGAAAAGTAATTATCAAGTAAAAATTCATAATTTAGGAAATGTTATTTCGCAGAGGTATATTTTAACTAAATGCATTTTAAAAAATGTACAACCCTTTGTCTGAAAGAATAGAGGTGGTGATATGTATAATATATAATTTATATTAATATATTTGTAACTTTTAAAATATAAGTATTTTTTCTTTTAATCTGATTTGTCTATTTTATTATTTTTTTTTATGTTAAACAAACACTGATTTATGATCAAATTAAATTGAACCAAATTTGAATATTGTCTAAAATATTAAGTCATATTTCACATTAATCCAATTTATAGCCAGAATTCTTGTTTTACTGTGAATAAATATTCATATCTACAGTGTAACTTTTGATTCCACTTACATATGAATATGGTTTTATTGTAATATAGTAGGAAATAATTATGGTAAAACCTTGATAATTTATAGTAAAATATTTGTCAGCCATAACTGAAGAAGCATCTCTAGATAGTGTCCCCATAAATCGAGATAGCTTAATGATTTGTTCCTACAATAACTTTATCATAAATAAACACCACAATATAACATGCCAACTTTATGGTGCCCTATAGGCAAAAAATGCTTTTTTAAAATAGATTTCTTCTGTGCATTATTGCTCCACTGGTCTACGGTTGGAATTGGAGTCCTTTTAAGTTGAAGTAGTGCTCCTTACACAGACCTCAAATGCCACTGCAGATTTACATACTCTGACATATGACTCATAGAGGGTGGCAGGTGCTCAATTACTAGATTTTTTTTTGTTTCCATTGCTTGGTAAATACTGTAAATCAGGAAAAGCAATGTCATTTAATTGCTAAGCAATGTGGCTTTTGAGTATTTCTAAATCTATATCCAATATACTCTGTTGTTATGTCTTTATAGGGAATATGTTGGATTGGACTACAGAATGCATTTGAGGTAGACAGTCACATTCAGTACACAGAATAAGTGGATAACTTCCAGTAGGTGGCATTGTTTTCAAAAGAATGAGTTCATTTTCCGGTAAGAAAATCTTTCACGGCCTTTCTCAAGGGCTTATCAAAGGGAAACATATATCTACATAATAACATAGAAAACATAATGTGTAAATGTTCATTCCTATTGTACAGCCACAATGCCCTCAAACAGAGCAAAACAAAGTTGAAAGAAGCAGTATAAGTACACCTTTCTTTAATGATTTGTAACATGAAAGCACCACAGGAATATCAAAAAGGCTAAAATGTATTGCTTTTTTTTGTTCGTTTGTTTTACAAACAATGTCGAATGCATTGGTAAAACAAGGGAAATCAACAAAAGTATATAAATATGTATTGACTACATATACTAATATATATATATATATATATATATATATATATATATATATATATATATAATTCAATTAATTGTTGTTCCTTAAATACAATGCTTATGAGACAGCATACAGTACTAAAAACAACAACAAAAAACATGTGTAATTGAAAAAGATAAGCTGCTAAAATGTTTTGTATGGTTACAGAGCAGACATTTTGAAAATAGCTTTGTAACAGACTTTAAAGTGGTAAATGTAAAAAGTTGTCAGGATGTTGACAATGAAAAGAAATACAGGTACATTATTTAAACAGTTGTAGCAACATGTGGGGACGAATAATGCTATATTTTTCAGAACCCAGCTACTTACTCTTTAAAGCTAATGCAAAACAGACAATCGCTTGTTTGTGCAAAGTAAATTAAAAGATGAGTTAAGCATTAGCTTAAGTGTTGGCTGTGTGTATACCTGTACCAGTACGACTAGTAGAAAAGTAAACCGTACACCTGATCTTAAATAAAATAACAAGCAAAATGAAAAAAAAAGGACAGGAAGACTGAATTTAAAGATACCACAGCAGAAAAAACAAACAAACACAAAGACTGGATGACAAAGAGATGATCCAAAAAACACAAACAAGTCTGAAATCCAACACAAATAACATATTTAAGAAAAGAAAGTTATACAGTTTAAAAAAGCCCAGTTACCCTATATTAACCAAAAAAGAAAAAAAAGTATTTACAAAAAAAAAAAAAAAAAAAAACTTGAATAAATTATTTTGTTTTAGAAAAGTTGTTAGGAAATCCCTTTTTTTAAAGTGAAAGTAATACAAATCTTAAAATAGTTTTATTCTGAGCTGAACATTACATCTACCTGAGCTCACTCACAAAACACAGAATGACACTCCACACTGGTCTTCTTTCTCCCCTGGATTGGCTCTCTGTCTCTAAACTTGAGGTTGACAGTCATCACTGCCCTATTGGAGCCAGAAGCTGTTTTCTTTTACATATATATTACAGGTGCAGTCATTATGGTTTCCCCCGACAACGCGATTCCATGTGTTTTACGATACGTGGTCATTGCATTGGGGCTTGTTAAGCATCTTTCTGACCGCTAGAGGGCAATACCGAGTTAGAAACTGACTATAAATTATAGACTATAGATTAATAGCAGGGTTGAGGTCACGTGCTAATATTACTAACGAATAACAAAAGGGCAAAGCTAGCTTCTAGTAAACTCTTGTGTAAGGCAATAGCCCCAAAATAAATAAATTGTACAGTAACATATATCAATAAGTTAAAGCATGCTTTTTCTTAAGAAATGGATACATGCATTATGCACATGGCTTTGAGTTTTACTAGTTATTATAAAAAGTTGTCTTTTTTTTTAAGAAAACAAAAATATGCTTTGGACTACCAAAACCATTTCAGTAATATTTGCTTTAATAATAATAATCATTTGGCTACAATTTGAGGAATTTTGAATCGTTTACAGTTTGCTTCTATCATGTATACATCCAAAGTTATTAAACTTTAAAGTTGACAGTTGAGCTTTTATTTGAAATATAAACCAGCGATTGCGTCATTCAGTACATCTACATGCCTGCATGTAAATTTAGTTAACTACATGTTTTCACATTTCCACATTAAGCGTATGACACTCACTGTAAAGAGATATTCAGGGTAAAAACAAGAACACAATTAAATATCAAAAGAAAATAACACATTGATGAATTAATCCCTTAGTCTTTCTGCTTACACTGTGAGGATAAGTAGGCTACATTATAGCTTTATAAATATGGGGGAAAATTGTCTTGGGAAAGTGGATTAGGACAAGTCGTTACCCCGTAGGTGAAAGTAATATTGTGCAAAATTATGTTCTTGTCACCGCAAAGCAGATACTATTGTGAAGTAGTTAGTTTTAATTATATGAATGGAAATAAATACATTTTGTAAAATGTGTTTGTGCTTTAAAATTAAGAAAACCTACCGTACCATGTACATTACTACGACTATTGTTATTGTAGTAATACAGTAATATAATAATATGAACATGATAACATAGCACGTCTGCACACAAATCATGTTGTTTATTTTAATGGGATCTGCAATACAGGAAATCGAACGAAACTGCAGCTTTCTCTTTCTCAGAATCGTATTTGCAGCAAAACACTAGACCAAAAAAAAAAAAAAAAAACTCCTACAATTTAATTTACAGAGGTTTTTAAATCAATTACTGGCCATATAGATCAGCCTGCTAGTTGATGTCACACTAAAGAGGCACATATTTATTATATTATTTTTTATTTATTTTGCACCCTTGCGCCATCTGGCAGTTGACCAGCATAGTGATCTTTATTTATATTCTTGTCAGAAAAAGGTGGTTTTAAGCCACAGTATTTTTGTGATGTCATACCACGTCTGTCTCGTGATGTCGGCGTGACCACAATCTGCCTCCCACTGTATATTTACTTGTGTATTGTGCTATGAAAAAAATGGCCAAACTCATTATGAATACCTGTTTGTGCTCAGCCTCGGTCACACCCCTATTATCTACCAGCTATGACAAACTGCTCCTTGTATGAATGCAGATTGTATACTGAAAATGAAGAGAATGTGCAATCAACAGTTCCATGTGAATGCAAAAAACAATTAAAAGAAAACATGATTCTCAGCAAAATAAATGCAAGCAATGAGGCAATCAGAGAATCAGCTTTGCAAGTAGCATCACTAGTACAACCGTGCAGGGAAAATTCAAGTAATTGCAAGGACCGCCAGCAAGAAAAACATGCAGAAAACAATGGATGAGTTTTTCAAAGTATCAACAAGAAAACACAACAGGCAAATGTAACAACTGCTTTTAATGTGGTAGCCACAAACACTAAGCCATAGGCTGCAGGGCTGAAGATGTACAGCAGCATGACCTGTACCAAGCAGAGGTCTAACAAGTACTGCAGCTCATACCACTAATAAGGAAGATGTCAAGCAGTTTAAGCAATGTCACATAGTCTGTCTACATTGTGTTGTTCTAAAGAATACCAGCAAAAACACTGGAAGAAACACAAATCATTTAGGAGTTGACCATATAGTGAATTTAAGGAAAGGTTATACTGGTCCTGTATGCAAGATGATATAGAACATTCCCTTACCCAAATCTGGAAAAGTATCAAACAGAAAAAGGCTATTTTTTTTCTTTGAAAAGCGCCCATGCAGCATGTCACAGCAACTGTTACCTTTGAAATGGTCTCCATTTACTGCCTGCACTTAGAGAAAAGTAAAGGAGGATATCAGTCTTGGTAATTACAGACAGTTTTACAAAGTTTGCTCAAGCTTATCCCTAAGGAATAAATCAAGGAAGAGAAAGTCTTTAATGATTTCACACTAAGATTTCACACTAAGATTTCAATTACCTTCCAACTGTTTTTAAAACTGCAAACATATGCAGGAATGGCTAATTCTAAGACAACAGCCTACTATTTCCATGCAAACCCTGCAGAGCGGTTTAATCTACTCTATGGTCAGAATGCTAGACAAAGAGAAAAAGGCAGTTTGGAAGAAATGCGTGAATTAAGTAGTACATGCTTACACATGTACCACCAGTGATGCAACTGAAAATTCTCCAATATATGTTACATTCTGGAGATCCCCAAGACTGCCAATTACCTTAATGTCAGACTTGAGAGATGAAGTAATACCAATATTATACACAGACATAGCAAAATCAAATGAAGGAAGCTTACAAACTAGCCTCTAAAAACATTCAACAGTCTACTGCACAAGGAAAATTCTATTATGATTGAAAACCTCAAAGTTGTGCCCTTCACCCAGGGGACCTTGTTTAATAAGAAATATGTCTGAATGAGGAGGAGCAGTAAAACACTGAGCTTATTGGGAGAACCACATTCACTTTGTGATAGAAAGGAAATGCAGAGACAGCCCTGCCTCTCAAGTCACGCTGGAGAGGGGGATTTGAAGAACTCAGATATTCAATTGCAATCTCTTACTGCCATGCATCTCACAGCCAATAGATGAATCATGTTCTGTACAAAAAAAAAACAACAACCAGCAACAAGAGAAGAACAGAGAATACACAGTGTCACTCAGAACCCCAGAAAGAAGGCAATCTAGAGACAGAACACTCAAAGGAACTCCTAACATATGGCACCCCAACTTTCTCCAGATTAGTCCGCACGAACGGAAGGTGTTACTAGCCACATCATATATTATGACATAACAGACTGTTAATGACAGTTCCAGTATTGGGAAGGTCACTTATTCAATGCCAGTACCTTCCAGACATTATTGATGGACTGTGCATAGTATGAAATGTGAAAACAAACCACAAAATGGGCTATGAACAGACTGAAAATTGACAGTTTCAAGTGGTGGAGAGTATTATAGGATTCAAAGAAGGTTTATAATAAAAATCAATATCATTTAGTTGTTATATCATTTAGTTGTTTAGTATAATTAAAAACATTTGGGTAAAGACATTCCTACAATTAGGCTAACTGTCTTGTTAAAATGCCTTAGATATGATAATTATTTTTATACAGCAAGTTCTTCTTTACAATGAAAAATAATACGGGTCTGTGTAATCCATGTAGCCAAGTGGAAAAAATGAGTTACCCTAACTGAAGTACCACCTCCTACTTGAAGAGGGCAACTTCCATTTAGAAAGCCATTTTGAATGCGCTTTTGAGATAGGTCCTTCTTGTGGTTGACATCTGAAACAACCACACCAGGTAAAAACATAAAAACACAATATGTATTTTTTTTAAATAAATAAATAATTTATTTATGTTTGTTTTCTTTAGAAGCCACCATTTTCTTTTCTATGGCATATATTTTTGTTTTAGACTGGCACAGCTTGTTTATATTTACAACTAATATTGCAATATCAAGTTTGTTTATGCTGCATGTGTTTTGTATACGCAAAATCTAGCTTACTGAATGCTTACATACAGTTTAATTTTCTGTGACTCATGACCAACTGGATGATTATTAATCTTTTTTGTATCGTTTTACTGGACATAAGAACTATTTTTGGAGCCCCTTTGTGTTGAATAACAATGCCAGCACATCTGTTTACTGAAGTAGAGTATTAATGTATTCAAACTCCCACCACTTGTGGTTGCTATACAACTCGTTAGGAATGGAAGTTCTATGTGTAACAAGAGTAACTTAAACATCCAGGAAACTGGAGTTAGAAGAATATAAAAAAGCAAAATAGACATGAATCCAAATAGGCAAGGTTACACATGAAAGTTATATTTCAGTTTTAGCATGAAAGTGAACAAAATACATTTTATTATGGCCAGTGAGCTTGCTCTACACAAAGATCAGTGGATAGCCCCTGCTTATTCATTTGAATATGCTGCACTACATCATGGCTACCTGTATAAAGTATCTCAGATGAGTGAGTACAGCAATTAATTCACAATACTCTCTCATAAATGCGTGAGTAAATCTAAAGTGATGAGAAAATGAAAATATGTAATATACTAGATAATGATTTGTTTATGTATTAATTGATAATTATATTTTCTACCATTACAAATGGTGTACCAAATGACTCATCAGGCATGTAACAGACAATCAGAGAGCACAATTTCCCCTCTTGATAAGATTAAAAAAAAAAAAAAAAAAAAAAACAGTGCAAATATTTTCCCTGGAGTTTCTGTGCATGTTTCACTTATTTATTTATGTGTATCTTGTTCTATAGTGACTTCAGATTGTGCACCTTTAACCTTTTGTGCTGGTCAGTTGAACATCATTTTAACATTTGCAGTAAGAAAATGTGTGTTATTTCCTTGGCAAGCTGTGTACGTGTTATGGCTCAGTGGGCATTTGCATTAAATGAATGTAAGAGTGGAGACCTCTGAATAAAAGCCAAAGAGTGAATGTAAACAGAACATAAAGTCAACAAGCCTGGCAGGGAAGCAAAAAAAAGTGATGACCCTGAACAATTTAAGATGAGCTTAAAGTACAGTTAAATATCCTGCAACAAAAACATTGAGTAATATCATAAATATTTCATGAAGTCAGTGGAAATAATTCAAATTAAATGCCTGTTAGTAATGAAAATACTAACAATACCAAACAATACCAAATACTGTTTAGATCAATCAACCCAGCTGTTTCTAATTAGGAAGGTAAGGGAATTTGGGCTTTCACAGTATAATATGACCAATCAAAAATTTTAGTCAGAGCAGCTACAGGTCAGTGAACATCATTCACTGCCATTCTTCAGGTTGGTTCTGTGATCAAAACAATTACTGGACATTTCTCAAGATACAGTACAAGTAATGTTGTACTGAAAAATGCCCAATTTTGGATGGCACAAAAGACTGCCAAACATCGAGAGGATGAGACACTTGAATCAATTCAAATCACGCACAAAAATAGCTAACACATGTGAGGTGAAAGCGATAAGATCAAGGTGTTCAACTGTACCATAAGCTGTTGCTAAAACCATTTCTCCAGTGTAAGGCTGCAGTAAATAAGCCATTAATATACACCTAAAACAAACAGAAGGGATTGAAATTTTCCAGGAGGCATATGAACTGAAATAAGAAATATAAGAATTTGTTCTGCAAAGGATACTATTGCTATAGTAAACCAAAAAAAAAAAAACTAAAATTGTGTAAAAACTACAGCAACAGTGGGCCAAGCTGAAACCAGAAGTGTAGCCCACATGTTGCCTTGCTATATTTATGGTGGCGTAATTATTTTGGTTTAATTTGTGCCAAGAAATAATAATAATATAATAATAATAATAATAATAATAATAATAATAATAATAATAATAATAATAAAATGTAATAAATATGAAGAACTAATATGTTTAAGCCATCGCCAAAGTTATGATATTTAAGTAATTTTGCAATTTCAGTTTTCAAAGGATTGCAGTAGTAAATGTTAATGCCCCATGCATCAAGGTGATATCTGGAATCTTGGAAAGTCGGTAACGTCATTCATATAAATGGAAAATAGGAAAGGACCTTGCATTGAGCCCTGGATTCCCTAATGTTGGACATCAATTTCTTATAAACATGCCTATCAGGTATTTGTAATGAAATAAAGCATAGTTTGCTACCAAAGTCATTGACAATGTTTACAACTACTTTTGGCAGCCAACATGAAACAATCTTTTCTAGAATTGTGATGTCATCATACCGTTATTGTAATATTTTCTAGATTTTAGAAATGCGCGATCGAGTAGATCAGTGCCAGCTTGATGGGATTAACATCATTCCATGGGTCAAAGTCGTTCAAATTTAAGGGACATATTGAAGAATCATCATCTTGTTGAGAAAGAAATACACTTCATAATCTCCTGTCATCTCATTGCTAATCTTGTATTAAGAAATGCTTTTTGCACAACTTTAAAACACAAAACGCAAGGGTCAATGAAACTATCAAAAAATAAAAAAAACAAAAAAATGACAACCAGGGAAAGGGCACAAGGTTAACATTAGTGCTTCCCCGCGATGAACAAAAGTACATTCTTAGGAATTTACTACAGACTTCCCTGAATAATCCAAAACAGGTTAATCTGTTTATAAGTATGAATAGAAATTACAAGTACAGTAGTCAAAATATACGTACACCAGACTGTTGCTGATAAAACCATAGAACTTTCCATGCAGCTCAAGAAATAAAGCCTGAAGGGGTGCTCACACCGGATGTGTTCACTCCTTGCTCATCGCTCTGCACATTATATATATATATATAAAATGTTTAATATCAAGTTGAAAGATTTTTTTTTTTTTTTTTTTTAATCAATATAATATATATAATATAGTCATAATAGCCTATTGGCACAACATTAACATAGCACATTACCAGTGGCAGTTCATCAGAGCACTTCCTACTTGTAAATGTTGAAATAAATATGCTTTTTTAATTTAATTTAATTTATTTCTATGTAATAAGTAATATAACAATATTACTTTAACGCAAAGGCAGCCAAATTCTCCACTAAGCCACCATTATCATATTATTCAATTTCTTCAGCTGACTTGCATGAAATGCTGAGTAAAACCGTCTTAAAAATAGCCAAGGGTGGCATGTCGCCCCTCCCTTAGATATTCTATATACGAAGAAACTCAACTTCCATCTCGGGTTATGGGATATATAGAGAGCTCTGGAGAAATGTTCCTATTGAAAGTCCATGGAGCCGTGTCTATATTTAGCAGAATTTCGCAGATGTTCTCTATATTAAAAAAAATGAAGTTAATTTCTCTTTTGCCCAAGGTCTCTTGAATTACGACAGTATGAAATAATTATGAAAAAATGCTATTTTCTAAGCACAGTCCTGTACTGTGGTTCATGCACAGAAATATAGTTACAGCACAGCCATCACAGATATTCAGCTTCTGGCTCAGCATTCAGGAGGGTAAAGCTGGAGAGACTTTTGAAGAATAAAATAACCACACAACATACAGATGGGGATGCCTATTTCAATGACCTGCTTCATCCCAGTAGTTATATTGTTATGTGGCTTGTTAATATTTTCTAAGTATTCCCAAAGTTACCAATGTTACACCAATGCTAGATATTTAAATGTTGAGAAAGGAATTATTTACGCATGGTTATTAAAAACCAGAACAGAATGGTGAAAATTGGACTTTCAGCTAAAAGTTGGAGTGGGGAGGATTGTTCAAATCAAGACTTGGCGGAATCCACAAAGCACCTGCTAAATAAATAAATAAATAAATAATATGAAAAGTGTTATCAGTCAGACTACAGTACTAAGATTCTACTGTTGTTGGGGACATAATGTGGACCCCAAGCCCTCTGCCTTTTTTCTGCTTCCCCATTTAAAAAAAAAAAAAAATTGTGGCACCAACTGCCACTGTCATGATCCTTAACCAAATAAACACAAAAAAAATTTACATCTACACTAATGTTTGAGTACTGTGAAATAAACCTCTAGTTTAAATAATACATCAGCAATTATAGTAGTCTGATAGGGGATTAAGTCTGAATCACTTTTCTTAGCTTCAGACACAGAGTACGTTTCAGTTCCCTTCAGGCATATAAAATGTATCTTTTTTTTTCTTTCTGTGTGATATATCTAGTGTTGTTGCAGGCCTTTTGTCAGTAGAGTCCAATTATTATTACTTTTTTTTTTTTTACTTTATTACTAGATTGGGCTGTAATTGCTTTTGTTGGGCAGATTATCTTTTGATGCATAAAAACATAGTGTATACCTGGGAAAGACAACCTGTATAGCTAATTTCTACAAAACTACCTTTTATACCATTTGTCTTTCCAAACACCAGGACCTGCTACAGCAAATATGAAGGTCCTTTTGTGGTTTTACAGGAGGCATACCTCATGTTCCATGAGCCAAATTCAGATGAACAGACTTTTATAATCACATGCCAGTCCTGCTTTCCTGAGCAATAGTTTATGAATTGTAGGATGGCAGTTAAGTCTACTTGCGGTCTAAAGGGTACAGAGTAGGCTTAAAGCAAAGCTATGATACATGCTTCTTGTGAGCTGAAGGATTAAATAAAAAATAACAGCCAAAGAGTTAATTCCCCAAATGCCTCATTGAGAAGCTGGATTCTGTTCAAATGCAGGCTGTGAATTAGAGAAATACAGGTTTTTATTTATTTTTTCTATACTGTAGCAACTGTAAGAAGCTAGAGGCTATTTTGTATTGCGATCCTTTCTTATAAATTGTAAAATACAGCCCCTACAGTATTTGTACATGGATTAAGCCGCTGTCTCTGTTTCTACTGGAGTAACCTTTACACAGAGATTTAATTATCTATAAATGCATGAAGAGCAAAGATCAACAAATATATAATACAGGTTAAGCTGGTTAGTTTAGCTTCAGATCTCATTGTGAATTTAATTTTAAATGTTAACATGCGTAGTTCAGGAGGCGTGCAGCAAGGGGGTTTCCAATTTCCTGTCAATTAGTACCTATTTTCTATTTAAGCCCTGATCACTTGCACCTTTGCTGTCTAGAGTTTCGTTTTTGTAGCAAATGCTCAGACGCCGTCTTTTCGTGCTTCACCGCTAATCTACACTTTGTTGCCTTTCACTGGAGGTCAATTCTCTGTGCAGCGCTCCCAAGATATTATACAGTATTTTCCTACCTGCTCTGGTGCTGCTTCTCATCATTCAGCTTCTCCATTCGGCTGCAGGAGCTCCAGCGTTAGTCTTTCCTGCTTTTCAGCCTCCAGCCCAGCAACAGCATCGTCCAAACCACAGCTTCATTTCTCAACTCATCCGCGTCTTTATTAGACAAACTGGCCCTCCACTAAAACCTCTAATGCTCCTTCAACAAGACATCGACATTCCCGTGGTCAGTGTTTGTCTTGCCATAGCTCCTCTATTTAATCCACCATAAAGATCTGTCAGCTGAACATTTCTTTACTCTTCGCTTGCAATCAAGCGACCCTCCTCCGCTCCCAGAGCCAGCACAAACTACCGTTGTTTCATGGGATCCTGCCCTGGATTTCTATTGGCTACGTTCAACGTTTTAGGGACCTGTCCATTCAGTTTCGTGCTCTATTTCAGTGTGTGGCGGCTTGTGCTTTCGACTAGTCACAACAAGATCCAACAACACTGCTGTTTTGCAACTTTTCCATTGGTGCCTCTCAGTCCGTGGCTACCACGGCACGCCCTCATTGCCTCACTTGCTGCTGGTGCTGCTGCTGCGCTTTTACAAACTGCGAGGGCTCGTTTAACTCGCCGAATTGTGACATCTAAATACTGTGTTAACGTATTTATATACATGATAACTGTCCTAAAACATGTAACGAAGATAATAAAATTTAAAAGGATAAGCAATTGTTGTTCTACTCCAACAAGGATTTTAATCACAATAACCAAATATTCTACCCGGCTTCACTCAAGCCAATGGTTAATTCTAATCATAACCACTAGATGGCAGTATAACACCACAAATTTTATACAGTCTCTAAGCTAGTTTGCTATCACTGTGAAGCTCACCGCTCCAGCTTTTCTATACATTCCTGCAGTTTGTTGTCATTCTGACGGATTTGCAGGAGACCCCCTCCTCCTCAACCTTTTGTAGCAACTGACATCCTCCAATTTCAACAGTTCCACTCTTCAAGGACCTGGTCATGAAGCAACCTTACTCAGCTGTTTTCGAGATGCTCAGTATCTACCATCATAGTAACGTCCTGCTTTCCTGCATCACGCATCCATTCCTGTGACTCATTCCTGTTCCCAGATTTGTGTTTCCTCATCTGGTGCTGCTCCTCCAATCCGATCAGCTTCATTAAAGTCATCATTTCATCAACACGAGCCGCTAGTCAGCCATGGAACCATGTCCTACGATTTATCAACGTTCCAGTCAATGTCCTCCTACCCCAATAGACAATAAACTGCTCCTGACCAATCAATATGTTTTGCAGACGCCTCGGAGCAACACATTCTTCAACCTCTCGGGTTCTGCAGTGGTCTCAGATCTCTGCAATCTTCATCTCTGCCCAAAAGCAGCCCCATCTCTGGCTCCATCTAAATCGGCCTTAACACTGAAAGACCAATATCTACTGCATTCAGCAGATCCCTACTCTCTGCAGCAGACCACCACACTCTACCAATGGTAGTCCTCCGTTCTCTATTGCAGATCTCTGCTTCAAAGCAGATCTCTGCTCTCACAGCTGGGCTTCTGCACACTACTGACAGCACTCCATTGTTTTCTTCCTCAGATCTCTGCTCTGTTCAGCAGATCCTGCCCTCTACTGTTAATTGCTCCTCACTACAGCAGATCTCCACTCCCTCTTCAGATCAGTTCACTACTGCAGCTGCAAAAGTCGCTCTGGTTTACTGTTTAAGTCTACAGCTGCACTTCTCCAGAGCCTACAGTGCTCCAGCCTTCCTCCAATACGTAGATTGTGGCAGCATTCCCACAATCAAGGCTAACGCTAATCTCCATCTAATCAAAATACGGGGCACTCCTTCAGCAATCCTATTCATCTCCGCTCATCCTCCCAAATGTTACAGCATTAATACTTGGTTTGAGACGTGGTACGAGACTGGAAATCTGTCTTGATTATGAGTTAAGGATTTCCACTATTAAGAGAATAGCTGGAGTTATTCTCTGAATGTGAGTTTACCTTTTCCATTTCAAGCAGACATGATAGTAACAAACCGCTGATCGATCCTGTATTAACTAAACACATAGGAAGGTGGCATCTCATCTGTCCTCATTTCTAGAATACGGGGCGCAAAGGAGCCATGCTTCCCCAGTAGCCGATTCATGTTTGTTCAGTCCAGCTGCCACCTCAGCCCTCAGTACCAGCTCTTCTTCTGCTTCTACTTTCGGTATCCCCCCCCATCCAGAATCCTCAGCTTCTCCAGATGCTATTTAACTGAAACCTACTCTCAGTAACCCCCTTCAATCTGCTCAGCATTACATGTCTGCAGCCCTCCACCTTGTTCAAGAGCTCCTATTCTACAGCCTGCTCAGCGTCTTCAATCCTCTGCGCCCAGATTCGAATAATCATAGCCCTTCAATCAAAACCTGGCTCTCATGGTCCGTGCTAGGGATTATCTCCAACTCCCTCCAATCTCTCCAATTCAGCATTCCTCCTGACCCTCTGTGGGATTCTTAAGAGCTTTCCCCCTGCCTCACCTTCCTGTCTGTCTATATCAACATATATTCTCCATTTGCTAATTCCCACTCTTCTGAAAAGCCGCTTCTCCCCCTACAATGATTTACCCATGGAGATCAGCTGCTTCTCGGCCACCTTCCATGCTTACTCCATCACTTGGCTGCATACCTCAAGACGGATAAATTCAGCGCTGTCGGTCCACTCACACATCAAGAATCAAGTTCCCTATCTCCCTTTTCAAGGTTTCTCCACAGCAGGACCCCCACTCCCCTCCTCAGACCATCTGTTCATTGATTCCTCTCACTCCTATCATCACTCGCCTCGTCTCGAGCAGACCTCCCTCCATTCCTCCACCCTTGTCTCCAAGCAGGCCTCCTTCCTCTCCACCCTCGCCTCGTGAGTAGGCCTCCCTTCTCAACTCCACCCTCTCCTCCAGAGCAGGCCTCCCTCCTCGCCTCCTTGCATGGCTCCCTCCTCTCCACCCTCTCCTCCAGAGCAGGCCTCCCCCCTCAACTTTCCCCTTCACCCCCAGCCTGATCATGGATGTGGGGGAACTGGTCCTCCTCTGCAGTGGATTCCTACATTCATTCATCCTTCCCTGATATAGTTGCTGCTCCTTCTAAAAATGCTAGAATCATCTCTACTCTTCAGAAAGGCTGCTTCTCCCCCTACGAGGATCTACTCATGGAGACCATCTGCCTCACAGCTTTCTTCGGCTTTCTCAGAAGCTCTGAATTCACAGTTTCCTCAGCTTCTTGCTTCCCCTCGGCAGGTATTTGTTTTTGTGACCTCTCTTCTATTTCCAACTCCTATTTCCTTATTCGGCTGCGCACTTCAAAGACAGACCAACTCCTGCTCGATCAGTTCATTCAGCTTTCAAGGACCAAGTCTGCTCTCTGCCCCTTTTCAGCAATGTCAAGGTATATCTCATGCAGGAAACCCTGCCCCCCCCCCCCCCCCCCCCCCCCCCAGACCCTCTATTCATCAATTCTTCCCGATCTATCGTCACTCGTGACTGGTTCTCAACCAACCTCTCCACTCTCCAGGACAGGCCTCCCTCCTCAGCTTTATTCACCCCATTCCTTCCGTATCGGTGCAGCCACCTCCGCTGCAAGGGCCAGCATCAATCAGAGCCTGATCAAGACCATGGGGCGCTGGTCCTCTTCTGCAGTGGATTCTTATGTTCATTCATCTCCCTCCGACATAGTTGCAGCCCATTCCAAAATTGCTAGTATGCCTGAAGTGGGGGCTACCTGTCTGCCGGAGCCACTAGAGGTTTTCCCCTAATTAGCTTCAAGGGGTTTTTTCCTCTCCACTGAGCAGCAGGTATACACATAGTCACGTCCTACTAAATTTACTAACCATTCTCCTGTTTGTCCCGTTTGTCCTTCTAGTCTTTTGTTTATGTTATGCGCTGGCATGTGCTCTTTTGTTTGTCTCACGGTGTGGGAGATTTGGTGAAGTGCCGGGGGTCCATCCTTTTGAGGGGCAAGTGATCATCACTTCCCCAACCTCAGGGCAGGCTTCAGCCTCCCTTGACCTTCAGGGGGGTTCTCACCGTATGAGTCAGAACGGACCCCCAGCCACACTCTATTCTTTCGCAGCTCCTGCACTTATCTTGCCTCACTCAAGGCTGTTCTATACTCTGTCTCAGTTCGGGACATGGTTACTCATGCTCGAGTCCCATACTAACCTCTATGCCTTGTTCTTACCTCAGGTCCCAGGCAGCGTGAAGTCTCGGCCAATTGGGGGTCTAATGAACGCCCCTTTACAGAAGTGTCAGATGCTGGGTACCTCTCCCTCTCTATCTCCTTTCGTGTTCCAGTCTTCCGGGACCATCTTCCTCTGAGGGGCGGCTCCCTGAGTCATAACCCTCATATATGTTTTCGGTTGCTAAGTCCTTTGGCCCTGAGCTTGTGTAGGCATCGCTGCCCTCAGTCAGTGACCACTTTCTGTATCCTGTCTACGGTTGCTGGGTCCTTCGCCCCTGGGCTCGTGTCGGCATCGCCGCCCTCAGTCAGTGACCACTTTCTATCCTAGCTTCCATATCCAGCTTCGCTGGTCTGCTACTAGAGTGGGCCTCTCTTGCTCTTCTATCCTAGGTCCGGTCCTTTCTAGCTGGCACTCTGTCCTATTAACCGCTCCCTTCTGCTTCTTCTGTCTTATCTCTACCCCCAGCTCACACCTCGTGAAATAAGCATTGATGCCATAAAATAAGTGTTTCTACAACTCTCACCTCCTCTACATAACTTTTAAAATATGCATTTAAAAAAAAAAAAAAAAAAAAAGTAATTTGGAGTGCCCAATTATCTTTCCCTGTATTCTCTCCCCAGTTTAGAAAGTCTAATTATTTTTTCTCCTCACCGCAGCAATTCCCCACACAGCTCAGAAGAACTGAAGCTTCAGTAGGCGTCCTCCAATCCCATGTCCAGCCAGTTTCCTCTTTTACACCCAGGAGCTTGAGGGCAGATATTAGCAAGCTACTGGCCTCTGGACGAAAAAGGTCAGTCCTGCAGATGTCTGCCAGACCTCACTAGGTGCCTGGCTAGTAGGGTCCACTGTAGCGGGATGAGGAGAAACAATCCCTCCCTGTTTTGCCTCCCTAAGCCGTGGGTTTGCCATAGTCAATGAGACACTCCCTCGGCACTCCTTAGACCAGTGACATTGCACAGCCAGGACACAAACCTGTGCTCTCCTGACTGTATGACTCATCCTGCACACCAATACTTATTTTTACCAAGTGAGTAATTTGGGGACCCCAAAATATGCATATTTTAATGCTAAAAGAACTGGTCAATCTTCAACTGAATAGTTTATTCCATTTTCAGAAAATAAATATAATGAAAAAGATTGGTCAAGTTTCATTACAACATTCTCATTAATTACACTACGTAAGAAAAGGCTCTTATAACTTATGCCACTATTTACAATTCATACATTTGATCCACAGTTCAGCCTAGCTTGAATCTGTGGATATACAGCAGTTTAATTGCAGACTAGAAAAAAATATTTTTTATGGACCTACAATATTGTCACAAGTGGCCCTAAAACCCCTTCACTCTTGTACATAGTGGCTTATGCTGCAGAAGTATATGGTCCTTCAATTGAACCAACTTCATTACTTTGGAGGTTCCCCACTGATGCTGGAAATTATATGATGCGTGAGAACCCATTGATATGAAAAATAGTGAATTCTGACAAGCTCAGTTATTTTGGATAGAATGCATGAACATGATAGTTATCAGTCCAGAATCATTGCTCCCTGTGGGAGACTATCTCTGAAAAGGGGTAAAGATAGCTTAAAGTGTGGATGTCAGAAGTGTAAAACTAAGTTGCCACCAGCAGAACTAAAAACATGCCTTTCTTGTACGCATATGGTGAAGCATTGCAAAATGATGTTTGAATGCAATGATGTACAAGGTTTATCATTTTTTCATTTAAATGTTGAACCAGACAACTGGAACAGAATTTAACCCTTTGTGGTCCTATGTCGGACCAGGTCCGACATTACAATTTTCCTTTCTAGTCCGATGTCAGACCATGTCGGCATCATCAAAAAGACATCAAGCACCGGTCTCTAGTCGTTTTTTCTCCGGAAAAAGCTGAGAAAACCTTTCAATGGCCCAGTGAGACTGATAGGAACCGAATGAAGCTGAAAAAAAGGGGGCATATCTGAACAATACACATTGCCCCTGCACCACAGAGATAACAGAGACACAAACAAAGGAGATAGCTGCATGTGAAAATAAACTGGACCTGACATGCCTGACAGCACTGAATAAATGGACCGCTAAGGCTTAATATATGGTGTGTGAAGTAGATCATCCAGTTAAATGCACTCATCTAGGAAAACTGGATGCAAAGGTGGGAGCCCTGTTCACAGGATTCATATTTTTTGCAGAAATCAGGTGTTTAAAACTGTCACCCACACTGTCTGCACCAGATTCCAGAACCCGTGATGGCTTTTACGGCCCACTGAGAGCAGAACCGGACAAAGATTTTCAATCCTACTTAGAGCAGTCTGATATGCGGGATGCCAACAGGACACTGTGATTAAAAGATCCTTGTTACAAGTAACTGCTAAGGGCAGTAATATTATAATATTATAAAACTCTGTACTGGTTTAAAAATTGTTAAACAAGCAGAAATATTATTTCAGAAATCTTACTTATCCTAAATATGAATTATTATTTTATTAATTTTAGATATAATGGCTGTCTAGAAAACCAGTTTTTTAGGTTTAATTAAGCCTTCTGACACATGAAGTCTCTAAATATTAGGGTAAAACTGCAGTTTATTTATCAGTTGAGTTTGGTAACACAGACTCTGTTAGTCTGTCTACTGGAGATCAGCCTGTGAAACTGACTGCTGGTGTTGTATTCAGAGCCTTGAGTTTAGACGACTGTCCTTTCTTTGTTTTGTTTTATATTTCAAGACATACTTCTCTAAAAAGAGAGTAAGCATAATCTTGCATTTATATCTCACCTATATTGAAGCATAAGGCTATAAGGATAGAGAGGATTTAACTATAGAGAGGTTGTTATATTGTATTCTTTAGGATAGTTTTGGGTGCTTTTAGACTGACTAAAAGTATGTGTTGTAACCATATTGCTTTATAGTATCAATGCTGTTAGTTTACACAGACACTGGACAATCCAGATTGTCTATGAGCTAGGATTTGATGTAGACCTGCGGCTGCTTGATCCATTTAACCCCTTAAGGACTGGAATCGTGTTAACACAATCATACTGATGTGGGCTTCTAGAACCGCGATCATGTAAACAATAAAAAACGCAGTTTGTTTTGATGACTCACAGGACCACCTTACTTTGCAGTACAAGCTTGAAACACATATCATTGAACTGGGGAGGGATTTAATTTCACTTCCTGGTAGCTTTTTTGTTTCACTAAGAGGGGCATTTAGTGTCTAAAGGGCGGAGACAGTTTTGGCAGTGCGGAGACAAAATACATAATAAAATCAAATCAAACTTTATTTATAATGCACCTTTCTTGGCGAGTCATCCTAAGGCGCTTTTAACAAAAAGAAAAGAACATTCAGAAGTACATTTAGTACAATAAAAACAATATAAACAATAAAAACAGCAAAAGAAAAGAACATTTTGCAATTATAGCAAATAAAGTAAAATGAAACACGTTACAATATACAAAACAAAACATAAGGAGTATCAAAGCAATGTTCAAGAAAATTGAAAATTGTCTCTAAATCTTGGATTCTTCAAAATAGCCACCTTTTGCCTTAATAACAGCCTTACAAACAGGAAGCATTCAGTTAACAAGTTTCAGCAGTAGAGCACTTGTGGGTAGCTTTGCTTTGACTCTTCTGTCCAGTTCATCCCATGCAAGTTCTATGGGATTGAGGTCTGGAGACTGGGCAGGCCAGGCCATTAGATTGAGTTGTCCTTCACTTTCCTTCTTCACCAGATAGTTCTTGCACAACTTTGAGGTGTGTTTCGGGTCATTATCTTGCTGAAGAATGATGGACTGCCCAACTAGCCGTAATCTTGATGGAATGGCATGCCTATGAAGGATGCTATGATAGCCATGCTGGTTGAGTTTGCCATGGACTTGTTAAAGATCACCAACTCTGTTACCATGTTTCTGAATGCAATTCACTTATGATTATCCGCTTATAGAAGTACACGTATCAAATAATGAAATATTAAATGTTTATAGACAAGTTTATACAGTTAAAAGCATAGATAATCATGAAAAACCTGGTTTCAAGCAGGTGTACTCAAACTTTTGACTGGTAGTTTAGTATTGTATATATATATATATATATATATATATATATATATATATATATATATATATACACACACACACACACACACACATATATCCATGACAGCCTGCTTCAGAAAAACTTGTTTAGAGGTAAGAAAGGCAATTAAAAATGCTGTAAATCCAATGTGTGTGTGTGTGTGTGTATATATATATATATATACAGTGCCTATAGAAAGTCTAAACCCCCTTTCAAAATGTTCACCTTATGTTGCGTTATATCCTGGAATTAAAATGCATTAAAATAGTTTTTTTTTTCATTTATCTACACATCCTACCCCCCACCACGTCCAAGTGAAAAAAATAGTCTAGAAATTTGTAGAAAATTAATAAAAAATAAAAAATGAAATGGCTTGATTTGATAAGTCCCCCACCTCTTGTAATAGCAATCCTAAATTAGCTCAGGTGTAACCAATCACCTTCAAAATCACACAGCAAGTTAAGCGGCCTCCACCTGTGTTAAATTGCAGTGATTAACATGACTTCATGATAAATTCAGCAGTTCCTGTAGGATCCCCCTGCTCGGTAGTGCATTTCAAAGCAAAGACACAATCATGAGCACCAAGGCGCTTTCAAAAGAACTCCGGGACAAAGTTGTTGAAAGGCACAGATCAGGGGATGGGTATAAAAAATATCAAAGGCCTTGAATATTCTTTGGAGCACAGTCAAGACGATAATTAAGAAGTGGAAGGTGTATGGCACAGAAAGGGACTGATCAGAGAGGCTACCAAGAGGACAATGGCAACTTTGGAAGAGCTACAGGCTTTTATGGCCAAGACTGGTCAACTTGTGCATGTGATAACAATATCCCTAGCACTCCACAAATCTGGCATGTATGGTAGGGTGGCAAAAAGGAAGCCATTACTCAAGAAAGCCCACCTTCAATCCCGTTTGAAGTATGCAAAAAAAAAAAAAAAAAAAACACTCAGGAGATTCTGTAGCTATGTGGCAAAAAGTTTTGTGGTCTGACGAAACAAAAAATTGAACTAAACCTATGCATTTCGTTTGGGCGCAAACCCAAAACAGGGTTTGGAGTCGCATAGCTACGGGTTTCTGTCTGGTGCTGCTTCTCATCATTCACCTTCTCCATTTGGCTGCAGGAGCTCCAGCGTTAGTTTTTCCTGCTCTTTCCAGCCTCCAGCCCAGCAACAGCACCGTCCAAACCACAGCTTCATTTCTCAACTTGTCCACATCTTCATTAGACAGACTGGCCCTCCACTAATATCTCTAAAGCGCCTTCAACAGGACATCGACATACCCGTCATCAACGTTTGCATTGCCACAGCTCCTCTATTGAAATCCACCACAAAGCTCTGTCAGCTGAATCTTTCTTTACTCTTCGCTTGCAATCAAGCCCCCCCCCCTCCCCCGATCACTTGCACCTTCGCTGTCTAGCATTTCATTTTCCACCTTCTCATACATGCCTTTGCATCGGTTGTCTCTGGGGGGCAAGTGAATCTCACTTCCCCCGACCTCAGGGCTAGGCATCAGCCTCCCTTGACCTTCAGGGGGGTTCTCACCATGTGTTAGAGCGGACCCCCGGCCACACTCTGTTCTTTCGACGCTCCTGCGCTTATCTTGCCTCACTCAAGGCTTTGTTCCATACTCTGCCTCAATTTGGGACGTGGCTACTCCGTGCTCGAGTCCCATACTAACCTCTATGCCTTATTCTTATTTCAGGTCCCAGGCAGCGTGAAGTCTCGGTCAATTGGGGGTCTAACGAGCGCCCCTTTACAGAAGTCTCAGACGCTGGGTACCTCTCCCTCTCTATCTCCTTTCGTGTCCCAGTCTTCCGGGACCATCCTCCTCCCGAGGGGCGGCTCCCCGAGTCATAACCCTCGTATGTGTTTTTGGTTGCTGGGTCCTTTGCCCCTGGGTTGTGTCGGCATCGCTGCCCTCAGTCAGTGACCACTTTCTGTATCCTGTCTTCGGTTGCTGGGTCCTTCGCCCCTGGGCTGTGTCAGCATCGCCGCCCTCAGTCAGTGACCACCTTTCTATCCTAGCTTCCATGTCCAGCTTCGCTGGTCTGCTACTAGAGTGGGCCTCTCTTGCTCTTCTATCCTAGGTCCGGTCCTTTCTAGCTGGCACTCTGTCCTATTAACCGCTCCCTTCTGCTTCTTCTGTCTTATCTCTACCCCCAGCTCACACCTCGTGAAATAAGCATTGATGCCATAAAATAAGTGTTTCTACAACTCTCACCTCCTCTACATAACTTTTAAAATATGCATTTAAAAAAAAAAATGCAAGTTCTATGGGATTGAGGTCTGGAGACTGGGCAGGCCAGGCCATTAGATTGAGTTGTCCTTCACTTTCCTTCTTCACCAGATAGTTCTTGCACAACTTTGAGGTGTGTTTCGGGTCATTATCTTGCTGAAGAATGATGGACTGCCCAACTAGCCGTAATCTTGATGGAATGGCATGCCTATGAAGGATGCTATGATAGCCATGCTGGTTGAGTTTGCCATGGACTTGTTAAAGATCACCAACTCTGTTACCATGTTTCTGAATGCAATTCACTTATGATTATCCGCTTATAGAAGTACACGTATCAAATAATGAAATATTAAATGTTTATAGACAAGTTTATACAGTTAAAAGCATAGATAATCATGAAAAACCTGGTTTCAAGCAGGTGTACTCAAACTTTTGACTGGTACTGTGTATATATATATAATATATATATATATATATAATATATATATATATATATACACACACACACACACACACACACATATCCATGACAGCCTGCTTCAGAAAAACTTGTTTAGAGGTAAGAAAGGCAATTAAAAATGCTGTAAATCCAATGTGTGTGTGTGTGTAATATATATATATATATATCCTGCCTATAGAAAGTCTACACCCCCTTTCAAAATAAGACCTCTCAACCACCGACGTCCAAAGTGACACCTTATGTTGCGTTATATCCTGGAATTAAAATGCATTAAAATAGTTTTTTTTCATTTATCTACACATCCTACCCCACCACGTCCAAGTGAAAAAAATAGTCTAGAAATTTGTAGAAAATTAATAAAAAATAAAAAATGAAATGGCTTGATTTGACCCCACCTCTTGTAATAGCAATCCTAAATTAGCTCAGGTGTAACCAATCACCTTCAAAATCACACAGCAAGTTAAGCGGCCTCCACCTGTGTTAAATTGCAGTGATTAACATGACTTCATGATAAATTCAGCAGTTCCTGTAGGATCCCCCTGCTCGGTAGTGCATTTCAAAGCAAAGACACAATCATGAGCACCAAGGTGCTTTCAAAAGAACTCCGGTACAAGGTTGTTGAAAGTCATAGATCAGTTGATGGGTATAAAAAAATATCAAAGGCCTTGAATATTCTTTGGAGCACAGTCAAGACGATAATTAAGAAGTGGAAGGTGTATGGCAAAGATTCCCTGATCAGAGAGGCTACCAAGAGGACAACGAAGGGACTGATCAGAGAGGCTACCAAGAGGACAATGGCAACTTTGGAAGAGCTACAGGCTTTTATGGCCAAGACTGGTCAACTTGTGCATGTGATAACAATATCCCTAGCACTCCACAAATCTGGCATGTATGGTAGGGTGGCAAAAAGGAAGCCATTACTCAAGAAAGCCCACCTTGAATCCTTTTTGAAGTATGCAAAAAAAAAAAAAAAAAACACTCAGGAGATTTTGTAGCTATGTGGCAAAAAGTTTTGTGGTCTGACGAAACAAAAATGGAACATTTTGGCCTAAGCATTATGTTTGGCGCAAACCCAAAACAGCGCATCACCCAAAGAACACCATCCCTACTGTGATGTATGGTGGTGGCAGCATCATGTTATGGGGATGTTTCTCATTGGCAGGGACTGGGGCACTTGTCAGAATAGAAGGGAAAATGAATGGAGCAAAGTAGAGAGAAGTCCTTCAGGAAAACCTGCTACCCTCTGCAAGAAAGCTGAAACAGGGACAGAAGTTCACCTTTCAGCATGACAACGACCCAAAGCACACAGCCAAAGCTACACTGGAGTGGCTAAGGAACAAAAAGGTAAATGTCCTTGAGTGGTCCAGTCAGAGCCCTGACCTAAATCCAATCAAAAATTTGTGGCATGACTTGAATATTAGTGTCCATCAACTCTCCCCAAGGAACTTGACAGAGCTTGAACAGTTTTGTAAAGAAGCATGGTCAAATATTGCCAAATCTAGGTGTGCAAATTTGGTAGAGACCTATCTAAAGATTAACAGCTGTAATTGCTGTCAAAGGTAGACTTTCTGCACAGCACTGATATATATATATATATATATATATATATATATATATATATATATATATATATATATATATATATATATATGTTTATATATTTTAATAGTATCAAGAACGAGTAGTGTAAGCAAGTATCAAAGATTAACTAGTATATCAAGGAAGATACTATGTATCATTATTACTGATAATGTAATAACTTAAATGACCTATTTTTTCCCTTATTACTGATAATGTAATAATGTAATGAATAACTATTATTTTATTCACAAATATTTATTATTTAATTAATTAATTAATACATTAATACCCTGAAGGAGTAAATATATACTCTGATTTGTTAAACTTTAAATAAACTGAGTCTGTGTGATTATTCTTGATTGAAGGTTGTCTGGGTATGTGAAAATCTTTAAGCCAGTACACGAACGATCCACTAATTGGAGTTTAAACCCTCTATTTGTCCTCCTGAAAAGCCTCCCCTGGTTCAATTAGAGAATAAAAGAAATGCTCGATGACAATATGCATCTTTTAAAATATAATTGAGGCCATGAAACTACATAATTTATACAATGCCTAGAGACTGATATTTCAGAGCAAACATATAAGAACAAGACTGGCCAAATAATTGATTTAGCTCTACATAGTACATTTTATCTCTATGCAGTTCATTTGCAATTTTAGAATGATACATATGTATCATAAGACTAATGCAGTATAAACTATGTAATTATTCGCCTATACATTCTTCTATACGTCGATTAGTCCTATGTCAGTCTCATATGAGGACCCCTGTAGTCTATGCATATATCCGAACTTGCACCTCATTGCCACTGACACAAAGTGTAAATATTAATTAAAAAAAAAAAAAAAAAAAAAAAAGAAAACAATCACATAATTTTTTATAACAGTAAAAATTATTATTTAAATTAGTAAAAAAAAAGAATGACTGAGCATTTGTTTTAAACAAAACTTAAACAAGTCCTACCCTTGTTTAACACATTTTATTATATTTTGGTTAGCCATGACTAAAATTTAGAACAGAGTTAAGTCCTTGCAGAGATAAACATGCTTTATGAATAAGACACTAAAAATAACCACAGGATCTAACCACAACTAAAATTATACACATGGCTAAAAGATAAACATGCTTTATGAATAAGACACTAAAAATAACCACAGGATCTAACCACAACTAAAATTATACACATGGCTAAAAGATAAACATGCTTTATGAATAAGACACTAAAAATAACCACAGGATCTAACCATAACTAAAATTATACACATGGCTAAAAGATAAACATGCTTTATGAATATGGCCCATCATTTTTATGTTTCCACTTATTCTAAAATTATTTAACCAATTGTTATCAACAAACATATTCTATCAGCCTTAGGTTTTTGCAGTTCACTAGTATTGCACCAGCTCTCTTCCCATCTGGCATCGTGCTATCTCTTATTCCTAATTGCAATCTGCTACCATCTTTCCTCTTTCTGACACTTTTTTTTGTTCCAAAGTGTCGCCAGCTGGTTCTTGCTAACTTGCTAATTGTAGTCAACAGTAGTATTTATGCTAATAAGCGTGATGCATGCCCTTGAGTTCAACCAAAGCGCACCCTCTTTAGACAGTACTCTTACTTCCCATTCACCAGAAATGTAAAAACTGCAACTTGGTTCCTTTTCGTAAACCCCCTGGGCTGCAGTCTCCATGTAGGTGGTTACTACACAGCCAGTCTCTCTTTTACTATGAAGACACTTTACGTCTGGTAAATTCAGTTTTCCATTCATAATATTAACCCTACAATGTCACATAATTACACTTTAATAACCCAGAAAAAAATTTGCAAAGCTTTTTTTAATTTTTTTTTTTTTTTATTATCCTTCATAAATTACTGTTAAAATGAAATGTTTGTACTCTATTACTGTTAGAAAGTTTGGTCAAATAAAAATAAAATACTGGTATCACTGCACTCCTAACGTTCAGAATGTAATTAAAATTTATCCACATGTGCAATCACATCACAATTAGACACTTAGGCATTTATTATACACTTTGTGCACATTTCTTATTGAGGAACAGTATCGCAACTTCTGTTCACACTGAAGTTGTTACCAGCGACATACCGGTATTACTGTATCGATGCTAAACCCAGACAGGTGGTTGAGAATGACAACGGAATCTGAGGACACTTACACCAAGGATATTCTACATTACCATGGTTCTCAACTCCGCCTTTACATCCATCGTGCTTGTTTAAATAATGTACTATTTTTTTCTATTTACAGATAAGTTACAGTAGTAAAAACATAAAAACTGACGGCCAATACCAGTAAATTCAAGTTTTATAATTGCACTCGCCTACTCCAGCACTACCCTCATCTGTTTTCTGCGCATGTACCATCTCTGGTTCGGAGTTCAGAAAAGTGCATTTTTCGTATAGATTACGGTAATCCACGGGTATCACAGGTTATGTTTTTTTTTTTTTTTTTTTTTTTCCAGTACAAAAAAAGACTTCACATGTTGTTTATATTTTTAAACATCGATAAAATAAGTTCAAAGCAGCTCAATCTGACACCGGTCTATTGACAGTGAATAGAAAACTTCGCCCAAACTCTATATCCCACAACACTTTGCACATGTAAGTGTATCGATATAAACTAGATTAAATGTGGACAGTTATATCGCAACAGCATCAGCCTTTTACTGGAGTTAGGACAGAAAGTGTTATCCTATCAATATGTTCAAAACCGAAACTAATTTTACCAGTATCGTTCCGACACAAGTGTGAACACGGATTAGCTCATTAAATTGACTGTCCTTAACAATTCTGCCTCCCAAACCCGTGTGAGTGCCAGAGCCATGTGGCGCTACCAATAAATTCCTTAGTGAAGATCGACGACTTTGCACAACTTGGACGTAAACCTGGTTTCTCCTGACTGTATGGATTACTCTGCACACTCTGCACACTCTGCAGTTGTACATTTACCAGGTGAGCCCCTCAGGGACATGCTGCCCTGGACATTCCTCAACAAAATAATTAGTGAGTGTTTACAGTTTAGCTGATCAACTTTAAAAATAAACTAGAGACCCAGCTTGTTAAAATTCCAAATCTAAATTGTACAGGACCAGTATAAACTGTAGTCAAGCAAACCTATCTTATGTAAAGTACTGTAATACTATATTTTAGGGGTGGCCAAAGCTGGTCCTTTCAGTCCTGGTCTTGATTGTTCCAAGCCTGTTCTAATTTTCTTTTTTTTTTTATTAATTGAGTTAATTAAACCTCCATCCAGACCCTAATTAAGGTCATTATTATTATTATTATTATTATATTATTATTATTATATTATTATTATTATTATTGTTTAACCTGGATTGGAATGGCCCTCCAGGGCCATGATTGGAAACCCTTGATGTATGATGTGATTTACTGTATTAATTATAGTTAAGCTAAATATAACTTTATCAGTGCTGTAATTATTTTGATGGGGTTTTGGGTCCTTGTCCTGCAATAGACAAATAAATGCTGCGTTTTCTGGAAGCCAGTTACCTGACTGTAGTCTTCAGTCACAGGTGCTTTATTTGTCAAAAAGGTCACGACTGCTGTGGGTAGCAAACCAAGGATGAACAGGACACTTTTTTATGGTTCCGCTTTTGATTGTGAGGATATTTGCTTTCGTAGATAGATTTTTTTTTTTTTTTTCTGTTAATAGCCAAAATGTGGACACTTTGACAGTATACTCTGCTATGAATGTATGAGGGTACTGAAACTAACTGTACTGAATTACTATCAGGAGCTTCCACGAAAGCCAAGGATTGAAATGAATTTGGATCCTTTTTTTAAAAGCAGGGTTATTGTCATCAGCGCTATATAAAACTACCTGCTACTGTGATTCATGCACCATGCCTGTGATAACAATCCTTCCACAAGCTCAGTTTTACAATGGACGTTGAACTCAAGGAATATTAGTTACTACTCGTTAATTTCTATAGTGATATATGCAAATTACCTCTTGTATAGGCTTCTTTATATTGTTTCATTTTCTAAGTTAAATATAATTACCAGTGCTGTTCAGTTAAAATTAAACATTTGGTACACTGCTCTATTCTATGTTTCTCTTAATAATAATAATAATAATAATAATAATAATAATATCTTTATATAGTGCCTTTCATAGTGGACCACCATCACAAAGTGCTTCATAATATAGGAGACTATGTTGTGTGAACTATGCATCAGTTGCGGAGTCACTTACAACAATGTCTCACCCAAAAGGTGAAGCACAGGTAGCTTAAGCAACTTACTCAGGGTCACACAATGAGTCAGTGGCTGAGCTGGGATTTGAACCAGGTACCTCCTAGTTACAAGCATGTTTCTTTAACCACTGGACCACACAACCTCCTTAAGTTCCATTACACGTGGTGTCAACGGAACATTAACCCTTTCAGTGTTTTATCCCTTATGAATAATACATATTTTACTTCATCTTTAAAAACTATTCAACGATTTTCTTAGATGATGTCCCTGGGGATGCTTTGCTCTTGTTCACAAAATTTACTTTCTTTATTTATAATCAGTATATTGTAATACATATTTGCTCTTTGCTGGCTTTCATACTCAGTCTTATTAAACCTAAACTCAGATTTAAACTTGTTCTATCAATGAGATAATTATAACCCTCCACTATCCTAACTGTTCTGAAGTGGAATTCAATCAGAATCCAAGCATTATTTAAATCCCCAGCTCCCATACCTGGAATCAGTGGAATAGGCCATATCTATTAGGCTGTACTAGTTTCTTATTTATTTTAACCTCCTCTCCAAATGATACTTTTTAAAGCAGGCTTAAAAGCCCTTGTAGTTCTTATGGAAATGGTTGAAATAGTGTTTAAAGTATGTTGCTTTTACTATTCGAAGCTGGTAAAATAGTGTCGTATGCCAATGATGTAATGAGCATTGCATCCTGCTGTTGGAAGTCATTTTGAATACTTTGTGTATAGTTATTTTAATAGCTAGAATAGCCTTTCGTAAAAAAATGAATGGATTTGGACTTAAGAATTGTATATCTTTTACCAAACACATTTTGTTTTGTCTTGAATGAAGTTCATATTCTGGTGGTCGCATTGCTGAGTAAGGAGGGGTGAACATAAAAGAAAGCACATATTAATAGTATGTAGTTCACAAAAAAAAGTCAGTTGAATTAGTAGTAGCGGTATCCTATTGACACGACTTTAGCACAGCACATTTTCAAATCTACTGTGTGCTATAAGATATTAGCCATGTCAGGGTATGCACTGTCTAATAATCGCCTTCACGTTGTGCATTATTTTCTATTAGATTCATGTTTGCGACATCCAATCTCCTAATGAAATTAAATACATGTTTGAATGTTGATTTTTTTTTTTTTTATTGTCATTTGTATTGACAACAGGGAAAATGTTGATGAAGAGAATACCATTAACTGGATGAGATATGTGGTTAATTATAATACTACCTTTATAAAAAAAATTTGCAGATGATATAGTTATGATTTCCCAAGCAGTTGATGTTAACCATACTGTTGTTTAGAATAAAACATGAAAGAAACTCATGAAAGTATGTCATAAAATAGGTTTTGCGGTAATGTGAGGTGGCATACAGAAGGCGAAACTGGCACCCTGATTGTCTATAATAAAGTACTGTTTATTTAATTTAATATATCTCTTTTAAAATGATTGTAGCTAACACTGGAAGATTTGTCTTGCAGAAACTTGAATTTCCCTACAACACACAAATAATTTTCAGGTCACACAATTTTAGAATATTCTTCATATAGACAAACTCAGCCCAAAGGCTGCTGTTGTAACATTTGTGATTAAATGAAATTATTTGAAACGACAGCTTGTAGATATACAAGGAGGTGAATAAGGCTGGCAGAATCTTCACTTTGATTTTTCTAGGTCAAAAGCTGGATATTTCATAAATGAAACAGAGTGCACATTAATCCTCTTTGCTATTACAGGGCAATACATTTTCAGTTTACAAGATACTCATTTTTCCACATCCACCAGCCAACTGGTAGAATTTTAATTTTCCTTTTTATAGCTAATTCATGCCTTTTACGATGATAACATCACCTAATTACTTCTAATCAAAAACTAAGCCATCAAAACCTGCTTCAAATCAGCTTTTTTTTATTTATAAAAAATTTAGTAGTTGCCAATTGTTTTTATCATGTTCTCCCCAATTTGGAATATCCAGATTATTTTTAGACTCAGCTCACTGCTACCACCCCTGTGCTGACTTGGTGAAGACCCCTACCCTGGATGGTGCTTGGCCAATTGTGTGTTGCCCCCAGAGAGCTCCTGTCCATGGTGGGTAGTGGAATGGCCTGGACTTAAACCAACAACCTTCAGGCTATAGGGCAAATTCTGCATTCCATGCAATGTGCCTTTACCAGATGCGCCACCTGGGAGTCCCTAAATCAGCTTTTTTATGTTTAGTTTCAAGGATTTTGCTTTTGATCCCTTTGTCAAAATCACTGAAGTATATCCACCCAAGCTATGACCTCTAATTATAATTAATTCCTTTAACAACATTTCCTGACAATATATTAATGTCATCTTTAGATCATGAATTAATTGTAATAGAATTAACATGGAAGAGGTATGGTAACCTTTCAGTGTAAATAAAAAGGCTTTAAAATCACTTTTCTTATCGCTCATTAGGTTATGCACATTCTGTCTACCCATGCACTCAGAACAGTAAAATGTACCTTTACCACAGGGCTTCTGATTTTCTGTGTTTTACACCAACTTTTATACTTTCCTTGAATTTCATTGATACGTGTTAAGCAATTCGTGTTTTTTAATCACAACTGACAAACGTGTTAATAGAAAAATTGATTTAATTTACAGTTTTTTCTGTGAAATAACTAAATCGACTTTTAAATCTGCAAAGTTTTAATTTTGTATTTACAAGCAGAACATACAAATGAGATTGCAACATGTTAATAAGCGACTGATCTTTACTAAAGCTATAATGAAAGAAAAAGTATTTTATGCTGGACACACCTTATTACAATTGTTATACGTAACTATATTGATACATATTTGTTGCTTCTGCTTTTAAATGAAAAAGTAAGACTTACTACTTAATTTTACTGTTAATGTGTTTCTCAGTTGTGATTGAGATACACAGATATTCATAGGTAGCAATTTAATTTTTAGAAGAGAGTAGAAAGTTAGGGTAAAACATCGAAAATCATAAAGCCCTAGATATAGTACAAGGAAGATGTATGTGTTGGATTTATAATAAGCAGTCATTTGTCTGAAGTAGCCACAAATGCCCAGTCCTTTTACATAGCCCAAATTTACCACCCTCAATATGAGGAAGAAATAAAGCATTAAATAAATATGCATTTACAAATATATAACCTCAGTTATGCTGTGTATCGTACACAACTGACACGAAGCAGTGCTGTTGTAGATTAACCATGGAGCTTGTTTATTGGGCTGCGTACTGTATAATACTTAAGATGGTGTCTCTGTCGTACACATACCAATAGTTCACTTATGTTTTTGTCCCAATTTGTGAACTGTGGTATTGCTTGGCATGTTGAAATATATGGGGGTCTGATCAGCATTTCCAATCTATCCAAGCTGGTACTGTTTATTAGAAATGCTGAAATTGTAAAAGCTTCTCTTGGTATTCCTCAGGATGCTAATGACGCTTCCTTGTAAATGGCTGCCCTGTATAACATGGATGATTCTAAATTGGATAGACATCTTTGTTGTCTTTTCTCAGCAGGTGGTCACGTTGCTCTGCAGTCAGGTCAAGACCCTGGTGAGGACGACGAGCATGCAGATGAGCTTCCCTGAGACGATTTCTGACAGTTTGTGCAGAAATTCTTCGGTTGTGCAAACCCACAGTTTCATCAGCTGTCCGGGTGGCTGGTTTCAAACGATTCCACAGGTGAAGCAGCCAGATGTGGAGGTCCTGGGCTGGCGTGGTTACACGTGGTCTGCGGTTGTGAGGCCGGTTGGACGTACTGCCAAATTCTCTAAAACGACTTTGGAGGCTGCTTATGGAAGAGAAATTAACATTCAATTCTCTGGCAACAGCTCTGGTGGACATTCCTGCAGTCAGCATGCCAATTGCACGCTCCAAAACTTGAGACATCTGTGGCATTTTGTTGTGTGACAAAACTGCACATTTTAGAGTAGCCTTTTATTGTCCCCAGCACAAGGTACACCTGTATAATAATCAAGCTGTTTAATCAGCTTCTTGATATGCCACACCTGTCAGGAGGGATTATCTTGGCAAAGGAGAAATGCTCACTAACAGGAATGTAAACAAATGTGTGCAAAAGATTTGAGAGAGATAAGCTTTTTGTGCGTATGGAAAATGTCTGGGATCTTTGATTTCAGCGCATGAAACATGGGACCAACACTTTACATGTTGCATTTATATTTTTGTTCAGTGTATATATATATATATATATATATATATATATATATATATATATATATATATATATATATATATAAAGAGTATGAACATGTACATGTAAATGTAGATATTCAGATCAGAATCAGACCTTATTTAAATACTGGTAATACAGTAGGATTGCACGTACTGTAGAGCCACATTTTTAAGAAATTATGCTAAACACTAAAGCAGAGCATAAAGTACTATACGTTTGTGTGGCTTTGACCTGGATCTTCCACTTTCCTTCATTAAGATGTTTGGAAAAAGCCTTTTCATTGAAGTCATATATGTCAGTGGGCTTTCAAAATCACTTTGTGATGCTAAGTCTTTCCAATGCCTTTTGTGCTGATTTTGCTCGTTATATGCCTTTTTTTTTCTGATAAAAAAATAAATAAGATTTGCTCGCCTGTCGTCAAGGGTTGTGCTGCCTTCAAAACTGTGATCATAATGCCTCAGGCATATTTATACCTGTCTAAAGATCTAACAGGGTCTATTACCTGTAATGCCGCAAGTGACTTTACTTGGCTGAAGGAAAACAAGTCTTTCTGTTTAACAAAAACATGTACATGATGGCATTATAAAAACCCCAGTGGGAAGCATTTAAAATTCACCAGTTTATTTATTTTCTTTCTAAAACTAAATTATAGATATCCCCAAGGTTTCCCAGACCCCAATTAGCACTAATCTTGGACTACTTAATGATACCATATGTAAGGTGCCCTAAGGCATGATTCGCACAGGACTAAAAATAAGGTGTCTTCAGAGTTGTTTAAAAGCAGACATGAACTACTTTTCATCAAGGAAAGTTGATAAGTTCAAAATGAAATGCGATGTTGTGGCTAGAGAAGATGCTTTTTTTGCATTATTTGTAAACAATGAACCGAATGTAAATAACTTTGGAGGAAGTTGCAGGATGGAGGAAGAACAAAGCTTATCAACTGAGTGCCTTTTCATTTCATTGTACCTTTTTTTCCAAAGGCTCCTGGCACCTTGACCTCACCGATCGTTTCATCTTGTGAGTGATATGTATTTCCATACATATCTCCAAATACTTTGTTCAAAGCATCAGTTTTTTAAAATAGTTGCCAGTTATATTTTGCACGTTTGCCTGTTGCCAATTTGGTTATGCCCAATCATAGCATTTTACTGAATTGTAGAATCTCAGGACAGATTGTACCAAATGTAATATTATATTATGGTTCATTGTAAAAGCTGAAATTGCTGCGTACTGCATACCCTGGAAATGGTTATATCAATATCTGGGATAAAAAGGTTCGCACAGGACAAAAATTCAGCTGTTATGTAGTGATTTGTAGACACATGCAAATCTAGTTTAACATTAGAGTTAATCAAGTTCTGTGAAATTACCCCAGGATGTATATCATAAAACCCAGATAAAGTTAGTAAAGGTTAGAAAATACTTTAATACATTTTGCCAAGTGTGAGGCTGTGACAGAGAGCAAATGAGTCAACAATCTCTCTCCTGACCTGTGAGGATACGGTATAACAGGAACAGTATGCCCCGGACTAGATGGTTTGGCAGTTCATTCCAGGGTCAGTCGGAAGTCAGCCATCCAGAAAGTGATGTGTCAGTCATGGATTGGAGGATACATGATTTTACTTGCTACCGAAGGGGGTGTAACTGGGGGTATATCAGGGGATGTGGCAACACAATCTGTTTCTTTGTTATGGTTACGAAAAGACCTGTAAAGAGTACAGTGAAAATATAACCGTGACTGTTTTGTATGTCTACTAAAGTGTTACATTTGCCATTTGTAGGGGATGTGCTACATGTGTGGGTAGCCACTGAAAAACAATGAGACAGACACACACGCAGATTTAATTTTCAACAGTTTTGACACTAGAGTACCAGCAATGATAGCCCTAGTGTCACACCTAATAAATAAAAACAAAAATCTAAAAATAAAAGTTTGCCACAAAAAATGACAAGTACTAGTCCCACTAAAAGGAATGTCCCGCTTCAGGAACCTACTATTCTAGAGTAACCCTCTTTATACTGTTTTGGGATCTACATTTCCTAAGCTGACCTACTTCTGTTCTGTTGCTCCCGAAATCCCGGGCTCCCAGCGACTCTGGCTCGTGTCCGACGGTCCTGACTGGGCAAGCGCTTTCACAGGCACCATCTTGCAGTTAAATGGTTCCGTAGTAGTAGATCCTGCAGAGCGGACACTTTCCTCCTTGATGTAAACAGACACACTGTCCCTGCCAGTATGTGTGTCCATGGGATTGCAGTCACCCCGAGCTGTGACACAGCCAGTTTTTGAGCTCTGCGCATTATCCCAGGACACGCCCCCATGACAACCCAGACCTCCCGATCCGCACAGGTCTGGGCCTACCGCTCAGCTGGTTGCCCAGCAAATAATCTCCTTCTGTGCATCGCAGCTGATTTCTCCAAGGCGCACACACTTGCCCAGGAACAAGCGACACGGCTCTCTGTCGCAGTCTCATTCATATGTATGAATGTGACTAATATTTTTTTCATATTAGACTCCTTTCCACGTCATCACCTTCTCTAGTGTGCAATGGCGCTTAATGTCAACAACCGCCATATTTATCACTAATTACAACAAGCACTGTAAAGTGGACAATAACATGCTACATTAAAAACAAAAAGATTGCAATTAACTTCATATGTGTTCAGTGGGAGAAACAACAACATTTCACCAGATAGCTGAAAAAGACCTGGACAAAACATCTTTAGAATTTCATTTTTTCAGTAAAAAAAGCACAGATGTTCTGAGGGTGTGTGAGCGTCCTCTGATCTCACAAGCCTAAAGCCAGAATTGCTTTTACGCTGAGCAATCCAGAGATGAGCTGGATGGGCTATTGATCCTGAAGAATAGAGACCAGCCCTGCCTCCTAACCACTCCAGATGTGCTTGGTGTCTTACCAGTAGGGTTCGCTGTTGTGCAATGAGCAGAAGCAATCCCTGCCTGTTTCCCATCCCCCACACTGGGAGTGTCAGAAACAATGTGACGCCCCACCTTGGATAATAATAATAATAATAATAATAATAATAATAATAATAATAATAATAATAATACACACACAGGGGTGGGGTGTAACATCCAAGTCTTGGTCATAGTCCTGTGCCAGGAACAGAGGCATCAGTAGACCCACAGGCAGTAATGTTGCCAGTAGCAATGCTATCGGTGGAAATGCTGACAGAGGCAAGGCTGGCTTCTCTAGCCGGGGCAACCCTGGCAGCAGAAATGCTGCCAACGACAATGTGAAAATATTGACAGCGCACCTGCTGGCTCCTCTTGCCAGGGCACTCACAATTTTATCTGGATGGGGCATTTTAACCCCATCCAGGCTGTAAACAAAAATAACATTGTGTTTTTACACACTAAACCATACATGTTAAATAATAATAATAATAATAATAATAATAATAATAATAATAATAATAATGCTACTACTACTACTACACACAGGGGTGGGGTGTACCCTGTCACAGAGAGTCAAAGAACTGTCCCTTGTTACAGGTGCCCAATCGTGAGTGAGCAGAGGCGGGACGTAATTTGGAGTTTAACCAATGGGAAGTCAAATATCTGCCCTGGTTTTGCAGCTGTCCAATCATTAGTGAGCAGAGGCAGAACATATGCTAGGGTAAGGATGTAAGACTAGCTGAATTTTGCTTGATACTGTTTATTATGCAGACTGTTACTGAGAATTTTCCTGTTCATTATTTTTTTGTGTTAAGTTTTTTTTTTTTTGTGTATTCCTTTAAAAAAAGATGGTCCTGTTTCTTAATTAGTTAATGTTCGCACTTCTTGAAAACAGGATATAGTTTCCGGTAAGGGATTGGCTAGTGAGAGGAAACAGGTGAAGAAACGAGAGTAGAGCATACGAGAGAGGGTACAGGTTGTAGACGTGTTGTTTTTCTTGATTTATACCTATTAAATATTTGAAATACATTTGTTAATCGGGTTGTTAGAAAAAGAAAAATGCTAATCAATGGAATAAAATGGTTAAATAATACTTTAATGAGTGGTTTGCCTATGAGACTGACAATGATTGGTATGTATAGGGTTTGTTGTACCATAATAACAAATACATTTGATTGTACTGCGTTTGCATGTAACATTATTATCAATTCCCAACTCTGCGGCCAGTATCCACCAGGGGGCCACGACTTCTACTTACCTGTCTACATAGACTGTTCTGGAAAACAATGCCAGCTGCTGGCCACGTGAAAGGGCTAAAGAGGGATTACTTTGGGTGTTTAACAGAAAACAAGGAAACAAAATAACAGTTGGTTAAAGCATTTACTTACCTTGAAAACCCAGTTCTTGAAGGGAATGTTTGAACTGTGGAAGGGGCTTACATCCACTGGACTATAAAAACTGTTTGTGTTATTTTATTTTAAGCTCTTGACTCTTTTCATATAATAAAACTTGTTGCACTTAAACCCTGGGGTCCTGCTCAATACCTACTGTCACACTTCGTCGCCCTTGGATGCCTACAATACAGTGAACTAATCCTTCACAATATATATTTGACATTTTTTAAGTTGTTTCCTTAAAGTCATGGGTCATAGCAGGAGTAGGCACATTCTTAATGTTTTTCAGTCCAGGTCTTTTTTTCAAACATGCTTACCTTGCCCTTTTAGTTGCTTCTGCTTCATACAGGGCTCTGCAATTAGTAATCCGTGCAGAGTTTATAAAAAATACATTCATTTCCTTTTGTTTTGTCCCCTGCAATATGTTTTTGACAATAGTAAAATAGCTATACATTTCAATATAGTCCTGATTGTTTTTATATTTTTTCACATCATTTTTCATAAACCTGCTGAAAATACATTAATCAACTTTTACTCTGGAGTTGTCCTCTTACAATACACAATAACCACTCATCTTCCTCATTACACCAATAGTGTAGTAAAAGGAAGCATGATCTGGATTTCAAGTGACACACAACACTGGATGCAGTAAAGGTTTCTTGAAAATACTGCAGGCTGCATTTCCTTTAAAGTAGGTGAGTTAGCCCCCAAAGTCAAAAAAAATATATAAATAATTTAAGTACTGCCTTCCATTATAATGGCAGTGGTGGTTCCTCCAACTATGAAATTGGAAAGAATGGAAACAATGTTTATATTGTCTCTTGTAGCTTACACAGGCAATGAATTGCTTCTTTAGCGAATATACTGTATCTATCTATCTACTGTAACTGTGTCTATTGGACGTTTTCAGTTTGTTGTGTTACAACCTGAAATCTTGATTTAAATGGGATTTGATTTACACAACCTACTCAACACTTTCAATGTGTGAAAAAATGGAGGGGGTGTGTGTGTGTGAAAAAACAAGTCAATTAAAAATAAAAACCTGAAAACTCTTCATTAGATAAGTATTCAGCCCCTTTGCTGTGACACTCCTAAACAAGCTCAGGTGCAACCAATTGCCTTCAGAATCCACACAATCAGCTAAATGGAGTCCATCTGTGTGCAATAAAAGTGGTTCACATGATTTCAGATTAAATACACCTGTCTCTGTAAGATCCCACAGTTGGGTAGTGCATTCAAAGTAATGATACTACCATGAAGACTAAAACAACTAAAGATTGCTTTAGTCAGGGCTAGCCAAATTCAGGCCTGATTGTTAATGAAAGTATTCAAACAGCTCACCCTAACTATCCCTTTAATTGGGCTGAGTTAACTAGGGGGCAATAACTTTTTGACACCTGAAGATTGCATGTTTGATTACCTTGCACACCAAACAAATGAAAGAAGCACCAAACTTTGGTGTCATTTTTTCTCAAAGACTCCCTCTATATACTACGACAACCCACAAAAAGATCTGACCAAATTCAATGTGAAAAAATGTGCAAAAATGCAGAAAATCAGACGGGGCAAATACTTTTTCACAGCACTGTGTGTATATATATATATATATATATATATATATACAGGCTGGCCATAATTTGGGTCCGTGCCCCTTTAAAAATGTGACCCAGAAATTAGATTTTTAAGCACTTCCGCGCACTTTTATTCAAATTACAAATCAAACAAACAAACACCTAGCTGACTAATGCGCAGGGCAGCTAAGCTGTTTACCTTTGTATTTGCATAACGTCACACTCAAGCTCTTCACCCTAGAGCCACACTCTACTGAACAACCTGGCCGCACTCTTTAATACCCTGCACCTGGTTCTAATTTACATTTATCTCTGTGTGCAGGGGATAATTATCAATTAACAAATCCAATTAAAGTAACCAAAAGCAATTAAATTAAACAAAATGTGCATTTTCACTTTTTTTTTTTTTAGGCAGGGAGGAATCTGACCCTCCCCCTGCCACCTTAGTTTTTTATTTTCCTTTTCTTTCCAAAGGTAAATCAAAGGCTAAAACAGAAAGGTAAACCTTTGCTCGAGTTGCTATGGACTCTACCAAAAACAGACATTTCATCAAACAATAATACAATTATAAATAAATACAAAAGTTATCTTTATACAGTTCAGAGATGTAATGGCAGAGTTTAGCTCACCATTCACTTAGACCTCCAGGTGTGGATTTAAAAGGTAAGTTTAAAAACACAGTCCCGAATTTTAATTGCACTCTGTGGTTGCTTTTAAAATTGTTTTCTTTTCTTCTTTTGCAGGTTTTCAAGGGCGGCCGCCAGGGGGCGCCACTGCATCGAGACACACCCAGGTGAGTAATTGTAATTCCAGGAATAATTTAAAAAGCAACAGTCCATGAACAACTCTGTCCATTAATAAACAGTTTGTTTTTCAATTCTAGTTTGAATTTCCTTGTTCCACTCTGAATCAGTAACCTTCTCTTCTTCTCAGTCATGTGTAAAAAGAATGTGTTTGTTTTTTTTAATAAGACACAGAATGTATTTTTTTTTAATAAGACACTATTTTAAATAATTAAGGCATAAACAATGGATCATGAATATAAGCCTATAATTTTTATATAGCCTTTCATAGTGGACCACCATCACAAAGCGCTTTACAAGATACAAGACTAGGGTTTGTGAACTATGCATCAGCTGCAGAGTCAGTTACAAGAACATCTCACCCGAAAGACAGAGCACAAGGAGGTTAAGTGTCTTGCTCAGGGTCACACAATGAGTCAGTGGCTGAGCTGGGATTTGAACTGGGTACAAGCCTGTTTCTTTAACCGCTGGACCACACAGGCCTAAATAAAAGCCTAATAATTGCAGTGATTGAAATACTATTAATGATAATAATCAATAAAAATATACCTAATTAACTAATAAATATACCTAATTAACCCTCTATCCAAAAATGCAATTTCGGACAGCACTTCGGCGATAAAGTGCTCTTGTCAGGCCAAGTGAATACAATACATTGATCGTAATAATAACACATGTGTGTTAAGGAGGGGTCTCTCTAATCAAATCCAGGTGAATCTTGTTAAAAAATGCAATCATTTTCAAAAGAGAAAGCTTTGAATAGGAAATAAAGCAGACTTTACATTATAGAGATAAAAGTTACCACCAAAACTCTTTTCCCATGATGCACCGCATCAGCATGGACGGAAAAAAAGGGGGAGTTGACAATCTTCTGTATATAGAAGATCTTTGCTGAGACCGAGACTATCCCTTTGTTGGGTAACTTTGTGCCATATTCCTTCTTTGAAAATTCCTCCTACAAATTTTACATGCAGCAATGCAAGATGCTGGACACACATGCTGTTAAATACTCATCGATTGTTCCCCCAATCAACAGCCTGTCCTGTGACCTCTGTGACGTATTTAATTTATACTTGTAATTACAAGTACAAATAATTTTTACGCATAGGGATATTTTTGACAGTGATCTTCCTCCATATCTATTCACTCAAGTAAACCGAGCTTTTCACCCGACTTCATGCAAATGAATGGGAAAAGTGGGGGTTGGTATGTAAATTAGCTATGGTAAAGTGCTCTGCTGTTTTTGAAGATTACTAGCGAAATTTTGTAAAAAATGTGGTTTCCATGCCCAGAGAACTGGTACACGAGTGAATCTAAGTTGCTGTAATAAAGCAAAATACCTTTGGCTAGTTGGTTAATAATGTGTTTTACTGCTCTTGCCCAAATTGTTTTTCAAATGTCATTAGTGAGGTGTCATGTCGTTAGTAATGAATACTGTTTCAACAAATTAATCTTATGACTCAGTAATTAAAAATTAACTCAGAGGTATAAAATGAAACTGACCAACAGGTATTGCAGATCATCACCATGGCTGAAAACCGGCAGAGACGTTATATATATATATATTTCCCTTTCATTCAGGCAATACAGCATATAGGGGATCAGGAGATGCTGAGTATACTACCCTGGCTTAGAAACCTTTCCTGCCTGAACGGCTGACAGCTGTTGAGGAAGCATTCAACACCAAGCTTGGGCAAATATGGGTAGTGGCACTTGAAAGGAAGGTGGTGGTGATGAAACGGACTAAAGTGTAGCATTTGTTTCTTCCCAAAATTGCCTCTGCCTGCTGTATCCTGCACAAACTCTTGTCAACAACAAAATGAGGTGTTCAGGAATCAGTGGCTGCCTGTGAGACAGATGGGGAAGGTTACCAGTGTTGCCAAGTCTCATGAGAAATAAAAGCGACTTTCAAAACAAGCCCAAAACAGCCCCAACTCATTATTATGATTTTCACCAGAATACTGTTCCACTTTAAAAAAAAAAACAAAAAAATCACTACTATTTCAATGCAAGATAGTTAAACAGAACAGTAGGCACTTGTAGAAGACAGATTGGTTGTAAATATTTTATGGCGAATAAAAGATGCTTTATTGTTGTTTTGCACTTTTCTGCAGTAGATATCATTGATTGTTTATTAGCATGCATACAACCTTGCTACATCTTCAAGAACAAGTTGAATCATAGTTTACAGTGACCTTTTATATACTTTTGCTCTCACTCACTGCTTCTGACTAGATTAAGCTCTTGGGAGGGGGGCGGGGGGCACACACGACTATCATTCTTTCCACTGACTTTTCTCTACTGCAGGAGTTTTTTAAATTTATCTGGTGCCCTGCTGGAAAATTGACAAATTCATATAATACTGGTGCAAATATTCGGTGCATTTTGCAGAACTGGAAGTATGTAATTAGCCCTATGAACAAACATTATATACTGTGTAAGTACACACTGTTCTATTTTAATAGCAAAAGCTCAATAAATCTGACCAACTCCCACTGTACCATACTTCACATGCCCTTAACCAGTGGAAAGTAAATTATATACTTCTTGTAATACAATACTTCCTAATAGGCTTAAAGGGACATATACTGTTCAACAACAATGCATTTGCATGACAGATAATTACAAATAAAATCTGTTGAGCATTATAGTAACTTGTTTTATGACTTTCCCATAAAGCTTACTGTCATGATTAGGCTGAGGTTTTTTTATTTACTGTACATTGCATTTGTAGCTGTTATTATGAGCCAAAAATGCAATTTTGGACTACAGTAGTTTTATATTAGATAAGCCTACCTTTTTAAAGAACTCTTAGCTTGTCTTGTCAAGGTACTGTGATGATGAGAGGCTCGGTTTGACTTCCAATTTAGTAGTTTTATAACTGTGAAAAAAACAAACAAACATATACAACGTATGCCTGCTTGTGAAGTTATACACAAACACTATGTTGTTGATTGATGGATCAAGCGTTCTGCAAAATCCACTTGCAAATCCATGCTATATTTAGCAGCAGATGTGCAGATTTCACACGTAAATGTTTTGAACATAAGGTGGTGTTAAACATTATTTTGTTTTTCATTAAAATGTACAAAATCACAGTAAACACTTTTGGTGACGTCAATTATATTGTATTTGTGGCTCCCCGGGCTGCAGCCCATGTTGCCCTTGCATAATTCTGGGCTCTGCTCGGCTCTATATTGTATTCTGATTTGTCACCACCATTCCACCCAAACCTGGACAGAGTACTAGTGAAATCCAACATACAGTATGAATAAAGGCTTGCCATTACCACAATTTGAAGATCAGACATTTGCACAGCTTTTTCTTTAACTGGTCCAGTGACTTTTGAACAATTCACACATTATCCATCTGTGGCAAGCTGGCTTGAACGGTGACGTCAGACCCGGAAGAAACACACACAGCACTGTGAGTGAATGTGAGTGTGCTGCTTGCGCATTTATTAACAAAATAAAAAGCTTAAACAAAACAACTAGACAAACAAATAAACAGGACGAGCAATAAACAAACGAATATCGTGCTGAGCAATGTCAGCATGAGTAGCAATTGTTAGTTTTTAATTTACTCTCTCCTGTTCTTTCGCCCTGAACACCCAACCCTGAGTGAGTGATTTGTGCATCCATATATACAGCAGGGTCAGGATTTAATTACTAATTAATCATTCACTTGAATCCCAGCAAGTGAACTAATTGTGTACTTCCCATTCCCCCATAGAAATACCCATTTTAATCTGCACGCAAAGTGGTTGTGGATGCCTGGGGATGCCTGTTCGCCATCGCTTGGAGGTTGCTTGCTGCTGACCCCTGGGGATGTGCTGAGGCTGCCAGTGGAATATGCCCCACCACTGTCTGTCTTTTTGCTGCCAGCGTTGCCACTTGCAGAATGTTCACAGCCACACCTGCCTTTGCTGGAGGAGCCAGCCTTGGCGCTGTCAGCATTGCCGCTGCCAACGTTGCCACGGGTAGCATTTCAGCTGCTGAAGTGGGTCACCCTGCTGTCAGCCTTACAAACCCTAACTATATCACTGGACGGCTAATCCATTTACCATTCACACTTTACCTCAACACAGGTCTCCACAGTACCTTCTTTAATCCAGACCACATGGCTTCACACAGCACTGACTGAGGGGTTTCCCCTGCCTTTATGCAGGGCCCCATCAAAATAAATTGGAGCCGGTACTTCGCCTGACTCCTCCCCCTATCCTGCCACAGTACTTAAATTGATCATGTACTAAGTAAGCAATTTGTTATCACTGTTTAGAATTGCCATTTTAAAAGCTTGGGAAACAGCAAATAAAACTGGTCCTAATTCATCAAACTAAAATACTCACAGCTGCGTTGGATTGATTGCTTAACTGTTCCCATTAACACAAATTAACCAGGCTATAAAGACTAGGAATGGGGTTTGGAGATTGAAAAGGACACACTAAGATCCATGATACAGCACAAGAGTGAGAGGAACAAACAACGTGGTAGTACAAGGAAAGTAAAGCGTGTCATTTTAGTTGTTTTTGACACATTAACCACTTTTATAAAGTATTGGTTCACCCATAGACTGTATTAGTGACAATAAAAATGTATATTAATTACAACATTGACTTTGTTGTTATGGTTGGTGGGAGGCAGCGGGAGGCAGCAGGAGGCAGCCCCCCCCCCCCCCCCCCCCCCCCCCCCCCCCCTTTCTGTTGACAGCACAGTGCCTGGAGAATGGGGGTCAGCTTGAGGGGGAGAGCAAGAGGGGACACAAATTGGGGGTTGATAGGAAAGTTGTTGGGGGGCTGGAGCTAAAGGACTGGGTGACTGAGGGTGGGTGACCGAGGGCTGTTCCTCTTCCCTTCACCAGGTGTGGTCGCCACAACATTGTCGGCTGAGGGGAGTCGGTCTGTGGTCGTTACAGGAACTGGACTAAGGCTGCATCAGGGGTAGGAAAACAGAAGACAGTCTTGTGAAGAGGATGTTCAATGCAAGACTTTGTATAGTGGTGATTGCCACTTGCGAAACAAATACTACTCCTGTTTGGTGTAGGGGGACAATTGGTGTTTGGGTGGTGTGAATTCATTTTTTTAGTGAGTTTTAGAACAAGTTTAACCTTTGTTTTACTTTTGTGTGAAGAATTTTGTTGTGATAAATTTGCAGTGATTTTTCCTTTACTATAGTTATTATAACCATTTGCTGTGTAGTTGCTGTGCTGTGTGTTTTAGTGTGCTGTGCTATTAAAATTTATGTTGTTGATAATTACCTTGGTCATTTTCTTTGTTCATCCTGGTTGGGTTGAGGGTGGTCCACTGGGATTCAAAATGAACCTGCACAGGAAAGAAAAGCAAGGAGTTAGTCATTGGTGCTAGAAGTGTTATACACTTACCTGAGCTACCTGTGATACATTTTTTGATAAATCTAAGATTGAACACGCATTTAAATGTCTCAGAAAAGTACCTGTACCCTATGTACAGGTATGCGGAATAACATAATTAAATATGCTCCATGGGAGAGTTTGTCACTGTTATACTGTGCATTTAGAAGTTTTTTCAAGCATGAGTTCATTCAGATTGCACTTGCAAAATAATATGATTTTTAATTCCCCTGTGATCATTTGACTAAAAACATGTACTGTAGCTCTCTGCTTGACAGTTTCTGAAACAATATGGAAGGTATATAAGTGATGTAGAATGTGGTTCAAGCTGAATACTTTGATATCCTGTCAATAAAGGGTTCAATGAACTTGCAGTTTTATACCTTGATGAGAAACTTTGCAAATAGCTTAATGTCAGGTTGATGTATTATGTACAGCACACACAAACTGAGTAGAACCAATCTATCGATGTTAAAGGGTTTCTTTACAGTACTACAGAACGTAATTTTTATATTTCTCACCAATCAAATATTCCTTTTAAACTCCTCAAATTTGTTTTCAGCTGCTTTTATGTTCATGTTTTATAAGATTATCCCCATGAATACTGTACAGATTATGATTCTTGGTTCTTTTTTAATGTCTTCTCCCTAAACTTTTACAGTACTTGGAAATCAGCATGGTTCCCTAGCAACGATACAAGGGCTTTGGTCAAAGTACTGAACACTTTTTGTTACTGCAACATCCTCCCTCCTTGTTGACAATCATTTTGTGAAAACAGAACAAAACAATACCTCCCCTGGTTTATTAAATGACCAATTTCACACGTGTTTGTATAAACACTGTGTCAGAAATCATAAAGAAGTAAGCAGGCTTTTTTTTTTTTTTTTTTTTGTATAACAGTAAATGAGGTTAACCATCACAGATGCTCACTTAACTCATGTCCTTATTAGTGTTTAAAGCTTGCATTTATCAGTTAGTCATTGTGAAACATTATTTAAAGTGATGCATATATCCAAGTCCTGGTTGTAGGAGGTATACTCATGGTAGTGCATGTTTAAAATCCAGTAAAACATCCACCCAAAATCAACTTCAATTAAGGGCAAAGACAGTTAAATTCAAAAGTAATTTTCTGCATCAGATGAAACAGGTCTTCAACAACAGAAACGCTTTGAATGTGATGGAAACAGTACAGGAATCTGACATCCATGAAATCTTTTTCTTCTTGGCAAACATTGTCAGCGAGTAGCCTCACCCCCCTCCCACACATGCATGTGCTCTCACACACACACATTCTCTCTTGTAGTAATTCCTTGTGATGTCTCACAAAATAATGCATCCAAAAATTCTGATTATGTCTCCTGGTGATGCAAAACTACATGACGGATGCTTTAATAGGATTGCTTTTAGAAAGTAAAATGCACAGATGAGAAACTGAGACATTAGTTTCTGAGCCAAATGTACTATCTTTCAGACTAACTATTTTTATGCTTGAAATAGTATTTCAAACTGAGAGACACAGAATTTATATGGTTAGTGGCATTGTACGCTAATGCTTAAGATACCTTGAAGCATATTAGGCAGCTATATGCATACTAACTATATATTGTAAATAGGATAATGGCAATGAAATATGAGGGTGACCTGGCCATTCCTCTCTTTGATTGAATGCAGTTAGGCATTAGTCCACTGTTTCTATTTTAAGACCGCCTGTTTAGATGGCTACACTGTGTAGGCAGATGGATACTTCAAGATCCTGCATAGCATTGTTTGGGTGTCAAGAGGATACTGTATGCCCCAGAAGTGAGGTCCATTTTTCTTGTATAGTACTCAGCATTGCCAGAACTAGCATGAAGTAAAACCATGTTTTGATTGCTTAGCTTTTTATACTATAATGTATTGTAAACCACACAATATGCTTTTTCTTACCTGGAGATATTAATTGAAAACTATAGAATCTTAAATAACCACCTTTTATTATAATACAAAACCCCAAAATCGTTGAAGAAAAATAATTAGAGTAAAAATCGTCAGAGCATTCCGGTGCCATCTGCTAAATAACAAATAATGAAATAATAACTCTATGCGACGTGTTCATTCCGGTGAACAAACAATAGGCACGAGAACATTGTACGCTTCCTCCAGAGAAGAGGCTGAGAGATTTGAAGAATCTCTAGTTGCTAAAAATTGGTGTGCTGTGTTCATCCCGGTGAACAAAAACCAAGTTGCCAAAAAAGGAATTTGTGACCCCTACTGTGCAACCCTGGTGAGCGAGCAAGTTTCTTTTTTTTTTTTTTTAAGAAAACATACATGTTACCAATTAAGAAAATATAAATTTTCAATAGTTTGTTTCAAAATACAGAACTAATATCAATTATATACCTTTATTATATTATTATATACTGTACATGTTTTAACACAATTTTTTAAAAATAGACTGACTGACAATGTAAATATATGACAATTTGTACATATATATATATATATATATATATATATATATATATATATATATATATATATATATATATATATGTAATATGTACCTTTGTATCATACAAATGTTTAAAAAATGTACATTTTTTGTTCTACAAAATGTCAGTAACTGGAATCTGTAGATTTTTTTGTCCCTATAAAAACTTCAGCGAGTGACAGCTAAACAGTTAAGCTAAGAGAGACTGAACTAAGGATGCCGTGCCAAAATGAGCACAACACTTACAATATAAGGCACGTGCCTAACAATTTATGTTCAGTTTTAAAGAAGGCTAATATTACAGGTAGATTAATGCAGTTTGCATTATTGTGCATTTAAATGTGTTAGAAATGATAATGGTTCCATGATTTCATATTGACGTTCAGTAAAATAATGAATATAGCTTCATTCATTCTGTTAACAATAAAGTAAGATTTTATGTAAGGACTGGGAATCACCCACCCGCTTAAGCGTGATCTCCATTTAAGTGTATGAATATTTCTTAAAAATCGGTTATAATAATAATAATAATAATAATAATAATAATAATAATAATAATAATATAATAATTTTAGGTTATGTGAAAACACAACAGAAATCGTTATTGAGTTTGATTGCAAATTCGATTGCTAGAAATATCAAGAGCACAATACTGTATATACTGCACGATTATTAAATTGTACAGAGATCTGGTGGTATTGTGAACTGTATTACAGTATACAGCAGTTTTGATAGACCAAGGCTAACTGAAAAATATATCCAGGTTGGGTCTGTAGAAAAGGTGGCAACCCTAATCATATAGCAAAATACAGGTTTTTTATAGTTAACAAAGTATGTTAAAAAGGCTGCCTTTTGGAGAAGATCTTGGAGTGTTGCAGAAAACCAGGATCTGGGGACAGGCAGGTTCTGCATAGTTAGAAAGTCCAGAGGTGAGAATTGAGGTCTTGTGGCCAGATATCTCAGCATGGAAGTGTGTAGACGGAAAACAGAGTTAGTGTGAACAATGTAAACAGTTACACCTTCCCTTAATTTATCAGATTTACTTTAAGAAAGATAGAAAACACACCTTGAACTGCAGCAGGACCTTGATGGGTAGCCAGGAGGAGCAAAAATGGGCAAATACAATTAGTACAATATTTCACATGCTTTTTAGGGGGAGGGGGGTATGGGCAGAACAAGAGCTCTGCCTGTAAATATTGTGGTGCTTGTGTGTGTTTTAGTGATGGTTGGCAGGGGTGGGGTTAATTTCTGTCCCTGCCAAAAACATGTGAGAATGAGATGATTTCCATGCAAGTTTACATGAGAAAAATGGCTTACATAAAATGCTTTTTTGGGTTTCCATTCGCTCAGTTTATTTTACTCGAGTAAACCAGACTTTTCACTTGATGTCATTCAAATGAATGGGAAAGGGGGTGGGGGGTGTTGATATGTAAATTAGCTATGCGCAAAGTACTCATGCTGTTTTTGAAGATTACTAATGAAATTATGTGAAAATGTGGTTTACATGCGCAGAGAACTGGTACATGAGTGAATCTAAGCTCTGTAATAAAGCAAAATACCTTGTGCCTGGCTGGTTAATAATGTGTTTTACCGCTCTTGTCCAAATTGTTTTTCAAATGTCATTAGTAGTGAATACTATGTATCTTATGAATCATTAACTACAAATAAAAGTATAAAATTAAACTGAACACCAGGTATTGCAGATCACCATGGCTGAAAGATTTTATATATATATATATATACACAGAGCCTATAGAAAGTCTACACCCCTTTCAAAATGGTCACCTTTTGTTGCCTTATAGCCTGGAATTAAAATGCATTAAAACATATATTTTTTTCATTTATCTACACATCCTACCCCACAACTTCCAAGTGAAAAAAATATTCTAGAAATTTATAGAAAATTTATTAGAAACTAGAGTTGCTAGCAACTATAAAGGCTTCCAAGAAAAAATGGTTCAATCATCACAAATAATTGCTAATACAGCTTGCTACATTTCCTATAATTAGTTAATGGGCTACTTAAGTTGTACTGTGTATAGCACAATCTTACGCTGAAGTTTAAGTGCACTGATCTGTGTTAGATACAGCTAAGGAACTATAGGCCAATTTGTGGGTTTTGAACCTTAGCAGAGGTCCAAGGTCATGGGTAATGACACTTTTTTATAGAGCACATATGACTTCCTATATGTGTTCCATATGAACCATGACTCTATCTGTGATCCCTGAGGTGAAATGAGCCAATTTTTATCTTGACCTTTTGGAGAGGTCAAAGGTCACGGGTGATGACATTTTTAATAGAGCACATATGTCTTCCTATACATGTTCCATTATAACTATGACCCCATCGGCACGCCCTTAGAGATCTAATTGAAACGTAAATTTCAATATGGCTGCCAAACTATATGACCAATCTGCTTTCGATTTTAGTGGTTATTACTTTATTATGGGCTGCACAACTGTACCAACATTGAACAGCATACGTGCAACACTGTTCTTGTTATGGGTCTTAAAAGTCGTTTTCAATTATCAATATGGCCGCCAAACCATGTGACCAAAACACGCCATGCCCTCTACTATCTTACTCAGTTTCATCTGTATAGTCTATTGCAGCATTGATTTATACTTTAATATATGTAAACATAGCACTCGTGAAATTATTATTTTGCTCACTGTATCCATGTTTTTTAATGAAAAGCAGGGATTTTACAAAACTTAGAAAGGACCTTGTCCTGAGCAAACGTGACAATTTGGGTGGCGATCAACACTGTGGTTTCAGACTAGATGATCTTTGAATATTTTGTGCATTTCCAACATGCACTTGTGAAATGGTTTTGCTTGCTGCATCCATGTTTTTTAACAAAAAAGTGCAGATTTTACAAAAATTAGAAAGGACCTTGTCACGAGCAAATGTGATAATTTTGGTGCCGACCAAGGTTGCGGTTTCAGACAAGAAGATCTTTGAATATTTTATGCAAATCCAACGTGAACTTGTGAACTTTTTGTTTTGCTCACACCATCCATGTTTTTTAACGAAAAAGCGGCGATTTTAAAAAAACTTAGAAAGGGCCTTCTCATGACAAAATGTGACAATTTTGTTTCCGATCAACATTGCGGTTTGGGACAAGAAGATCTTTTACAATTACACTGTTCTGCTGTGGGTCAAAAAAGTTGTTTTTAATTATCAATATTGCCACCAAACAATGTGACCAAAACACGCCATATTGAAGTCGACAGTACTTCACATTACCCTCTACTACCATATTCAGTTTCATGTCTCTAGTCTATTGCAGTATGGATTTATAGTTTAATATATGTATAGCACTCATGAAATTGTTATTTTGCTCTCTGCATCCATGTTTTTTAACAAAAAAACAGGGATTTTACAAAACTTAAAAAGGATGTTGTCCTGAGCAAAATTGACAATTTTGGTGCCGATCAACATTGTGGTTTCAGATAAGAAGATCTTTGAATATTTTACGCAAATCCAACACAGTGAGCAAACCAACTGTCCAATTGATTTTGTTTCAACGTTTTCTTTTTATATGCCATTCATGCGCTATATGCTGGCATTGTCAGATCTCCATCTTAAGTAGTTTTTTCGACAAGAGTTTTGAAAATTGTTCAATATTTTCACAAGATGTAGCCAGTGGCCAAACTGTGAACTTTTTCTAATCGGGGACGCAAGTCTGGTTGTCCACACATAGGCGTCTACTTACATACGCGTTTCCATGACTCTGCGACAAACTTTTGGTGGAATAATAATAATAATAACTAGAACTGCCAGGCAGTTTTACGACTCCCAAGCCCCAGTATCAGTACCCGTCTAAGCGTGTTTAGTTCTCGATGTGCCAAGTTTGAAATCAGCAACTTCAACTGTTCCATAGAAGAAGATTTTGAAAGGGCTTTTTCCAAAAATACATCAGGCCTCCATCTTGTTTTTAATGCAAGTTTCTTAAAAGTCAGTTGTATTGCTACAGTGTCAAGGATGATGCTTGTGAAGTTTTGAGTTAGTCAAGTAAACAGTTTGTCAACTGAGGCAATTTGAAATTTCAGACATAAACATACACATGGCGGCCATATTGTTTTCTAAAACATAACCATTTTGACATATTTGTATCCCATTTTTTTACTGGGATGACAAGTACCAAGTTTGGAGTTTGTTGGACAAACAGTTTTCAAACAGCAGCAGTTTGTTGTTAGGGACGTGTTTCGATAAGATTTGTGGCAGCCATTTTGACATTAAAATTTAAAACTTCTGCTTCGCAAACTTGATGCGGATTTGGATGCTAATGACATATGCCAAGTTTCAGATCAATCGCTTCACTGCTTCCCAAGAAGAAGATTTTGAAAGGTTTTATCGAAAAATGCATCACGGTGCCAATTGCAAGGACGCAGCAGCAACATTTTTTCACCATCAGACAGCCAATGTGTCCAGCTTGTTACCTGCCAAGTCAGAAACTGATCAGTCACACAGCTTCGAAGCAGCAGCAGTTTAAAGTTTTGGAAAGAAAAATAATAATAATAATAAAAAATAAAAAAATAAAAAAATAAAAATCTTAACAATAACAATAGGCTTCCCAGTCTTTGGCTTGGAAGCCAAACAGAAACTGAAATAGCTTGGCTGGATAAGTGTCCACCCCCTTGTAATAGCAATCCTAGATTAGCTCAAATGTAACCAATCGCCTTCAAAATCATACAACAAGTTCAATGGCCTCCATCTGTGTTAAATTGTAGTGAGTCACATGGATAATATTAATTTCAGGATAAATTCAGCAGTTCCTGTAGGTTCCCTCTGCACCTTGAATCCTGTTTGAAAAAATTGAACATTTTGGCCTAAATGCAAAGCATTATGTTTGGCACAAAGCCAACACAGCGTATTATCCAAAGAACACCATCCCTACTGTGAAGCATGGTGGTGGCGGCATCATGCTATGGGGATTTTTCTTATTGGCAGGGACTGGGGCACTTGTCAGGACAGAAGGGAAAATGAATGAAGCAAAGTACAGCATCCTTGAGGAAAACCTGCTGCCCTACACTGGAGTGGCTAAGAAACAAAAAGGTAAATGTCCTTGAGTGGCCCAGTCAGAGCCCCGACCTAAATCCAATCGAAAATTTGTGGCATGACTTGAAGATTGCTGTCCATCAATGCTCCCCAATGCAATGCTTAAATATTCACAAAGGTGCTGACCAATATAAGGTAATGTCTATAAAAAAAAGTGATTGTCTCTTAATTTATGCCAATGAGCCGGGAATGTTCCAACAAACCTTTATCCTTATGATTCAGAACTGCAGAGAGAACTTAGTGGCACACCTTGTGGTTTTTCTTATTGATCCACACTGCTTAATGTTGGAACCACATTTGTCCTGTCCTTTTCCGGATCTGAATCCTTCAGATTCCTGCTTGTTAAGGTTTTAATGTTTTTTTTTTATTTTAACCCACTGTAATGAATGACCCCAGCTGGCCGGATAGGCACATTGTATATGTACATAAAAGACATGACTACAAACCCATTATGGGGGATTTCCCCTTCAGTGAAACTGCAGCATGTCTGTGTTTAGTGCAGAGGGTTAGCAGTTTAAATCTAGACCATGGAGGATGTAAAAATAAATAAATAAAATCTAATAAATAAATACAAATCTTACACCACATAATGTCATTTTCACATTTAATTGTTGTTTTTAACTGTGTTTTTTTGGGAAAACTTTGGACAAGAAAGTACATAATTTATCACCTAACTAATCAAGTGTCAGTTAACTTAACAGTCGTTGACCTCTATTTATCACAATTACTGTGTATCAGTTTACATGCTGATATGCATGCTGGAGGTACTCAGCAAGGTTCACAATTCTGCGAGTATTTTATCTCATGTGGCCAGTCATACTGCCAGCGCCCTGGTTACGTGAATGTTTCCTGCTGTAAATCACCTGCCTCTATTCTCATAATGACAGATGTTAACCTTGAAACACAATCATTTTAATGAATATTTGTAGTGCAGGCTGAAATACATGGGGGATCATGTTGTTTTACTTCACATACTGTATCACTTTAGTCTCAATAAGCATTGATGTGTGATAACAGAAAAAAAAAGTTTTTAGCAATAACTTTACCAACTGATAAACAGACAGATACAGTGAAATAAGAAAAACCTTTCCCATTTGCCCTTTCTCTTCAGATCTTCCAGTATCACATACTCTACAGCTAAATACCAGTGTAACAGGATTAAGTGGTTGGGGACTGTGTGTATCCCAGTTCCACTCACACGATTTCTGCTGTTCAGCATTTATTTCATTAAACTGAGCTTAAATGCAACATCCATCTTGGAGTTTGGTCATACCCCAACCCTCTACTCTAATGACCAAGTTTACACACAGGCAACCCCCTCAAGACAGAGTGTGAAGTTGTGTGTGTGTGTGTGTGTGTGTGTGTGTGTGTGTGTGTGTGTGTGTATATATATATATATATATATATATATATAATATACTAAGTGGAATGGAATGTTAATTAAACAATAATTTTGAGCTCTTTAATGTTTAAATCTGTGTGTTTGCTACTGTTTTGCTTACAATCTGAATAGTAAGTTAAATTTAGCATTTTTAGTGAACAACCTCCATTCCCAAGGGGTCCATAGCTCAGAGGTTCTACTGTGCTATGTTGTTTTATGCCCCCCCCCCCCCCCCCCCCCCATATGTTGGGTTTACATTATCCCCAGTACAGACACACAACCCATTCACAAGGCAACTGATTTCTTCTTTGAAATTCAAACCTATTGCATTTTTGTTGGTATTCACAATTGACTAAGTTAACGTCCAGATTGAATTAACATCAATTTTGTGTTTATCAATAAATTCGACATTCTTTCTCACATTTATAGCATGCACTTAGAATTTTCCAAATGCTTTTCCCTAATTGAATAGTTAATTGCCAGCATCTATACAGCTTTCTGTTTTTCTTCCTCTTGATCTCTGTGAGATACTTCAGATGCCATTAACTTTAACCAGTCTGCAGTTGCTAGTTCTTTGTTGCCATAAGAGCAAAGTAGAAAGGTCCCCAGACAACTATGAACAAAAGCAAGAAAACAATAAAAGATTTTTATTATGCGATAGCATTTAGCAATGTGGTTGCTAAATTATTCCATCATTCTGCCTGTATATTGGAAAGCTCCCAACTCCAGCTAGTAAGCTACTAAGTCCCTGATAACAGGGGGTAAATGCTTGGTGTGGTCCCATTTAGAATAATTTTTTTTTTTTTTACAGCGTACAGAGACCAGTTAGTATCCTGTAAGCCAATATGAGTGGCAGTTAGTGATATATGGTTATAACTTCTGTATTCCTCTCTGGTAAAAAAAAAAAAAAAATCCACAAACCTTTGTAGTTCATATAAACTAGGGCCTAAAAGCTCCAAACTCTGGTCAAAGTGAGTTTGTCAAAAATCTATTTCTTTTTGTGGAAGGGCTGTGGGTAATTCACTGACCAGGAGACAGACAGGTGTACTTGAAAACACCACACAGGTGCCCAGTTTTATTTTTAAGGGTGCCTTATTTCTTTTTAGCCCGCAGATGGCGCTGTGGGTCCATGGTTTGATTTACCAACGATGGTAAACAGAATCACGGGCATACCAAACGAGGGTACACAATACTGGCGCCCTTGCAGGTGCTTCAAAACAGAAGGCACAAAGAAACAGGGAAAATAAAACAGTAACAAAACTATAAAGAAAAGGTGCTGCACTCTGCAGCAATATCCCGGTCGCCGCTGCCCGTGCGACCCGGATCACTGTCCTACGCTGCCAGCTAACTAGCCTGCTCAGCTATACTTTTAAGGGGTCTGCCCAAGGGTTCCCCGCCCTCACTGTCTCTCCGACTGGTTCTCGGCACGTTTAAAAGGGCAGACCTGAGGAAACAGCAGAGCATTTTTTTATAGGGCTAGCAAACTCCCAAGACTCACCTCTCAGCCATTCAGAGAGGGGGAAAGGCCACACACCCACTTTCCCACCTCCCTGTGTCACTGCCATGACTCACAGGCGGTTGTTGGACGACTGCTGCCCTCTTCCTGCAGTACTGCGAACACGCCAGCAGAATCAGCACAGATCTCCCCCTGCTACACTTCTCTAAATAATTTATCAATAGTGCATGCTAAATTACTCACAACTTTCACAATGTTAATGTTTCTACAAAGTGTGTTTCACATGATGCAGCCCAGAGCTGTGTCCTCTCAATGCAGCTCTAACCATATGTTGTTCCTCTTTACGCAGCTATTCAAGATTCAGTTTTATCAGATGGTAGGTGGCACAACTGAATCCACTGTGCTAGCTGTGTTCTGAAAACAGATGTATGTTGGCGCTTCTTACTTAGAGGTTTGTAATATAGATTTAAAATGAGACGCCTTCTCTTCCACGAGCTATGGTTTAATCTACTCCTGCATCACACTCGTGTCTGCTCAAAGACAAATCAATGAGTAACAATGCCTCCCTTCCTGCAATGTTATCACAGCTGGGCATTAGATATTCCTGTAGAGGAATGTGACAGAAATACAATGAGTTCTGGTGATAAATCTTCCTCTCGACCTGTGAGGGCATTTGGCTAAGGTTGAAGCTGTTCTTTCGTCTCTAAGGGCAGCCTGGCTGACAGCTAACTTGAGGAAATGCGCGTTTGCCAAAACAAGACTCAATATTTGGGATTTTTAATGGGGAATGGAAGGGTGAGACCTGTGGTCACCAAAATCCAGGCTTGATGCAGCGATCCCCACTACTGGGTCACTACTGGGCATCCCTGAGTACGCCACAGTGGTTAACCCGTTAGTCGACCTCACCAAAAAGAGTGCTCCAAATTTAATTAAATGGTCAGTTGAGTGTCAGGGGGCGTTTGATACGATTGAGTGTAGATTTTGCCAGGCCCCCACTCTTATTACTCCAGATTTCACCAAGAGATTAATCCTCCACACCCACGCATCGGATGTAGGTTTGGGTGCAGTCTTGTCCCAAAAAGTAGCTGGAGTAGAACACCCGATATTGTACCTGAGCAAAATAATGTTACCTTGGGAAAGTAAATAATCCGTAGTCGAAAAAGAGTGTTTGGCCATTAAATGGGCTACTCACTCTTTACGAAACTACCTGCTGGGACACTGATTTGATCTGGTCACAGACCACGCCCCACTCACGTGGTTAAGCACAATGAAGGACAGCAATGCCCGAATAACTCGGTGGTATCTGGCATTGCAGCCCTTCATGTACCATATGATACACTGTGCGGGGAAAGACCACCAAAATGCGGATTATTTTTCCTGGGAGGAGGGAGTAATGGGAAAGGTAGATTTAGCCGAGTGGTCCTTCGGCTCCACTCTGAGTGGTGGGATATGTGACAGAAATACAATGAGTTCTGGTGATAAATCTTCCTTCCGACCTGTGAGGGCGCTAAAGAATGGGAGGAGAAGTATCTGGAAGGACTGCAACTGTTTACCTAGATGTCATGCGGGATTACATATAGAGGCCAGGGTAACGCTGATCTTTTCCTTCATTTGGGTTAAATGGTGGGAGAGAGAAGGACTGAGAGAGGAGCTCTCAGAGTGAATTGAGTTTGTGTTCTGTGTTATTGTGTCTGTCCGTGTAATTGTCTGTTTTTGTATTCACTAATAGACAGTTAAGCACACCTCCGGAGCTGTCGCCAGGGTCAGTACGATCCGGAGCACCACTACACTCCACACAAACCTGTGTCTGCACCGAGCACCTGCACGTCTGCACTCACCCAGGACTGGTGACCGCGTCTTTTGTTTTTGTTCGGGACTGTGCCCTGTTTTGTTATCCCCGTGCTTTACACATTATTGTGTATTGCCAGGGATTTATTATTTGATGGTTACCAGACCTGGAAACGAAAATAAACACAAATTCATGGAAATATCATTGTCTGCCTATCACTCCTGCACCACATCACTGCTACACCTGTTCCCATTTACCAGCCACTTTGCCACAAGGTACCATTCACACTTCTAATTGACCATTATCTGAAAAAATGAACTAAAAATATGTGATACCAATATGCAGACTCTAGATTAGTAAGACAGCCAGAGAAAAGCTAATTACTAATCATTAAGACTGAATATAAAGAGAATAGTAGTCTGACTATGCCAGATTGGGAGCTCCACTCAATTTAGTACAGGGGCAATAACCCACCTGCACAGGTTCCTTGTTTTGGGCACTGGAATGGGTGTGGCAACAGCACACATACAGGGCACAAGACACAAGAGTAGGCAATTAAAATGATCAAATAATAATAATGAGAAAATGCAAAATATACAAAGCACTATCAGTCAATATAGTTTACAAATTGTTAAGTGGAGACCCAGATAGCTATAATAACGGGAGCTTTGTATATCAAAATAATAATAATAATAATAATAATAATAATAATAATAATAATAATAATAATAATAATAAAACAGAATAAAACAGTGTAATATAAAATACAGTACTGTGGCAAAGGTGAAATGCAGGTGCAGTAATCCAATGATACAAACGGACAACAAAGTACGGGTGTGTAGCAAGGCGGTAGGAAAGCCTTGCTATTTTAAAGTGTGTTTATATGTGGAGGATGAGCGTGGTGTCGTCCACCATATTATTATTTTGTTTTTATTTTGTATCTGTTTATTTTAGAACAGGGTTTCCCCCCTCCGCCCCTGTGTTATATTGTATTTGTTTATTTTAGAATGGGTTTTCCCCCTCCGCCCCTGTGTTATATTGTATTTGTTTATTTTAGAATGGGGTTTCCCCCTTTTCCCCTGTGTTATATTGTATTTGTTTCTTCTAGAACGTGGTTTCCCCCTTCGCCCCTGTATGTTATTGTTTATTTAGGATTTATGTATTTAAATGTGACGGCGAGAAGCCGTGTGTTTGTTTATGTTAAAACCTCGTGCAGAAGGTGGTCATCTCCCAAGTCTAATTAGTTCATTTATTAATTGGGAGATGACCACCAAGATAAATACCTACAGCTCTCTGCACTCCGGGTGGGGAGATCAGAGGAGGAACTAGAGTGAGCCAGGAGGGAAAGAAGTTTAAAAGTGAAAAAGAAACAAAAACTTAGAGGTGCCGTGAAGGCTACTGCCCAGCCGAACCTTAGAGTTGAATTTTTGTGTTCGAGATTTGTTTTATTTAAATTTTTTGCTCAGTGAGCAGTGTTTTTATATATATATATATATATATATATATATATATATATATATATATATATATATATATATATATATAGTGTTTAATTAACAACGCGTGCGGCGTCTTTTTGCCTGCAGTACTTGCCTGTTTGTTATTCTTCCTGCTTCTGGCCTGAAGTCACCGCTTAGCCATTTCCTGTCACAGGGTGAAATGGGTTGTTCATTTATAATCCAGCAGTCTGATGACCATGCAGCAAATAATAAATAGATTATAAATAGCTTGAAATACACAGCAAATTGCACAGTATTGAAAAAGGGCTGCAGTCCCGTAAATAATAGACACAGTTAGACACAAGTCCAAAGTGAGTGCTGTAGTGCTTTTGGTGAAGTATAGTTTATTAATGCATGTGACAGGGTTCAGCGTGTCTTTGTGCTTTTGTGGTGTTTAGAGTGGATGTGAGTCTGCTGTGTCGATCTCAGTTAATGAGTTTGTGTGAGGAATGTGTGAAAGGTGTTGCAGCTGATGAGGTGTGAATTGCCCAATTAGCTGCAGCACCTGTATCAAAGGGAGTGGTTGGGAGTGTTATTTGGTGAGTGTTTGTGAGAGTGAGAGGACCTGTTTGTGAGAGTGAGAGTGAGAGTGAGAGTGAGAGTGTGTAAGCAGTGTTGTTGCAAGTTGTTTATTAGTTATTGTTTAGACTGTTTTGTGTCTCTTTTTATTTGGCCATCATGCCCTTTTGTTTTGTGTGTTGATTATTATATAAGTATTTTATTTGATGCACTTTCCATCTCTGAGTGTCCTCACTTTGGCTACCCTGTCACATGCAACAATGGTGAACAAGTAGTGCAGTGTTGTTCGGGTTTAGTGCTGGCCATGGGTGATAGCTCTGGATCATATTTTCCGTCTAGTCTAGTTCACAATGAACAATAATAGAGTTTTAAACAGAGAGGCAAAACAAACAAAACACTAATGGTTCTCTATAACAATACACAGGTCCTTTTGGCTTCAGTGTAATCATAAATAAAGAAATATATCACAACACTACTTCCCCTTATATACTGTCAACCATGACCCCTTGGTTAACAAGTGCAACCGCTCCAATCCTTAGATGCCACACCTTTTTCCTTCTGGGTCAATGATTTAGTGTACTGTAGCTCCGCCCCCCCTTTTAGATGGTCAACTTCTGTCGAACCCTGGGGATGAATTGTTGGGCCATTCAGTCCAGGGTACTCTGTTCTCTTTACACAGCTTTCCATTCTCCCAGTTGTATATCAGAGCCTTTCCCATTAAATTTTGGTGCCCATGGATTACAAAAAAGGACATTGCCATTAGTGGGGTGGGAACAGCTTCTTGTCCTTCTTCTGCCATGATGCATCACCGTGGCAAAGTGGTTGATAGTGTGCAGGTGATTAAAGAACAGACAGACAATTGTAATCCAGGTGAAAAGGTTTGTTTTATTTATTTTTAAGTCCAGTGCCTGACGGCAAAACAAACAGCAAATAGTAATCCTGGTAAGTAATGCAACAGTGTGTACTTCTTACATTTATAATCCCCCAAGCTGGTCCCAAAATAATAGTCGCATTCTTCTATCCCCACATTGAACACAAAACACATATACAAGTCTGTTTAGTGCATGAATTAGTGATTATGGTGCAATACAGTTTTATGCTGGTACAAGTGAAGTGTTCCGGGTTTGTGCTGGCCTCTGGCAACAGCTCAAGAACTAAAGATCCCTCGTGAAGAACTATAGTTATCTCCAGGGGACAATGTCCTGAGCCTGCAGCTTCGGGCAGTATAGTCCTCTGTGATTAACTATAGTTTTTCCCTCAGGGCCCATACTTTCCCACTATGAGCCTGTAAGTTTATACTGTAAACTTTTCCTGGGGCAAGTTCTTCAAGGCAGGGATTTCACACAAAACCACAGAATACTGAGCAATTAAGGTTTAAAATCTGTTTATTTTTACAGGCTTTGGCAGGGTTCTTTAGAAACGTAATGAAACAAACAAAAACAATCAGTCAACAGTCGGAGGTCTTTCAGTCTCTTTGACGTTTCAGGCCAGGGCTTGTTACTAGGGATAATTTTTGTCCAGAAGTGTTGTTCAAGTGCCATTCGGGTTCTCCAATCCAGTCCTAGTTCGGCATCAGGGGTTCAATTCCTTAGTATATTTTCCTTTCCTTTCCTTTCCTTTCCTTTCCTTTCCTTTCCTTTCCTTTCCTTTCCTTTAACCTCCTCTCCAATGCTCTACTATTCCTTCACCTGCCAGGATCACAACAGACAACAAAGAAAGCCCAGGGCGTGGTTAAATAGAGCAGACTAATTGTTACCACCTGTCTGCAGATTGCCTTGCTTACACCTGGAGACAGGTGTGGCAGTTCTGCTGCAGTCTGGAAGTTTCCACTGAGCTGTCCATGGTCCTGACTCTGTGGAATCCTTTGCTGTCCGTGGTCCTGGCAGTCAAAAAAGAAAGAAACCTTGCAGGCACATAACGTCTATTCACAACACAACCCCTGAAACTACTATAATATATATATATATATATATATATATATATATATATATATATATATATATATATATATATATAATACATAGTACAGAATTATATAGGTACGTTTACAGAAGTTGTTGTATGGTACGTTTTTCACTGTGAGGTTCTATCAACTTTTTAAAGATGTTATTTGTACAGTAGGCTATCTCAAAAGTATTTGAGATATAATATTATTGTATGTATTTAAATGGAATGAACAATTAATTATATTTGCATTAAATTGAAAGTGGTGCTGTCTTTTTGTACCATTTTCCATTCAAATTATCACCCACTGATAAACATGTTTCACCAGAAAGGCCCAATACTCTCTACACTCTCCTCTGCAGTGGAATGGAAACATGTGCTTGCCTGTAAGCTGCCCAGGGCTGCATTGTCCTCCGATGTTGTAGCTCTAGGTGGCTGTATGGTGAGTCTGTGGTGTCTAAAAATAATTGGACATTGTGGTTCAAAATTACCCTCACTATTAATACCTTACGGTGCATGTGTGTTGTTTTCCGAAGTCTATTGTTCGGAAAGACCCTTACTGGATCCAACTAAAATTGCTTTGTACAAGGCTATTCAGAGGATTGAACTTTCATGTAACGTTGGTTTCTTTGCTACTTAACTTTGATGACCCGTGATACTACCGTTGAACTAATTTGTTTACTGGGAAGATATTGGACTTTTTAGATAAAATGGAGTCCTTTCTTTTAGAAGTATAAAGTATGACATTCAGCGTATATAGAAAAAAATCTATAATAATATATTAATTATATAATTATATATATATATATATATATATATATATATATATATATATATATATATATATATATATATATATATATATATATATGCACATTATTCTTTTTGATCTAGCTCTCATTCAAAAGGTTCGGTTGTAGCTGTCAGATTTTTCATCCTCTGTAGTTGTTGGCTGATACTGTTATACCAAGGACATGGCTCTCGTTTAGAAAAAGTTAATTGGCAAACCTGTGGAATTCCCTGTTCTATCAAACCTATTGCTACATGGTTTTTACATGAATGTTGCTAATAGGAAACCAGGAGAGTCAAGGACAGGGGATAAAAATGGTAACATTGAAATTCATTAAGTATATGACAATTTTATTAATTGTCTACAGCATCAACTGACACAGTTTAGCAAGTTATATGCCAATTTAGCTTCAGTTGTTTCTTAACATGTTTATTTTTATAAGCATGTTTATAATAACTGGAGAATCTACTGCTGCTGCACATAATTCTGTCAGCAGTTGACTACAATTTTTAATCAGTTTTTTTTCTCCATTTTCACTCATTTTTAAAATTAGTATACAACAAAATCTGAAAAGAAGGCATTTCTTGTTTATAAATACAGCTTCACATAATTGCAAGGTGGTAGATTCGATAACTTCACATTAAGGGGCATAACTTTTAGGCACTGCTTGTGTACAAACCAAAAGTAACTCTATAGAATTACTTGTTGTTATTGCTCCAAGTGTCACTACTTCAAAAACACCTTGAAGTAAGTTTCTATTGTGAATAAAGTTCATTAGAGAACAAAGTTTTATTTAAACATCAGTGTTTTAACTTTGTGCTACATATAATTTTGTTAAATCCAGTGTGAAAGCTTTACTGAACAGGCTGTAGTTTAAAACACAACACATTATGTTCCTTAGTTTTCTGCTGTATTGCAGGCATTCCTAAAGTATCTTTTTCAACATAATCGTTATTGTTTTGATATTTTTATTGACAAATCTCTGATCATAAATCAATTTTGTTTCACAGTTATGCAGTCAGTGTGTCCGTCAAAATATCTTCTGAATTCACAACATTGGCTGCTTCAATCCAAACTGTCAATCAAAAATATGACGCTAAAATATTTCAAGACCTCATGAGTCTTGCTTATGATATTAATTGAAGTTTTGGACTTTAAAAATCATGTTATCCTTAAAGGCACTTTAAAATTATTACTTATCTATGCTATTGTTAGTAAGATACAGCATATGACTTTAAGTTGCAGCTTCCCTATGGAAAGTAAAACACAATCTCATATGATCTCATATTTCTCATATGAAGAAACTGCCTGTGGCAATTTGCTGGCCTATTTCATATGTCTTTGAAGTGTGTGATGCATTTAAGACTTACTTTGTGCTCACTATGAGATGTGGAATTAGACATGAATCTTTGTTTCTCAAGAGTACCTACAAATGTGCTGTCCTGTTGATTGGATGAATGGTTACCCATTGGGAGGTTGGGGAAAAAAGGTAATTATTGCAGACATCTTAAACTACACAGCTGCACAGCATGGTGTGATGATGAACAGGCACTGACAGGTTGGTGCGGCAGGAGAGTAGGTGACTTTTCAAGCAATGTGATTCCCTATAGGGGGTGCTGTAAACTAACGAATAGGAAAACACTGAATAAAATGCATCTAGCTATTTGTGATGATTTATATTTTATATGATTGTGATGGCATTTTATGAAATTCCAGAAGAAATATGTACAGTAAGTAGCAAGACATATAAAAACCCACAATGCAATGAGGGTTTGACAGGTCTTACTACTTATGTATATTTTTTAGATCTATTTTAATAATTTTTGAACAAAATATCAAACCCAGAAGTGTGTAATGCAATTTAACATCTTGTAATACCAATAAGTACAGGTCTATGGTATCCAAAACAAAATTTCTAAATATTGTAGCGTTGCATGGAAATGAAGCAGGCTCACACAGGCCTTGCAGGTGATAGAATGCAATGGTTTATTAAGACCGGACTCTACACTTGACAGGTAAAATGTGCTGCTTTACCAGTCAGTGGTACAGCTACAGCTGAGCAGCGTAATGCTACTCAGACTGTGACAAAATAATACAATTAAATAAAAGAAAGCGCACGCTCTTTTGGTCCTGTGCTACAACCAACTAAGTGCAGTCTCTGGTTTTCCTTTGTTGTTTTTCAGTCCCGCTTCTCTCTGGCTCTCCTTGGCTGTTTCTCTCCTATCTTCCTCCCTGTTCTCTCTTACTCCAGCAGTAGCCCTTTCCTCTCAGCCTCCAGTTTCTCTCAGCAGCAGCAACAGCCCACTACTTATCCAAGCCACGCCCCCACAGTGCATTAGCCACCTGTCCCAAGAATCCCTTGATTGTTGCAATATCTTGACCCCTGATTTGTGACAACAGTGTTCCCACTCGCATGGCAAGCCAAGCTTCTGATTGGAGGCGAATCGCCCGTCTCTGACGTCCCTGAACACCTGCTGCCATTGAATCTTCCCGAACGGGGTTACAGCAGACCCAGGATCATTACAATATTAACAATAAAAAGCAAATAACTCACTGGGCTCCTAAATATTTAATTTGCCTCTTTACTGCTCAGGACAATTATATCTCTCACTACTACGTAACAGATATTTCATTTACTGTAATGTAATATTGCTTATACACCATCTATTCCTGAAACAACTTCTATAGTGTTGGTAGAGCAGATGGCAACAAAGTTTTTCTTTTATTGCCTGATTATTTTTTAATACTTAAATATACTTGGGGCAAGCAAAGGCGCAGAACTTCAAAACTACCGAAGCCATTTTGTAGCGTGTCGTCTTATTTTGCTTAACTGTTATAACGTGATAGCTCCCTGAGAAGTCGTGAATATGCAAAGATATACCAACTGATTAATCACGGTGTCCCGCCACTGAAGCTCGTTCTATCAGCCACTATATGGCTCTTCATTTACGACTGTTGTGTGCGCACACTGGATCAGTGGGATGAGCTAAAGTTGCATTTCCAACTGAGCAAGGATAAACAATGATGTTATGATGCAGAAGTTCTGTATCAGATATATTGCGACCTTGTCAATAAACTGTATTTACAGTTTAGCACCAGTTCAGCAGGAATTTGGGAATCTATAAACTGTTCCAACTCGACTATGGTAATGCCTTCAAAATACTGGACTGCCTCCAGTCTTTCTTTCCTACTCTTATATCAAGAGTGCTGTTTTCAAAAAGGATCCCTTTATTGAAGCCACTTGCCACTGTGTGCTGTTAATTTCAGCGTACTGTTTACAGTTGCTTTAGGAGATCCAAAGCTTGACAACACTGTTCCAGCTAATGTGAAGAACAGATGCTGAAACGTTCTTCTTGAAGCTGCTAAACAAGTACAGTTGAGACTTCTAGCAAATATCAATCTGACCTCACCTAGCGACCATCTCCATGCTGAAAATTTCCATAGGTGACTGGGGGGCCTTGGATGTACCGTATGAAGCCATCAGCTTCAGGAGTGGAAGAGCACTGATGACAAAAATGCAGAGCAGTTCTCGGTGGAAGTATACCATTTTCAAGACAGTAGTGGTGAACGGTGCTTTAAAGCGACAGCCCTGTTTGTGCATTCCCTACTTGCCATGCCTTTGAGTAATGTTGGACAATGTTAAGTCCAAACACTGGAACAGGATGCGCCACCAGACTCTGACCAGCACAGTGCATTTCTGCTTACTGCAAAACCTGGACTGGACTAGGAATTGCTGGATCAGGATGCTCTGGAAGAAACACAGAACTCGACCACAGCCAATCCGAACCTGACCCAAGCCCGAGACCTTTACATTTTTTTCATACCCGACCCGACCCCAGTATCCCCATAAATAATATCAAAGATGCTAATGAAATACAAAAAAGCATATTTCGAGTCAAAACACAAATTAAAAAGAAAACAATACTCTCAGCGAAGCATCCAGTTAGATGAACATTTTACTTGGTAGTCTCAGATACTCACTAATTTCATTTGGTGTCAAATTTCAGTGACTCACCTCAGTCATGTTTATAACATAATCTCATGTGGAGGAGTCAGGAAATATATAGACTTCCCTGATGAAAAACAAATGACATTTCATCACCCTAAATGGAACTCTTATACCATTAGAGCCAGGGTCATTAATGTTGCTTACATTTACATGGTAACATTCCTATATAGAGTGAAGAGGTATAATATAAACACTATTTTATCTCGAGACTTTATTATCTAGCTATACTCAACATAACACAGCCAATGTTAAGGCCTTGGTGTACAATACACACAGGCAGCAATCATATACACCTCTTTTAATACAATTATCATTATATTCTATCTATCTATCTGTTTAAATGAGGGAACACAATCACATGTAAACATTTGGAAATAATGTAGATTACACAGGGCTTAAATCTGCATATTGTTTTAACAAAATGTTAAGGTCTGTAGCAACTTATGAACACAACTAATGGTTCGGAAATGTATATATTTAAATTAAAGCAAGCATACATCAGTTGTTTCACGTTGTACTGTAAGCTATACCACTATCAGTTTATACTGAAAAAACCAAAAAAAAAAAAAAAAAAAAAAAAAAACTGGCATTAAAAGACCAGAAATACAAACATACCACTTTTCAACAGCACCCCATTTTCTAACCTTACATGGGTCACATTTTGGTAAACGTACCACATTCTGACGAGGTACCACTTTCTGGCCCTAGACCGACCATGGAAAAATGGTGACAATTTTTATTTTGAGGCAATGCTTGTATAAAAACCATAGTTAACACTACACAATGAAGTTTGATTATCTCTACTTCGAGATTTGTTTCCCCTTATTTATTTATTTATTTATTTAAGTATTATTGTTCTAACCTCAAACACAACATTTGTTAAAAACCCATTATTATTAGTCTGTGACTTTTTGTGTCTCTTTGGTGTGTAATTGTAGAAATTAGACACCCTGCTAAGGATAGTAACCTTAGTCGTTCCTATATTAACATGCCATATTAAGCAGCTTGGTTTCTAGTATTGATACGCATAGTTCAAATAGAAATTAAGTCACTGTGAAATATAATCAGTGTGTAGACAAATCAGCCTAGCTTCCTCTTGTAAAGGCAACATTAATTCAGGGTACTGGGAGTGAAACAGTATAACAGGGACTGTGCATTAACGTGTAGAGAAGTGAACGGATTTACAAGTAAACAGGTATTGTGTGTCAAAAAGATATTAGTGATTACAGAGCTGCCTCTGCAATCAGAAGTGACTGCTATGTGATAGATTGCTGTGTGCTGGTTGAGAAATCTGAACCCAAGCAATGATGCAGGTAATAAGCAGACTGCATCGACTGGAAAAGTGAGACTTTCACAGTATTGATGATATAGACACTTTATTATAGGCGCCTCCTTCCAAATACTGTCTATCATAAACCACATATGCTATGTTTATACTCAAACGTTCAAACATGTGCAAAATCTTTGGCATGAACACGCAATTTTACAGCCATATATTATAGTTTTATTTAAATTGACAATGTTTTGAATTAATAAACTTTGGAACACCATACATTGAATGGAAATAAGAATAATTATTACGCAAGTAGCAGCTGCTTTGCTTGCTTATAATGAAAAATTGGTTTCTGTTAAGGGACACCGTGTCCACTGAGCTTATGAAACAGAGAAATTCAAATATCTTGAGAAATGTATGCCTCAGGCAAACCTTAAAACTGCATCAACTCACACACATGGCTGAGCCTAGGCTCAGTGGCGCTCAGTGGCAATTAAGATGACACTCTCCCAAGACAGTTCTTTACATGAAGAAAACACTGACTCAGGACCTGACATATACAGTAAAGGGTAAGCATAGCCAAGACTGTAATTTCAGAGCTCCAATTAGCAGTTTTCATGTTAGGAGACAGCTGTGTCTGATCTGAAGTGTACATCATGTTTGTCCTTAGGCCATGCTTGCCATTTAAGTTGCATTTTTTTATTGTATGTGTCAGGAACACTAGAGAAAAATGATTCTCTGTCTTGCATTTTGGGCCGTATTTATTTTTATATTTGTATTTATTTTAAATAGCCTACAAGCCTGCTATTTATACAGCTGTAGCTGGAGTCTTAATTAATTATTCAATCACTTGTTCAATTCATGGCTCCAGCCGCATTCCCATGTGTTTTTACAGGGAGAAATTTAACCCCCTCCCTGCCAACCCATTATTCCCCACGACAACACATACACAAGTGCTGCCACACTGTCACATGTTGAGATACACTATGGATAATATCTGCAAAAACTCTATCTGAGGCCTCTGTGCTATCAATAGGTATACTGACAGCTGGGCTTTCAGCAGGTGTGCCCTGCTCTGGAACGTGAGGTGTTAAAGACCCTTTATTTTGTAGAATGTCTCTCATTTCCTAGTTTGTGTGTTGTCAATTTTATAACATATGATTCATCATTAGAACTCCCTCTAGGCATGTCTAGTTGTTTTTGAGGACCGAGCTACATTTTTTTGGAGTGCAGCCTCTTGACAGTAGCCTGCTAAGCAATGGTACAGCCACACTCAATGGGGTTCCGATAAAACCTCCAGACTGTTTAACCAAAAGATATTTTTCTTAAGAATTCTAAATTGTCTAGTTGTTAGGGGTATGTTACCTTTCAGAGTGTTCAGATACATTTCAATTATATTTACTATAAGATTGTTAGACAAGAATGGCTTTCCTCTGTGGTGGTTTGGAGCTTATCAGTAGTTTTAACAGGGTCAAATTTCTACAAACACATGAAGACATGATCACTGTCAGATTAGTGACTTTCAAATTAATCAACCCCTGAAAAATCAACGTAAGCTACCGGCAAATTTAGGGGGAAAAGACCACTCTTCATCCGGTAGTGTTTGAATATAATTAACAAATAAATAACCAAATGTTTTTTGCAGGTGCCTTCATACGCTTCTATTAAAAAATGCATTTCTAGGGTACATCTGGACGAGCCAAAAAGGCAAACTAATTTAGCTCAAGGATTTTTTAACATAACCATGTATTTTGTGTTTAAAATTATAGTTCTGCTCTTTTTTTCTTGACAAAAAACATAGCCCAATGTACATAATACTGAGGTTTCGGTGATGAATATACTTTGTGAAAGCCTTTTCAATTTTGTGCTGTCACAGGCTGATTCCATCAAATCATGCATAACGATCAGGTTCACTTTATGTGGAGGTAGTTTATCGTCATTGTTAAATGTTTCTGGCAAAACCTCTATAAATATAATAAAAGGGCATTTTAACAACAAGTCTTGGTAGACGGGTTGCCAGGACCTATAACACCACACAATATTACCAGGCTTGCAAGATAACAGCTTCATTGCTTTCTAATATTTGTTTTATAAAATAGCTTTTTCCACAATAGATGTTCCTGCCAGTACGCATGAAAGGATGTTTCAGTCTAATATCTGTCATTTATTGTCTTGGTTTGTCTAATAGCCAAAGGTGTAAAGTTTTCTGTAAGCACCCTTTTATCATATACAACCTTTGTTTTGTTTAAAGCCCTCGTTTCTATGCTCCACGTCTTTTTAACTCTCACTATACCTTGTTGCTGCAGTCTAATTTCTTTCACTCTCCCATCTGTTTCACCTGTGTTTTTAGCAAAGTGAAAAACCAATCTTTTAAACTTTCAAAATTCATTTTCCTCACCGTTTTCATCGCTCACTGTGATGTCTTTCACTTTTAAACAAGTGGTGCCCCCTGAGAATTTATAACCGTATGATTTTGGTCACTGCAAATTCTGTAATGGACTGTCCTGGAGGCAGTTCGCTGGTCAATTCACCAAAGTTGGTTAGCTAGCTTTGGTTTCCAAAGACCCTCCTGGCTTACAAAAATTACAGAATTTGTGTCATGATACAAGCAGCGCTCTTGTAAGCGGTTCAAAAGAGCATAAACTTAATGAAGATTTAATACCCCATTTCCACAAGCCACGCTTGAGAGCACCTTGGCAAGTCCGTCTGAGGCATTTCCACGCAGGCTCAGGTACCCCTCAGCGTGGACCCAAACTGGTTTCAGGAGGTAGGCCTACAGTTTAGTATGTCGCACCTGCTGAGTCCCAACCTAGTTTAGGCGGAAGTACCCTTACATTCCCTTATGTACCCAGACGCAACGTCACTGCATTTTTAAATTCTAACTACAACAATGGCGGAGCCAATTGATGCGAGAGGCGATATTTTTTGGTTAAAAAACAAAAAACTAACATGTATGTTTACCTTGGGAAGACGATGAAATTAGAACACTTATTAATGTATGGTGGGAAAGTGCCATACAGGAACAATTGCTTGGAGCAATAAGAAATTTTAAAAATGTTTGAAAAGATTGCAAAAATCCTGCTGGAGAAAGGACTGCAATACAGTGTCATGACAAAATAAAGAAACTAAAATTACAGAATAAAAAGGTTAAAGATGCCAACAACAAAAATGGCAACTGCAGAAGTATTTTGAGGCAATGGACAACATACTGGGGTGTCGTCCAGTACACCCTCTGGAAGGTATTTTGTTCCAGTCCGGCGGAGGACAATATTGCAACATGAGGTATGTGGACTTTGCAGTTGTTATTATACAGATTGTTTGTTATGTACCCTTAAACATTACATGTTTATTGTTCTTAAAAAATCTGAGCTGCGTGTTATTTTTCCCCCCTTTATTCTCTTGCCAAAAAATCAGCCCCTGCAAACAAGTTTAACTGATTTGTATAGCATATGTTAAATGTTAGGCTACAACATAGATCATGTTTTTTTTTTTTTTAATTGTTTATGCTTACAGGTGTTTGATATTATTTTGGTTTCGTTTTTTTCCAGGCAGGAAGGAAAATAAATCACCTGGATTCTGTCAATACCCATGTATATGGATTTTGATGCCAACTACCTCCATTTTTTTTTTTTCTGATACCGGAAATTCCATGTTTGATATCAATATTTTTTTTTTTTTTTTTATCACATTGTTGATATTAAAAATAGAATTGCTGATATCAGAATTAAAATTGGTTATTTAATTTGTAATAACTTGCCATACTTCCTCTCATCCCGTTCATGTTCTCAATTTGTTGTGTTCCTTGTTCTTAAATGTGGTTGTTTCCTTAAAATGTTTAATACGCTGTTAATATAGGTACATACAATAAATATGTTTGAAGTATTAAATCTCCAGCATTCATTCTGGTTGTGACACACTTCTTTATTTAAAGACATCCAATACAATGCTAAACTAACACCCATCTGCAAAGTGGAATACCAGAGTATCTCTGCTGTCCACCTCAGAGGTATTTGGGTTTTCTGGCATCACATACACTGGTTGCTGCAGCTGCTCCGAGCGGGTGAAGCTTGACCAGTCCTCAAAGTACCTTTCCCCTTCCTGCTCACAAATGTTTGTTTTTACAGATTACATTGTACATTTACATTTTACATATTACATTTTTTATTTTAAATGATTTGTATTTACATAAGCTTTAGCTGCTGGATAAGAACACCACATTTCAGATTGAGGGGAAGACAAAATGCAGAAATACACATTAGTTTTCTTAGGAGTACTTACAAAGGTGAAGAAAGCTAAAAAAAAAAACTAAAAAAACCCTAAAAAAAACCCTACATATATCTAATACTTTTTGCCAATAATTGTATTTTCTGCCAATAATTTGATTTCCTCACTTCTGTTAGCAATACGGTATCATATAGAATAATTACAATAATCTGTGGCCACTGTAAAACTACTACATTTTGTTTGAACACAATATTTGCTTTTAACTTGCAAACCCAACATAAAAAGAAATGTAAACAACACATATTAGCTAAATTGTGTTTTATATCTCGTCCTGTGTACAGCTTTGTTTTCATTTTTAACGATCACCGACACAACAAACAAAATACTTTTTTATTCGCTGCCAGTTGCTTTCCGCTTCTTGCTTTTTACTCTGAATTTATAAGTATGTTAATTATAGTGTAGACAATGAAAATTAAAACAGCCACAAGACTTCTTTTAACCTCCATGTTTACAAACAATTTGTTGTTTCTGAAAGGCACAGGATCCCAGCATCCTTTGTGTCACAGAATGCCATTTGATCTCTGGCGTTGCACAAATACTTTCTAGGTTAGCTGTACCTGAGAAAATGTAGTGGAAATGAAGGCAGTCATTTTTAGTTACACCTCAGCTGGACAGTCCAGCTGAGTTGCACCTAAATGTGGCTAGTGGAAACAGGACATTAGTGTTAGAACGTTGCATATAGTGGTCTGCAGTGTATTTCCATGTCATACATGTTGATTCATCATCTATAAAATTGGGGGTACTAAGGGGTCATGTGTGACAGCATAAAAGGGGACGGAGAATCACAATCTGTTCCTTCGCCTTGGTTTGTGTAAATAAACTGAGCAGGCCTGTGAGAGACCCTGTTCCTAAAGTAAAAAGTACCTTGAGTGTTTTGTTTGTTTTGTAATTGTCTTTTCTTGTCTTGTACATTACCTGACAGCTAGCACAGTTCTGGAGCTCTCGCCAAGGGCCAGCACTAAACCTGAACGGCACTTCACCAATAGCCACTAAATAAACTGTATCACCCACCACGAGCACTACTGCACGCACCCAGGACTGGTGACCGTGTATGTATTAGTGTGGGTTAGATATTGTGTTTATTAGGTGGGACTGCAACCCCGTTATTGTTTACCCTGTGCAGTACACATTATTATGTATTGCCAGGGGATTATTGTTTAGGTCACCAGACCTGGAATAAAAATAATAAAAGTTCACTGTTCCAAACTGGATTACAAGGCTCTATCTGTTTATTTACCACACTGCATCACTCCTGCACCTGTTCCCGCATACATTAGCCATTGAATAAGCAGTGTGGAGAACTTATTTTGCTGTCTCTGATAATTATCATGGAGAAACAAAGCAATGGTTTCTTCCTGCAGAAACATAAAATGGTACATAGCCATGCAGATGGATGCGATTGTGAAATGTTGGTAAGAATCTAAGCGCACTTTCAATCAAATGTGCTGTCATTTTCAACACCTTGTTCCTAAATCTAAATTCATTAATTTTGTTTACATGGTAAACTCGGCTTTCTCGTTAGGCAGTATGTAATTTACACCATAAAAATCAACAGTTAGGATTTGTGTCACTGATTCCTGCATGCATTTGTAACAGAGTTTAATATTGACTAATTTAATTCCACAAAAATCTTATTTTGTTAAAAAAAAAAAAATTGCTAAGTGTTGTCTTTGCTGACATCTAGTGGTCTATATCTGGAGTAACAACTACAACAACTATAATTTTGGATCCGGGTCATTCCGCTACCCATCAAAAGGTTTGGGGAAAAATGAGATTGGTCATGTCTCAAATCTCTCCTAGACTAATGTGATGCCTAGTACACCACAACCACTTTGGCCCATAGTCATGCAGTAAATAATTACAACAATCATAGAATATCAAAGCTTTACATCAGAGTGGGTAAAAGAAGAAGTTATGTTACAGGAAAACTATACACCGTTAGCTATTAAAGACGAAGGGTTGGGGTTACACACTAAGGGGCAGTTTGAGATCTACTGAGGTGTGTTGCAAAGCCATATTTTCAACCAACCTATTCACTGATCGAACAATTCTACTGTATCTAGTTCGGACAGGTTCATGGCCAGTGATATGCTCAAGATTGAGCCGGCTACACATTCAAAATCAGAAAAAAATGTAATCGTTATTACATTGAGGCTGTATATTGTGGACAGGAAATACTGGTCGTCATCCGGAGTTTCAATTAGAACACCACATCAGCGGCACTTGTGCTTCATACATTCGTGATATACAGGCATAAACACTGTAATTTTCACCATTTTTTTTTTTTTTTACACAGTTCATTTTGGCAGTTGCTACTTTCTGTGCAGCAGATCTACAAAACTGCTTAACGGCAGCTCTGTATTTCACTCTTAAGGCTGGTTTACGCTTCCGACTGCGACCCAATTTTTGGTCTTAGTCAGTGGTCTCCGATGGTTAGAATGACATCATCCGCACTGCCACGAGCTGCGTCTTTTTTGCAAAGTCATAGGGCCTTTTCTTGTGTGTCTGCTACTGCAAAAAAGCACAGGGTCGGATGATATTGAAAAAATCCAACATTTGTCGCATAGTCGCAAGCCAGTGAAGAGCGAGAGAGCAAGTTTTTGAGGAACCCAATAAACATGAACAGAACAGGATTTTCAACTTGCCTCTAAACTAAATGAAATTAAAATGTAAATGAACCTTTGCTAAAATGAATATTGGTGCTTACATAGGCTTCCATGCACAGCAACCACTTGTATAATAGTAACAATAATAATGAATATAATGTATTTTTATTTGTATTATTGTTATTCTTTTTATATATTTGAGTCACTAATAAGTTAACATCACTATTATTTTTTGTATGCAATTACTTTCCCCATCAAATCAGTAAGGTTGTTCATGGAGAACAGCTGATCAGTTTTACTTGTTTGCTGCTCATAAAAACACACACATATATACATATATATATATATAATATATATATATACATATATATAATATATATATATAGATATATATATATATATATATATATATATATATATATATATATATAGGATTTATACATATACTATATATATATATATATATATATATATATATATATATATTATACTATATACTTATATATATATATATATATATATATATATATATATATATATATATATATATATATATATATATATATATATATATATATTATACACATTCACTTCATTCATGAGACGGGCAATTTTAAAATCCCGTCTCAAAGTGTTGTGGGATTGTGGAGCCTGTTGACACCAGCAGTAATGCAGACTGGCTGAAAGTATGACCGACAGCTATGACCACTTTGCTGCGTCAAAAATTCTGCGAACTCTGGGGTGCTTCAGTCCTTCTGGAGCTCCGGTAGAAGTGTCTGCACCTAATGTTGACATCTACTTTTGTATGTATTTTAGTATGTACGATTGTAGGCTATAAATAAATACGTTTGAGGTGTCTTTTGTGTTTGTAGTTGTTAGTTATTATACATGTATACCATGTATGTAACACTTCATTATACATGGATTAAGTTTTTAAAATTATGATTGAACTTGTGCATTGTCTCTGGTACTTTGTTCAACTCTGTGATAAATAAACTCAACATGAATAGAAGAAGCCATCGAACACTTACAGTATTATAAGAAGATGTTATAATATGTGCATAGAGATGTGTGAATGTAAGAGGGTACACTGTGCATACAGTGTGGGAGGAGTCTGACAACATTACAAATACATTAGGCAAAATCCATGTCAATGATCTCGATCACATTAAGTATTCCATTCACATCCGTGGCGATATCTTTTGAAGGCAAGCCCCACATTGCACTATTTAATCATTACATGAAATGTTTACAGAATACTTCTGTTAGGACCATGCTATTAGGACCATGCTGCATGATTTGTTTATTATTAATATCGTTATAATTAAACTATACCAAATCCCGTTTTAATTTACAACAAAGGGAAAACATGTTTTTGCTGACTTTATAAGCATTTGGGCACACTTATAGGTTACCTTCATTGTAAATAAACGTGATTTGGTATAATTAATGATAACGCTACTAATAATAAATGAATCATGATTATAGCAGCAGATTTAAGTATTATGTAAATATTTCGTCTAATAGTTAAAAAGTACAATGTAGGGCTGTCAGGTTGTTTTCAAATAATATCGACACAGACATTATATACAAACCAATGAAATACCGTGTGTGTAGATATGTATGTATGAATGCATGTATGTGTGTGTGTGTGCGTGTGGGTGTTTAATAGGGAGAGAGAATATAGGCATGTCTCCAGTCATAAGTGCTTTTAATAATCACGTCGACTTAAGCTCTAGCCAGAATTAGTAGATATTTATTACTGCCATAGCCTTATATTTTCACATATTGATTTGCCCCATTGCCACTGTACTTTATGCATCCATGCATCCCTTCTTGTGATGTTCCAAGCTTAAGGTTACAAATTGTTATAACAAGTGAACAAATCTCATTCATAACCACAAGTATATAAAAAAATATAACAAGTGTAAAATATTTTCATAACTACAAATATTGAATTATCTAGATAGTCTCTGTATTGTCGGCGTCACAGCAATGGTCTGTTAAATTTCTGTTTCAAGGTGAGTTATAGTCTATTTAGTTAATAAAACCCTCCTTTTCCAAGTGCAAATTAAGTCCTGATAAATTATGACAATTAACACAGATTTGTTTTTAAATTCCCACGCAAACAAAATATATAATCGCAAGAAGCACTGCTTGTTAAGATATTAACATTATTTAATAAATCAATATAATTTCAGATATCACGTTAGCACGATTATTTAATAAATCAATATAATTTCAGATATCACGTTAGTACGATTATTTAATAACGAGACAGGCATAACAACCTCTTGAAAATGCCAAAATCAATGCTAAATAATGATTTGTTTATTAACACAGGAGTTATCATTTACAAACTTTTGAAAATGCTGCCCTCTGAGTCCAAACAAGTTTTACACAACTTTTTAGAACAATGATCAGTTTTGTAAATGTACGCAGCGTGGCAATATTCACAAAAATATCCGGCACCCACAAACGATTTAATGTTTTAAATGGCACAGTAGTGGTCATTATGTAGGAGTAGAAACATTTTGAATGAGCCGGTGGGACCTGTTGGAAAATACTTCCATTCACTCTTGTTATTATGAAGCACTTTAATGGTAACACTCAAATGGTTTTCAAATGCTTTGACTTCGGCTAAGCTGATCTTTTTCAGTTCCGAAAAGCCTAGGTCCCTATGTAATTCACAATTCAATTCTTAGTCACGACAACCACGCTCTTGTAACAACCCAAAAACTCTGCCTGCAAAATAATGATTGTTGCTCCCTTTGTTTAAATCGATGAGCCCAGCCCAATGATTCTTCTATACACAACGCTTTTAAGTTGTTTGCGGACACCACCGTCCATTGACCCAATCAATATAATGACCAATCCTTGGCCATCACCACCTCACTCACTGCCTTGACCGGAGGGAGGGCGGATTGTAAACGATGCTCCTCTGCCTAATATTTTTTGTTCACCAGGATGAGCACGTTGCACAGATTTATTACTCCATTGTTTGTTTTTTAGCAGGTGGCACTGAGATGCTCCAAAGGATGAGGCTGCACGCCACCTATTTTTACTTCAACCATAAAATCTCTTAAGATTTTGTATTATAATAAAGATGGTTATTTAACACAAGATTGTCCTGACTGCAAAGCTTTGAAAAGAATCCCTAAGGTAGCAATAGTGATCTCAGGTCAATAATAATAACAAAAAACTTGATAGCACATGTTCCACTGAAAACAACTGGTGAATGCCTTTTAAATATTAATGTGACAGATAAAAGCACCACAAGCATTCATGTGATATTGTGCATTTCAGAACCTATCATGTCAAACAGTTTTTTATTTTTATTTATTTATTTTTTATTTTACAACCTTCAGTATTATTTGTGTGCTTCAAATACCCAGCAAATGATTGGTGTTGCAAGATGAAAAGTAGTGTTACTGAATGATAAATTTTTCGACAAATGCATTCATTGCATTATTTAAGGTTACAGACCATGTTAAATTTTATACTGAAAACTTTCTGTAATAGAAAGATAAAAAAATAAATATAATGACAGCTGAAACTACTTACTTTATGTGGGTGGATTTTATCAAGACAATAATACTGGCAGGGAACCAAGCAGGCTTTGCTCCTTAAAAATGTTTTTATTGAAGTCGCAGGCTGAAATACTCAAAAACCAGAGCCCAAGCCTAGATTGGCATTTTCATTGGCAGAGCTTCAGACCAGAACCAATTCAGTCTTTGCCTTGCATCTGACGATGTTTACCATTCACTCAGTTCATTCTCTTGAAATCTCCTTCTGGCTCCATATTTGCCCTAACATAACCGTACCCTGTCGTGACTAACGTCATAGTCCTTACCCCTCGCCTCCCGCCTCCAAATGTGCTGCTCATGAGAATAAAATCCAAAGCAACCTAATAACATAAAACAAACCACAGGAATTAATATAGCAAGGTTCTCTCCCTAAACCCCCCACCATCCAAACTAATACTAGCGCCCAAATTACTGGGACCAATATGACCAACCAACTCCTATAATTTGTCACATGGGTTTGGGGTCCTGTGGGATACACTTGACAAACTTATGTGTACCTTAACACCAACTCTTGTTTCAAGGCCAACGCCATTAACTTCATAAATCATGTGTCTGAGAGTGCTCAAGGACCTGTCTTATTCTTCTTTTCATTAGATATTTTTAATTAATTATATTTTCCTTCAACTTTATATAAATATAAGCATTACTCATCCACACAGCTGAACTTACTTTTTTATAACACTACTGTGAAAGCTGCCTAGGGCTCCATGCTGTTGTCAGGATTGAGATGCATGGAAAAACAAAGCATCAGGAAAGAAAAAAATTACACACTTCATCTCTCTGAAAGTTTCCTGTGTAAAAAAAAAAAAAAAAAACACAACAGCATATTAATGGTATCAGATGGATCGTTTTAATGTTCAAGACATTTGTTTTCTTGGAATTTTTTCACATATTTATTTGTTTATGTTTATTTATTCATTTTGGATTGCCTTCTCAATTGAGTTGGGGGGTGGCTTAAAACTCCTCTTTCTCCGGATCTCTTTTTCTTTATTTAACAGTTAAAAAGGTACACCAAAACATGAGATAAGATTGAAAGAGCACAAAATAAAAGTAAGTCAAAAATACAGAAAGATTTATTGAGTATATATTTGGTGGGAAGAGGATGGGTAATATAAGTAACACAACACCGCAAGGGGCTCATAAAAGCTGAGTAAAAATAATGTCACGTAGGTATGAATTCTACAGAATAAAATAGAGGTTTGAAGGGTTATGGCTGTCTTGGTGTATTTTAAAACCTAGGTCAGCTATAACTAAAGATAATACATCATAGTGTGCATTAAGGGGCATATATTCATACAGTACTTACCACACATGGGTAATGAAATAGCTTGCCCGTCATGCATCAAATAACATTCGATTGCAAGTCAGTGCATATTCTATTTATCCCACATTCATTTATTAATTTTCTCATTTCAATTTGTATGTTATTGACACCTATATATTATTGCCATATAGATTTTTTTTACCTTTGCATTTCATAGGAACATCCATATTAATAGGGGTATAACTTGTGTCAAAGAGAAAATTGCTAACGGTGCAAGAAGTGTCAATTAATTAAACGAACCAAACAATTGTTCTTTCCATTTGTTCTTATGGTAAATTTTGTTATATTTTAAGAACAGTGCTGAATTTCAGCTCAAAAATGTAAAGTTCCTATCATTATTACTGAATATATCAATTACATTGAGAACTGAAACATGGGCAGTGTAATTCCGTGGTTCTGATTTACAAATTACGGTTCTGTAATCCTGTTTTTTTTAAAAATATTTTTAATGAAAGAAAACTGTCAGATTTCAACTGGGATAAAACAAACTTTTGTTATATATAGTGAGCTAGCTCAGTGTTACTACGACAGGGATGTTGCATATTGAAATATTGATTATCCCTCCTTTCATACCTTGTTTTACAACTATATATATATATATATTTTTTTTTTAAAGATTATAAACACAAAGTGTTTATAGTGTCCATGCTTTATTTACTTCAAAATGCCAAATATATTTTTAGAGCAACTTTCAAATTGCTGGATGTAGAAGTTGAATCTATTTTTCAAGTTTTCCTGAGTTCAACATCCAAATATGGATCTATCCTGCCCCACATTGTCAATGACAGGAGCCAAGCAACCAATAACAAGTAACATCACATTTGTCACTTTCTGTAGGCCTAACTTGATGGATCAGCAAGTTGCCCAATAAAGGGCTGTCATTGGTATCAGTTTTCCTAAACTTTTTTTGCTTTTTCCTGTAAAATAAATATAAAAATAATCTTATTCCATTTTAACAGACTGATCATTAGAATATATATATAGCCTAACTACTAATTATCAATTATTTAGCCTCTGTATAGAGGCAAGATTGGGTTTCTTTTTAAGTACCATTGAAGAAATTAATAGCTTTGACACTCAGAAGGGCTGGCAGTCTGAGCCAAGCACTAAGCTGTGCAGATTCCCTGGGGTAATATTTACATTGGCATGAGATATGAGGCAATTCAAGTTGTTGTTCAATGCTGTTCCATTTTAGTGACTTTCTTGCAATAGATTCTATTTACCAGATATGATCTTTTGTTGGAAGAATAGGGTTTCCAATTTAAAACTGGACCAGAATCATACTGAAAATATATACCAGTGCTTTTGGGATATTACTGGGGCTTGGTGGACATTAAAACTGCCTATAATTTGTCAGGCTGTGTTAAGCTATGCAGGTTTAAATTAAAAAAACAATACAGTACCATACTAGAGTCAAGTATTCAGCTATCACCCAAAATCATGTAGATATATAGAAGTTCCTTAGCCACAGTAAAGGCATGTCAGCTAGGTAAGCGGGAATATATTCTGAAGACCCTACTCATCAAAATTACACTTTGCCAATTGAAATATTTTCCATAAAAAAACAGGTCTTTAATGCTATACTATTAATACAATGCCAGCCAGGAAAACAAATTAAAGTATCTTATTTTATAAAAGCAACAGAATAAAAAATATACATAATTGCACTGTTTAATTTACATTGGGTAATATTTAGCCAGTTAGAATTTCAATTATTTGTTTTTCATAAATATATTTAATACAATTAAATAGGCATAAACTAAACTACAAGTCACGATCTAAATTATATTAGGTTAAATCTCAAATTACAGTACATTTTCTATGGCTGGCCTACAAAACACATAAGAATTAGAATGATTAAGAGTAAATTAAACAATAATTTACATCACAGTTGAATTTCAAACCACTAAAACTATAAGCCTTCAAAATGGTGTCCTAAAGTAAACTTGTGGTATCACGAGGCACGTCACACTATACCGAGGTTATTGTGCAGTGCAGCTTAAAATGTAAAACCAATACTTTATTTTTCCAACAGAGTGAACCAGAGAGCTTTTAGGACTTTATTGGGCTTTATAATCCAAGGCTGGCAATGGAACGTGAAACAAGCAATGTGATTGGGCGAGCAAAGTTCCAGCTCTTCGTATACGGACAGTTCAAAATCAGCCTTGTTACATATCGGACGGACATTTTGGAGCTATAAAAGTGAGTCCTACCTATTCAAAATCACTGCACTGCCTCACAGAATTTAAAGTACCAGTAGCCATCTTGTTTACAGTTACAGGTGCACAGTAACTATAAAACTGAGTGACCATTTTACCAGGCAAAAAAAATAGCCAAAGAGTAGTAAAGACATGCCGATTTTGAAGAAGAACAATTAACTGAACTGGAAGATAGCAAAAACAAAAAAAATACATAATACAAAATGAGTGAGTAGGGTCATCCCAACTCTGTCAATGCAAATAATGTATTTTTAATTTGTCTGTAACAGACACATAAGTGGGGGGAAACAGAAACAGGTGTAAACTGCAGAGTATTTACGTTATTCCACCCCCCACTGACACAGACCTTTCTACTTAAGTCCACTATTTGACCTGGATTATACGGGCTCCGGATAAGGTCCTTCAGGGTGTCCGTATACCTCCAATATGAATAACATGGGGGTAGGACATCTCATTGCCCCGAGGCCTCAACTATATTTCACATATACAGACACCTGTCATCCCCATAGTACCATACTTATACATTGTTTAAGGATAACAAGATATTTTTCTGCTTTTGATTTGATTCTTTCACTGTAGATGTTATCATGGGGGTACTGTTTATTAACTTCCAACTTTTTCGTTTTAATTTAATTTGTTGAGTTGACAACTAAACTACAAATTTAAAATAAATAATTTAACTTTTTAAAAAAGCATTCCTGCTCATCAAATGCCATTTCAATTTAAATGTTGTTTATAGTCTTGTGAAAAAAAAATACATTGAAGGAGAGTAAGCCAACAGAAAATAGATTATCAGAACAAATTACATTATGTAACAGATGCATAGCTTTTGCGCAATACTAGTTCGGAAATGATTTCTTTTAGTCTACGATGAACAGTATTGTGAAAATGCTTTTGGATCAGCCAGGTAATACTAAGAAGCAAGTTACAGTTGTGGGTAACTATATTGCACTTTGTTGATAAAACACTTTGAGATTTTTAGTGAAGACCAATAAAGAGGTCCCTTGTGTGTCTTCCCGGAGCAAAAGTTATTGATATTGAGAAATTTCTTGATTTACTGTTTGGGAGACTCTAAAACTTCACTTTGTGCTGGTACACACAGGGATTAAATTTACGGTGACAGACAGACTGAAGATTTAAAGAATAAATACAAACAGTTGTAAACTGTGAAAAGCGATGCAGGGTAATTCGATAGTCTACTATCAGTAATTAGGACATAAAGTAACTAGGATACCGGCAATAAATAAGTGGCTATCAGCATGGTCTTGCTCAGTTAAATATTGGCTTTCATTGACAACTGGCATAGCTTTTGGAATCGGCCAAACGTACAAGAAAGATGAGTTGCATTTGAACCATCATGAGCAGCACTGCACTGCCTCACAGAATTTAATTAGTGATTTTATTCAGGATTCAACATTGATATTCTCTCTTTAACTGAAACAGATTGCACCGTAACTATAATGTTTCCCTGAGTGACCAATTATCTTTTTCTTCCAGAAAGCTCGCTCTACTTTGTTCCGTAGTGAATATAGAATCAGGAAATTGTTGAAGGTTATTGATCTTTTGAAGTTTTAACCTTAACATTATAGCCCATTGCCTGTTCATATTGTAGTAATTTATTATCCACCTAAGTCAAACCCATTATTTTTGCCCAAATTTGGTGATCTGTTATCTGCCGTATTCCTTCCAATTTAAGACGCAGCCCAGATTTCCCACCTTCAACTTGAGGAAAACGTGTATGGAGGTAGTCTGCAGCTGTCTGCTTCATGCAGAGCATTACAGTTATGTGCTGCTTCTCATTGATTCTGATTCTAACTCCCTGGAATTTCTGAGGCTACTGGACATCTTGGATTATATCTTGCACCTAATGGTCGTACTCATAACTGTGCCCATACTTTCGATATGGTCATTTCTCATGGTTTATCTGTTAAGAACATTATAACCTTAAATCTTACTATTTCTGATCATCTTGCCATTGTTTTAATGGTATATCTGCCAGTATCTACAAAGATTGTGAAATGTACAATTAAATTCATTCTTCAATGGCTGTAAAATATTCTGATGTATTGAGCTCATTGCCACTCCCTGATTCCTTATCATTATATTAGTTGGTTAATCTCCTTGACTTGTATCTTAGATACTGTAGTGCTAGTTAAAACGCGTTAAAAAAATAGAATGGAGATGGAGGGAATCTAAATTCCATGTTCATTACATTGCATGGAAGGGCCATCTGGTTAATTATTGGAGGGCTCAGGCATTGGCTAGATCATTATATTATTCTAATTTAATTGAAACAAATAAAAATAATCCTAGATTTAATCGTAGACAAATTAATGAATATTACCAATTAGAACTATTAAGGCCAATATGGATGCTTTTCCTTTGATTACTTTACAAGAACAGTGCTAGTTCAGCATAGAAAAGCTACCGCATGCTCTATTGATCCTATTCCTACAAAACATTTAAAAGATTTTTCTGGTGTTATTAATATGCACATTCTAAAAATTATAAATGGTTCGCTTTCTTCTGTTATAGTTCCCTCAGCACGTAAGGTAGCTGTGGTAAAGCCTATGCTTAAGAAACACAATTTGAACCCTAAAGTCCTGAATAACTATAGGCCAATCTCCAGTTTACCATTCTTAGATAAGGTTCTAGAAAGAGTTGTTGCAAATCAGTGACAAAAATGTGTAATTCTTAATGGTGTAACCTGAGAAGTTTCAGTCTGGACTCCGTGCTGCACATAGCATCTCGAGAGTCCTTGTCAGAGTTGTAAATGATCTGTTGATAAGCTCTGATGGGCTTTCAATCAGTTTTAATTATTAGATTTAAGTGCTGTGTTTGATACTGTAGACCACTCCATCTTATTTAATCATCTTGAAAACACAGTGGGACTGTCTGGCCTTGTACTATCCTGGCTCAAATCTTATCTTTCCGATAGATTTCAGTTCATCCCTATTGGGGAGGTAAAATATGAAAAGGTTTGAAGTTGTCTGCGGTGTTCCTCAGGGCTCTATTCTAGGTTCTTTGTTATTTTCATAATATATGCTACCGTTAGGTGATATTATCCAGACACGGAGCGAATTTACATTGCTATGTGGATGATACCCAGCTACATCTCTCCCTAAAGTCAGGAAATACTTCTGCTGGGAAGTTACTTGCTGCTTGTCTTGCAGACATCAAGTGTTGGAAATCTCAGAATTATTTAATGTTAAATTCAGATAAAACAAAGGTTATGCTCATGGGCTCTCAGAACCAACTAAAAATGTGGGATTACATGAGCTTGACCCTATAAATCTCTCACTAAATCTTCAACTAGAAATGAAAAATGTTGGGGTCATCTTTGATCCTGATCTGTCATTTGAAAATTATATTAGGGAAGTTACAAAAGTATCTTTAGCATTTGAGAAATATAGCCAAACACAGACCAATTATTTCCGTATGACCAATCCATGTCTTTGTTTCATCTTGAATTGATTACTGTAATGCACTTCTCTCTAGTATCCCAAAAGGTGTGGTGTCCCGCTTACAGCTCGTTCAGAATACCGCCGCTAGAATTCTGACTAAAACCAAGAAAAATGAACATATTACCCATATTTTATCCTCCTTACATTGGCTACCTGTGCAGTATAGAATTGATTTTAAGATTTTCCTGTTAACCTATAAAGCCCTAAATGGATTACCACAAAGTTATTTGCAGGAGCTACTGGCCCCATATAATTCTGAACCACACTCTTGGATCACAGGATGTGGGGCTACTGGTTATTCCTAGGGTCAACAAAATGAACACGAGAGGAAGGGCTTTTTCATGCAGAGCCCCTAAATTATAAAATGTCCCTCCTTCTTTCGTCAGGGAAACTGGGTTATTTTTATGAAAACAATCCCACCACAAAGTGTTGACTACACTTTTAGTAAAAGGCTTGTACTGTCTAATTTGACAGCTTAAATAGCAAAAGTTAACAAATCTACAGTATATAGAATTAACTTGTGAACAAAAACAATAATAAACACAGAAATCAAGCACTGTTGATTGTTTTCCATGCAAAAACACATACTTTGAAAGTTCTGCTGATGAGCTTGTTATCCTGAATTTGTTATCCTTCTCACTCATTATGAACTGACACTTTAACCAACTGCACTTGGTAATTGCAAATGAATGAATGAACAATCTGTTTCCAGTCAGAGTTCAGTCACATGAAACGAAAGTGTCGAGTTATCCACTAGTCTTTTTAATAGTTTTTATCCCTTCAGTACTGGTAATAAGTGTCGAGTTAGAGTAAAGCATGGTGCTGAATTAAAATTAAGAGACAGGATGCATATATTTTATATGGAGAAAATCTGGGACCAAGACTGACTGTCAAATTAAGTGAAGGTGTCGAGTTATCCACCAGCCAAGTTAACTCTGGCAATATATATTGCTCTGAAAAAGAATACTGTAAGAGGCAATTTGGGTGGTGGTTACATACATTGACATAACTATTACATTATCATTCCCAGCCTATTTACATTTAACCTGAAGGTAGAGGTTTGGAAAATATAAAAGGAAAAGTTTAATCCCTAAATATAATGTTTACATTCTTCTAATCAGAACATTTTAAAATGATGATGGCTGGTACTATGCTGTAATACACAAAATAATAAACTTGTATACAAATTTGTATTGTGTAATGACCAATGCAGTACTTTTGTACTCCCCATCATTTCTATTCAGAGATTAAAAAAATAAATAAAAAATACCAAGACAATCCCACACCACAGCCTGTGTCAGGTAAAATAAAGTAAGATCACCTATTTCTTGAAAGGGAGGTGTTACGGAACTAATTTATGTACCAACCATCGTCATTTTCAAATGTAGGACGCAGGTATATTAGGCCCTGAGACCAGGAACCCCATCCCCTTTCTGTGTTGACTTTATCAAATGAAAGTTGAAGCCAACTTCTGCTGTAACTGTTGTTTGCTGACTTTTCTGGGTAACCTTGGAACCCTCAAATTTAATCAGGAACACTACTGATTGCTTGATGTAATGATGAGACATTTTAAAGTACGTTGAACTAACAACATAACTCTAGTAAATCAGTATTAGTCGCTTTGTAAGTCACTGTGACAGAAATATAATTAAACTTGGTTGTAAATCTCCCTCCCGACCTATGAGGACGCTAAGCAGCGAAAGTAGAGTCTTTTGGACGGGCTGGCCTGGCAGTTCTTTCCCAGGGTTGGGAAGTTCATCAGTCTGGAAGAAGGCGAGACTCCGTTGCAAGAAGGTATTGACTTGGAAGGGAAATGACGTAGCAGATGCAGATTGCAAAGGCAGCTTCACTCGTTTACCATGGGGTCATACGTGATAGCATAAAAGGGGCCGTAGAATTGAAATCTACTCCTTTGCTTGTTTTTTGTAAAGAGAACTGGAAGGACCATGAGATACCCAGTGAGTGATTTGTGAGTGTTTTGTTTGTTTGTTGCTGTTAGTGATTGTCTTTGTTTTTGAACCATCAGACGGCTATCATGTATCCGGAGCTGTTGCCTTGGGCCAGCACAAAGCCAGAACAACACTTCACCACAGTCACTAAATAAATTGTTATCACCCACCGTGAGCAGTACTGCATGCACCTGGACTGGTGACTGTGTCTAGTATTATTGTGGGGCGGATAACATGTATTTATTATTTGGGCTGCAATCCCTGTCTTCTCTACCTGCGTTCTTTACACATTGATGTGTATTGCCGGAGCCTATTGTTTGGTCGCCAGAATGGGAATTATAAAATAAAGACCCCTTTCCTAAATGGATTACAGTTTCCTGTCTGTGTTTGTTCTTGCACTGTATCATCTCTGCACCTGTTCACAATCAGCAGCCACTTTGCCACAGTCTCCATTTCTACATAATAATTCCTTGCAATTAGCAAACAAAATTTATCAAGCACTCCTGAGCTATATATCTGCTCTTGCTCGCTTTGTTTCATTCAATCACATTTTCTTATGCAGTGTTTTCAATGTTTCTCCCTAAAATGTAGATGTTTACTTTTAAATATTACATTCTGATACATTACGACCTCTAACCATCCTAGTAAACTTTAAATAATTAAAATAATCATGTTTACAAAAAGAAAAATAAAGTTGATGGCTAAAAATGTGTATATATAAAACAACTCTTAAAGCAGTCTACCATCATTCAGACAATTCCAGACATACCTAGCTCTGTGGAGTCTTGTATCATTAATAATTACACTTGTTAGAAAGGAATCTCTTCACAAAACTTTAAATAATGTTTTAAGGACAGCTAAGGACCTTTAAAAAGACAGTTTTAAGTTTGCAGTTCATTAAAACTTTCCAAATGTTTTATTAGTTTCTTATCTTTAAAAGCACTGTTTAACCCAAGGGAATGCTTGATATTTCTGTTTGCATCATTCAAAAATCTGAAGGTTGCTGAGAGTTTGTATTTACTTTTTGGTATCTATACATTGTCAGTATAAGCCCATGCATAAACTATAATGCAGCATTTTTTCTATTATCGAGCACATTTTGCGCTTCAATTTTTCTGTCATCCAGGGGAAATTGTATCCTACCACTGTAATGGTTTTAGACAGCAGAAAAGAAAAGTTCCTCAAACTGTCAGCAAATGTAATTGAAGATCTGCTTATCTGATTGTTCTCTTGCAGAAAGGAAACAGTCAAAATGTAATGGACACGTGAGATGGTGGAATGGGCTACCGAACGTAATTCTGACACACTACCACTGCAAAAAGCAGAGGCAAACTTCCCCCTTTCCCTTGTTTAGTCTATGCCAATTATCCCCCCTAGGAGATATAACAAGCATTTATACTGAGCAAAGTACCGAGAGTCGGTAACAATTACTAGCTACTGGGGAATCCAATTAAATATATTCTAAAATGAGGATAACTATAAAAATGATTATATATATATATATATATATATATATATATATATATATATATATATATATATATATATATATATAGTTTAATATACATTATCGAAAGAGTAATGCCTGATTCCAGAATTAGTGCCACTCTGCAGGTCTACAAGAACCCTCCCTCCCCCACGAATAGGAAAATCAAATACAAGTGCTGGGACGAACACTAATAGGAAAGAAAGGAGAAAAGAATGTTAATATTGTCTAAGCAGCTTTAACAGCACGACATCAAATCAGGCCATGAATTTCCCATCCGTTTTTGGCCAGCATCAGTGTGGAGTCTCAAAGTAATCCTGATTCCAGAACTACGTACAAGTCCAACTCAGGTCTACATTTCTCCCCTCCCACGAATAGGAAATACAATATAATAGTGCTGGGACGAACACAGGTTTGGATATTTACTCATAATTTAAATATTTGTTCAGGTATTCGTTCATTCATTTTTCAAAAAGTAATAAAAGCCATTATTTTGCTCAGAACGCAGGCAGAGACAGCATAGAGGCAGGGGCTGTGGCCGTGGCCCCTGTGTGGTGCCCCTTTATTTTATAGCAAGACTCGGTTTAAATATCGGCTCAAGTTAAACATTGTTTTGTTTATTCCCGAAATAAATGGTACATAAAGTTGACACAGCATTTTATTTCTTTCTAATTCCTCACCATTGCCGTTTCTTCACAGTAAACAGCGGCCATCGGCACGTTTTCATAAAGTAATAACATGAGGTTTACTTGTGCCTTTTTGTAGCTGAACAAGCAAATGATAACTGAAATTTAACTTTAAATGCTTCAAATAAAACAAATGTGGAAATGGCATTGTAAAGTGAAGGGGAGGGGGGGACTCACTGTTTTGGTCCTTGTTTATTACATTCCACAGAACAGAAAGTCGCAACAACATATATATATATATATATATATATATATATATATATATAAAATCACTACACAACATTTTTAATAAATTGGGTACTGTTTAAGTAAGGCATTTTAGTCCCATGAGATTCTGACTCATTCTAAAGCAGCACAAAAGATTTTTGTCCCAGATGGCTTTCCTTAAACATCACTAAGGGTGCGTGCGCGTAGTCTGGTTTGTTTACTTTTTGATGTCTAAAACTTTAATAGAAGCTCAAGAGCTGCTGTGTTAATTCTGTGTGTGTGTGTGTGTTTGTATATATATGTATAAAATCTCACATATCACATGGGGCTCTTTTTCATTTGGCATTTTTTGAAACTGTTGCGCAAATTCTAATGAGACGGTAAGTAAGTGCAAGGTATTTATGTAATTTGTAGTGAATACAAACATTTCATTTTTGATCCGAATACATGTTAAAAAATATTAGGTTGAACATTTGGATTTTTGTCCCAGCACTACAATATATTAAGAATTGAATTAGTAAAATTATACCAAATAACTCAATCAGATAAATTATGTGCTCAAAATTCTACATACATATATAGTAAATAATAAAAAAAAAACAAGTACACATGGCAGTCAATATCAAAGTGCTTAATATCACAAATCAAACTTTCAAGTTACATAAGAAAAAATATATTATAATTCACATAAATCTACAATTCCCTTTTATTCCTTTATCCTATTCGAAGCCTGTGATAAACAAGGTGTATTTTTCTCTATGCAACAAATCAAAAATACTTATCTAGCGTGGCTATGTTCTTGCCGTCAACACACTCTTTCCTGAGCCGATTATATCTCTGGTTGTTGTTGTGTTCTTGGGATCTTCGTCTCAATCGCAGTTTACTCAGTCCAATACAATCTTTATTTTCTCTCTGCTCCCAGGTCGCTTAGCTTCCTTCTTCCGTTTCCTGTTGACTACACCTTACAGTTCCTTTGTATGTTCACCTCCGTTCCTGGTAATTTTCCTTGCCAGTGCTCCTCTATCTGTCCACTCTTGTTTTATATTCGTCCTTCACCCCCCCATTCCCCCTATTCAATTTCAATCAAAGCAGGTACACCAAAATCCCATTGACTAGTCATCCCTCTAAACAATTTTAGATGATCTACAGCCTAACATAACAGCATTTGTCAATTTTATAAACCTCTTACATCTGGCTTTTACACCCAAAGTTATAGACACACAGGTCGTAAGTACTTAATGGTACCAAGGTCATACTCTGAGGTGTTTTTTTGTTTCATCCCTTATAAATGTAAAATAGAAAGCATACAGCAACTCATATGAAATCTCAAGGTTGATATCAGTTCATTTATTTAAAGAAGCAATCAAAATAGTAGTGAACAAAAAAGGCAGAAACACGTAGACCACTTGCTACTAGCATGAATAGTTCTATAGGAATAGCTGAGGTCCCTGAAGACTGAAAGCTTGTACATATGTTGCCATTATTAAAAAAAAAGGAGATAATAGAGACTTGAGGTAAGCTTCAAGAATAATTATACAGCAACAATATTACAGGGGATAGCCAGCATGGATTCAGAAGAGGGAGGTTGTGCTTATCTAACTTACTGAACTTTTTAAAGGACATTACAGCTAATGTAGAGGTAACTTTTATAATATAATTTATCTTGATTTTCAAAAAGACTATCAGAGGCCCACATGGACTTTTGTTGTTTTTTTTTGGGTTTGAAAAAAAAAAAAATTCCCTCCCTGCCTAATTGACATCAATTAGTCAATCAACATTTGTCCACATGCCCTTATAAAGGTGCTGAAAAGCCAGTCCTTTGTTCTTCTTCATCTACCAGCCTGAAGCTCATGACTGTGTGTAAATCCAGTGTGAGTGACCCAAATATGCGTGATCACTGTGTGTGTGTGTGTGTGAACAAAATACACATGATCACAATGCGTGTGTGTGTGTGTGTGTGTGTGAGTGAACCAATACACGCGGGATCACTGTGTGTATGAGAGAGAGAGAAAACCAAATACACGTGATCCACATGTGTGTCTCTGAAACTGAGGACCACCACATGTGATTCAGCATGGATTCATTTAGGGGATTTTAATCCCACCAAAAATGTATTTATAGAAGCGCTCAGCCGGTCTTTTGGCCAGCTTTTGTTTTGTTAACTGTTTTTTACCCTATGTTTTGTTTTTGCATTTTTTGTATTTATTATTTTCATGTACACTTGGGTGTATGTCCTCCCGCACTAGGGTCACCATTGTAAATTCTGTTAATAAAACCTAGACGCCTGAGTGCTGTTTCACATCAACCTGTATCTCCCTCGTCCATTAACCGTTTCCTCATACAGTAACAGAACACCCTGTTACACCCATGTGAAAGACTTGTATGTAAATTAAAATCAGCAAGAATACAGAGGAGTACATGCAATTAGATACAGAGCTGGTTAAAAGCAGGAGGCAGAGAGTAATTGTGAGAGGTGTATAATCGGATTGGGGGGGGGGGGGGGGGGGTGCTTGTGCACCACAGGAGACTGTACTTGGACCCTCATTGTTCCTCATTTATATAAATTAAATGGACCAAGATACACATTGTAAGATTGTTAAATGTGCAGATGTTATCAAACTAGTAGTGGACTCTGAATCCACAGCCCAGCTAATTCAAAGGAATCTGGACTTTCTCTGTAACTGGGCAAAAGTGGCAAATTAATTTTAATGTTAACAAATGTAAATTATTGTATTTTGGACATAATAATTCATGTTATAAGTATACAATAAATGGGAAGTAGGGGACAAAGACTGAAAAGCATCTCATGGTTATAGTAGAGTACTCATGAAAAGTATCTTGCCAGTGTGGTGAAACAATTAAAAAGGCATATAGAATGTTAAGTTAACCTATTAAGTGTGGTTCAGGAGACGAGAGCTAAGCTCCCTATCCTTTGATCTCCTATCATCAATCAAATCTACTTCCTATTTAAACCATTCGTCACACTACATACTTCAGTCTTGTGTTTTTCGTTTGGTTGTGAACCTAATTGGGTTGCAAGACCCCAAGTAATTTCTTTCTGCGTAAAGAATAAAAAAAAAAGATCAAATTAAGTATGGAGTACTTACTACACAACTCTTCCTCAGATTCGGAGGTCTCTGAAGATCACTTCTTGTCTGTATCTAAACATTCTCTGACAGCTTCAACCCAGGATCTGGTCAGCCCACCACTTTTCTCTCTATCAGGCATATCAGTCACACCCGGACAGGTGCCCCCAGAGCGACTGTACTTTAAGGACTGGACTTTCAACAAACTCATAAAGACCCTCCTCAAAAACGGCAGTGAAATCCCAGCAGGAAGCAATTGAGAATCCCTTTCATTTTTTACTGTGAATCCATTTCAGCAGAACCTATATTTCCACCCAAGAAAACACCCCAGCTGCGCTCAGCTGTTCAGCGTCCCAGGTCAGACTGCAGGCAGACTGTCTCAGAGCAAGCTACTGCAGCAGCCAGCGAAACTCAACAGCAACATTCTCAGATTTCTAACTAAATAAAAGCATTCATGCAACCATTTGCAGACATCTTATCCTCAGTCATTAGCAAAATCAGCCATTTGGATAAACGGGTGTCCAATAAACAGGTGTCCAGCCTCCCCGTATCTAAACTCGATAATATCCGTTCCCTTATCCAGAACTTTTGGATCAATAAAACAGTCAGGAAATGCACACTGCTCTCGTTGCTGGGTCATTTTAATCTTGCAATTCACATTATCCCCCAGGGTCGGACATTTATATCTCAATTACTTGCTCTTTTAACAACATCAAAAAACTTGGACTCCCACATTAATATTTCATCACAAGCATGACAAGATATTAAAATGTGTTATGTCTTCTATGTTCTGTGAAGATTTCATTTTTCAAGATTTTCATTTCAGCACAGCATGATCAGGCTTTATTTATGGACGCAACATGCACGGAATCTTTTAAACAATCAATGGTTTTCTAGTGCATGGCCACTAGAAATCGAAAACCTATCACTGCATCTAAAATCCACAGCTGCTCTTGAAATTTATTCAGTAGTCGCAGCAGCACATCTATGGCGTCATCTTTGGCCAAATAAATTAATACTTTTCTTTTGCGATAAGACTACAGTTCATATTATCAATACAGGCCATTCTAGTTCACCTCTTATTATGCAGTTGCTGTGGCAATTAACCTCATTGCTGCCAATGGTAGTTGCCACCTCCCTGGCTACAGGAATTTTACAATTTAAAGAATACAATATTTTAGTCACAATTACTATATCCGCCTTTTAGTGTATCCAAGCAAACCTATATATCGTTTTGTTCAGCATACATTGAACTTTCCATGCTGTGTGGATATCTGGTAAGATGACCAAAATATTGAGCCATAAGTGTAAAAAAAAAGGGAAATTCACACATTATCATCTCAGTTTTGTGATTGCACCTGTTTTTTCATAAGGCAATGCTGAAAGCTGTATATTGTTGAATGTGTTTATCAACATGCTTCAATAAGTTTCTAATTTACAAAAAGCATGTCTGTAACCACAATATACAACGAACAAACCTAAAGTTTAAAAAAGGGTAAAAACACACACACACACACACACAAGCGTATGCAAAACAAATGTTAAAAATAATTTTACAGTAATTAATTTGGCACAAGGTCTTCAATGTGCAATAAAATTAATATTTTATTCTAAAATAAGTCCAGTAGCGACACGTTGCCATTTACACTTTGAATTAACTAAGACATTATGAGCTATTGGATACGCTTTCAATTTATGGTTTCATTATGGCAAAAAATTTAAACTAAAAAGTGTAAAAATTACCATTAATCATTTAGTTTCAGAGCATAAATGCAAATGGCTTGGAACAGAGCTTCATTTCAGACAACAAGTAATAATTACTCAGGCATGTTGCATGAGCTTTATTAGACGCCATGTAGAATTTGTAGAATGCCATGCACAGGGATCTTCAATAAGGAAATTATGATATTTGATCAGTGCAAAGCAGTAGCCATACAACTTTATTAATTCCACATCTGAAAAGAAATTATTTAAAATGATGTAGAAACTGCAGGAGAGCTGTCCTTTAATATCTATTTAATATCTGCTTCACATTCTTCTTGTAGTTTTCTTCTTTTAGATTACATCAGGTACACTGGAGTGTAAAAATTAACCTGTCCCCATGCAACAATCTTCCCCTAGTGTATGGTATCCATTTTAGGACATCCTCAGGTATCACTCCTTCCTGTCAGGCATCAGTTCTCCTTGAGTCAGGTGTCAAACATTAGTCCTCTTCGAGTCAGGCATCAGGCATCAGTCCTCCACGAGTCAGCTGTCAGGCATCAGGCCTCCTTAAGTCAGTTGTCAGGCATCAGTCTTCCCAATCAAACAAGAGCAAAAAACTTTCAATGCTTCCATTGGATGACACAAATCCCAGACAGCACAACAATGTTGGGCCAACGTAACAGGTAACGTTGGCCCAAAGCCATTTTGCTCGTCGGGACAACGTTGGCTCAATGTTGGTGGCCAACCATATACCAACCATGGGCCAACATGAATCCAATCATTATTCTACCTCGGTAATTTCCCCCCCTCTCCTTTCCAATGTAATGTAGCAGACCATGTCTTGTAGCCGTCAACAAAAAGTTGGTTTGGTCCCCAAAAGTAAAGTTTTGCTTTCTACAATACATTAACAGGGATGAAACATGAAAATAAATAACTTTAGACACATAAAATATAGAAAGCTCAGGGGGTTTCCTAAGTTCTTATGTCCAGAAACACTGCAAACCATACCCCATTTAAACATGGCGGCTCAGAACCGGCAATAAAGCAGCATTTGGTATGACTTGCCTATACCGTCATAAGAGCTGTCAATTTTTATGCCGTCTCTGAACCACCTCTTGAGGTGGTACAGAGATGGCACTAAACCATCTCAACTCCTGTGTGAAATGCTATGCCAGCACTGAAGCGCTATAGTCAACATCCCATGTGACTGTATACTGGATGTGTTGGGTATTTTTGTTGTTGGTGTTACATGATTTTTATATTTTTTTCAAATACAATGGCTGATAAAGAACGAGGTAGTAACTGCAGTCTGCAATAACTTAAGGAATTGTTAACTTTACGGGCTGATGAGGTGAATTCACAAATCAATCGCTTGACTGACAGGTTTGAAAGCTGTACTCCCATGATCGCTTTGCTTGTGTGAAAGGGTTATGACGACATTATACTGGCATAGACTACACAATTTCATGCTTTTTGAATGGGTATTTTAAATAATTTATTTAACATCTCTGGGATGGCTCAGCAGAGACATTTGTATGTGAAAGTAGTAATAGTCTACTTTATTTTTAACACATATATAAAAGGAAACGGTTAAAAATTCTAGGAACATAACATATAAAATGAAAACTGAATAATGTATTGTATCATAAAAGCCCTGCAGAATGTAACACCATTTTTTATAATATTATTATTACATGACTGCCACTTACAAATCCTCATCAGTCTCTCTTTGTACTTTAGCAGCAGTCACATTAGAGCATTATGTTGAAAAAGCCAAGTTCAGAAGTAATTTACTTTGCAGAAGTTTTTTTCATTTTATTTATTACTTAGATCTCATGCATTTATTTAATGTGTTGATTTTGCTAGAATCTTGACATTGTACTTTTATAGTACGATATCAGTTTGATAAACATTGGGGTCTATTTTAATCACCCAAACAAAGTGGATCTAAGTACCCTTGCCCTTAAACCCCTGAACTCATTGTAAGGCAGCCATTCATACCACAAAAGTAGTCATAAGGCAGTATGGTCAAAGCTCCCATTTGCCCCATAATGCCATTCCACTAGCACTTTCATTCTCATTAGAAAGCAGAAAAGAAATAGCAGTATGTTAAAAGATGGTGCAGAGTACAATCAACCACTGTTACACTTGGAAAGTGTCATAATTTAGTCACTTCTATTGTGCCAGCTTGAAAAAAAAAATAGTGGCCTGGTAGGAGCTGAAATGTTTCTGATAAAACAAATACATTTTTTCAGTAGATACGTATAAAGCAAAATGTTGAAATAAAGTAAGAAAAGGTGAATATACAACTATTATCAAGTGCACTGAAATACGTTTTTTTCCCCCTCTTTTCTAAAGCAGTAGAAAATGCATTAAATTGATTTTTGAATTATCATGCTGTGAGCTCTTGGGGTTTATGAGGCACAAAATGAAAATAAAACAAGAAGACATTCTTCTGAGACACATCAATCGAGTCAGCTTCTATAAAGTAATGTAACATATTTAGATGCTACATCATGTTCCAATGACAACTTGTTTTTACAACAGGGTGAAAAATATAGTGCCTGTAACAATGTTGATGTAATTGCCTTAACAGGTGTTCCACAACACATCACGTGATTTGACATATTTTGCTGCAGTTGGAAATTCCTAACATGACTCGGCAAGATTAAATTTGCCATATTTTCAAATGGCTTACTAGGGAAACAAATCCTAACATGCCCCTCTGGATTCAATTGGTAAAATGTGTCTCTGTCTCCAGGCAACACATGACAGTCTGATGATCAGCAGCAGAGTTTAGAAGCAGGGACACCACGTTGAAAACAGACTGATCTTGAATGGCAATAGTATATATATTTTTTTAATACATAAATATAAATAAATGTTTAGATCCTTGCATGTGACAGCATTTTTTTTCTTTACATTTCACTGCCATTATGGGGATTTGACATGAATTAAATCAAACATGTCATTGGTTTGCATGACTGAACACAAGTTATGAATTTTTGAGATTTATGGCCTCTACACACTGGACACGATGTGACAAGCAAACGTGTTGTACGACACACCCCACCACGACAAAAAAAAGAAAACATGTCTTTTTGATACAAGCCATTCACACTGCCTGTGATGTGTTGGGCGACACTGAAGCAATGCATAAAAAAATAGGACTGATGAATGACCAATGAAGAACAGCTTCCCTTGTGTGCCTTCAGTAAACAATGGTGTAAGAAAATATCATTCTTGCAGTATCAAAATACCCAGACCTGTACAATTACGTTGCAGTATCAGTTGTGTAGCGGTAAAAAGAGACTTAATGAGTAAATGTGCTTAGATTTCATTCAGGTTTTTCAATGTTACGAATAACTGAGATACGGCTAAATATCTAAAGCATATTATACATACGCATACGCATATATAGCTTAATTACCATTACATATTGGAATGAAACCATATTTTATGTATTTTTGTATTTACTGTAAAGGTTATGCATTTAGTCACACACAATGAGCATCCAGATATGATAAATAACAAAATACAAGTATAAACATTTCGAGTAAATACCAATAAAAAACACAAAAGTATGTTTTTGTTTTTACTCTGTTGACTTAATCGCAAAACTAAATTGTCACATTACTCGTTTACCAGTACAGTGGAGAGCAAAATTTGGCAAGGAGGTGACATTTGCCATGATGCCACCATATTCCCTTGGATTTTCAAATTCAAGGTGAAGGATCCTGTGGCAAAGTGGTTGGTAAGGGGAACAGGTGTAGCGGTGATGCGGTGCAGGAGTGATGAACCGACAACAGTGATTCAGTGAACAAGTGTTTATTTGTGCTGTTTCCAGGTCTGGCGACCGTCAAATAATAAATCCCCGGCAGTACACAATGATGTGTAAAGCGCAGGGATGGTGAAGAACACAATACAGTCTCACACACAAATAAAGGCACGGTCACCAGTCCTGGGTGATATTCAAACGTGCAGGTGCTCTGTGCAGTGGTGCTCCAGATAGTGCTTTACGTGGTGACAGCTCCGGAGGTGTGCGTTAACTGTCTAGTGGTGCGAAAAAGACAGACAATTATAAACAAACAAAGACAACACACAACACGTAATACGCTCTGAGAGCTCCTCTCTCAGTCCTTCTTTCCTCACGTTACCCAGTCGAAGGAAAAGATCAGCATTACCCTGGGCCCTATATGTAATCCCACAGAGTCTCGCTTCTTTCCAGGCTGACCCACTTCCCTGACCCGGAAACGAATGGTCAGGCCAGCCCTTCCAGATACTTCTCCTCTCGTTCTTTAGCGCCCTCACAGATCGGGAGGAAGATTCATCACCAGAACTCATGTTTCCGTCACATATCCCACCTCTCAGAGTGGAGCCGAAGGAACACTCGGCTAAATCTACCTTCCCCATTACTCCCCCCTTCCGGGAAAAATAATCCGCATTTTGGTGGTCTTTCCCTGCACGGTGTACCATGTGGTACATGAAGGGCTGCAATGCCAGATACCACCGAGTTATCCGGGCATTGCTGTCCTTCATTGTGCTTAACCACATGAGTGGGGGGTGGTCGTTGACCAGATCAAATGAGTGTCCCAGTAGGTAGTATCGTAAAGAGTGAGTAGCCCATTTAATGGCCAAACACTCTTTTTCAACTACAGAGTAGTTACGTTCCTGAGGTAACATTTTTTTACTTAGGTACAATATCAGGTGCTCTACTCCAGCTACTTTTTGGGACAAGACTGCACCCAAATCTACATCCGATCCGTTGGTGTGGAGGATGAATCTCTTGGTGAAATCTGGAGTAATAAGAGTGGGGGCCTGGCAAAGTGTAAGCTTAATAGTATCAAACGCCCCCTGACACTCAGCTGACCATTTAATTAAATTTGGAGCACTCTTTTTGGTGAGGTCGACTAACGGGTTAACCACTGTGGCGTACTCGGGGATGAAGCGGCGGTAATAACCGGCTAAGCCCAGTAGTGACCTCACCTGAGTCTTGGTTTTGGGGATCGCTGCATCAACCAAAGCCTGGATTTTGGTGAGTACAGGTCTCACCCTTCCATTCCCCATTAAAAATCCCAGATATTGAGTCTCTGTTTTGGCAAACGCACATTTTCTCAAGTTAGCTGTCAGCCAGGCTGCCCTTAGAGACTGAAGAACGGCTGCAACCCTAGCCAAATGCTCTCGCCAGGTGGAGCTGTATCACCACGTCATCAATATACGCTGCTGCATATTCATGATGTGGGCGTAAAACCTGGTCCATCAGTCTCTGAAAGGCAGCGGGCACACCCTGTAGCCCAAACGGCATGGTTTTAAAGTGGAACAGCCCTTCTGGTGTCGAAAATGAGGTTTTCTCTCTGGAGCTGCGGGTTAAAGGGATTTGCCAGTATCCTTTCGTCAGGTCCAGAGTGGAAATAAACCTCGCTTTTCCCAGTCTGTCTAAAAGTTCATCGACCCGAGGCATGGGATATGCATCGAACATCACCTTTCTGAAATCCACACAGAAGCGGTTGGTGCCGTCTTTCTTAGCCACTATGACGACTGGACTGCACCACTCACTCCTGGAAGGTTCAATCACCCCAAGCTCGAGCATATCCCATACCTCTTTGCGAACGCCACTTTGTCGACTTTCCGGGATCCGGTACGGTCTCTCTCGCACAGTGACACCTGGTGGAGAGATAATGTCATATTCAACTAAGTTTGTCCTGCCGGGCACATCAGAAAAAACATTGCTGAACTCCTCAATAAGTTTCCGTGGCTTTCTTTGCTGATCCAGAGCCAATTGTTCCCCCATTGCAATCGCTCTGGTGCTCAGGGTCTCTGGACAGGGGCCTAAATCATCCTCCATATTGCCTGGGGCTATAAATAAGACCGCCCTTGCCTGCCAGGGCTTTAACAAATTAACATGGTAAATTTCACTTTCATTCCGGCGATCGGGCTGTCTAATTTCATAATTTACTTTCCCTATAGCCCGAATCGCCTCATACGGCCCCTGCCATTTAGCACACAGTTTCGATTCAGATGAGGGAAGTAGCAGCATTACCTTGTCCCCTGGTCAAAAGGTTTGAATCCGTGCATTTTTGTTGTAATGCTGCTGTTGTCGGTGCTGATCTGATCTGAGGTTGTCTTGGGCCAAATGACCGACCAAATCCAGGCACTCTCGTAGTAGGAGCACATGCTTCACTACATTTTTAGACAAGCCTTTGTGCTCCTCCCACCCCTCTCTCAGCAGGTCGAGAATGCCACGAGGCTGCCGGCCGTACAGGAGCTCAAAGGGGGAGCACCCCGTTGAACTCTGTGGCACTTTTCTTACTGCAAAAAGTAGGTAGAGAAGAAGCGATGCCCATTGTTTCTGCTCCTGTGTTACGAATGACCTCAGCATCGACTTTAAAGTCTGATTAAAGCGTTCAACCAAACCATCCGATTATGGATGATAAATGGACATCCTGATGGGACGTATTTTCAATATTTTGTACACCTGCTGTAACGTATTGGACAAAAAATTGGTTCCGTGATCAGTCAAAATCTCCTTGGGGATCCCTACTCTAGCCATAATCTGCACTAACTCAGTGGCTATTGCAGCTGCACTAGTGGACCTCAATGGAATTGCCTCCGGGTATCGCGTTGCGTAATCCACCACTACTAATATATGCGTGTACCCGGAGTCAGAAGGTAGGAAAGGGCCCATTATGTCCATTGCAATGCGCTCAAAAGGAGTGGAAATAATGGGCAGTGGGACCAAAGGGGCGGGGCGCACTCGACCCGGCGCTACTTGCTGGCAGCCTGGGCATGTGGCTACATATCTCGACACATCAGTATGAATACCGAGCCAATAGAATTGAGCCAATATCCGTTCCCTCGTCTTCTCAGCTCCGAGGTGCCCTGCAAAAGGGATATCATGCGCCAGCCTCATGACTTCGGTCCGACAAGACGGGGGAACCTATAATTGTGTTACAGGCTGTCCTGTGCCCTCAACTAGGTTTACCTTATACAGTAATCGCCCCTTGATACTGAAATGTGGATATACTAGCGCCTCAGCGCCATCAACATCCTTACCGTCAATGGACCGGACCTGCCCCCAAGTGTGCACTAGTGACGGGTCGTTATGTTGGCCCCACACTATGTCCGCGCTTGAGTACCACAGGTCCGGTTCATCGAGAGGGGCTGGACTAGCCTCTGCCCTAGTCGGTTCAGTAACCTCGCTCTCTCGGTCACACTGCGTTCCCACTCCCTTTGACTAGCGTTTGTTACCATTACAGCACTCTCCCACCAGACCCCAGCCGTGTCTCAAAGACGCTCCCTCCCATTTCGCGATCCGTCTCTCCTTATTTGTTTTTCTAGGACGGAAAAGAGGGGAAAACATTTCAGGATGAAAAGGGAACACATCACCAATTCGTTCCTTTTTTTCTGCCACGTTTACGTGTGTGGCTGAGACTGCCATTATTTGCATTAATTGTTTAGTTTGGCCAGTCTTGGCCCAGAATAACTGGGTGTGGCAACCTTTCTGCCACCCCGATTACAAGGTGACGTTTTATCGGTCCTACCGATAAATATACTTTTACTGTGGATTATGTCGCCGTGTCTCCATGGATACAGGAGATGGCCATCTGACCTTGTGGTCGCCACGACACACCGCCCAAGAGAGCTGTCCTAATCAAGGTTTGCTCACACCCTGTGTCCACTAATGCGTGGGTTTTCACATTTCCCAAAACAACGTCAATCAGACAGGGCCCCTCCCGACCTTTTTCCCCGTGTTTACCCGTTTCAGATGCCCAATTGCACGCTGCCACGTCACACTCCATGGCATCGGGGCAGGACCTGGCACAGTGTCCCGGCTGGTTGCATCTGAAACAGAGAGGGGGGACAGAGTGCGCATAGGTTACATATCTGTCCCTCTGCTGGTAGGGCAACGGGGCAGGGGCAACACCTCTACCCCAGCTGGGGGCAAACCTCGGTCTCCATGGGGGGGAGGCAAGGGGGCAATCCTTGCCGCGGTGGCCAGTCACCCAAACGCCACCAAGAATGCCTCTGGGTCATCCTCCGCCATCATTTTCATCGCTCTAGCCTTTGGGGGCAACATCGGTGATGTTACGGTAGGGGTTGTTACTGCCGCCATGGCCAGCCCTACCCTCCCTCCTTCTCTCCTCTGCATCCCGTCTGCTCTCCAGCGCCTGCAGCAGCTCCGCCAATGCGTTGCGATCCATATAAGTGGTTGATAAGGGGAAGAGGTGTAGCGGTGATGCGGTGCAGGAGTGATGAACAGACAACAGTGATTCAGTGAACAAGTGTTTATTTGTGCTGTTTCCAGGTCTGGCGACCGTCAAATAATAAATCCCCGGCAGTACACAACGATGTGTAAAGCGCGGGGATGGTTAAGAACAATATACAGTCTCACACACAAATAAAGGCACGGTCACCAATCCTGGGTGATATTCAAACGTGCAGGTGCTTTGTGCAGTGGTGCTCTGGATAGTGCTTTATGTGGCGACAGCTCCGGAGGTGTGCGTTAACTGTCTAGTGGTGGGAAAAAGACAGACAATTATAAACAAACAAAGACAATACACAACACGTAATACGCTCTGAGAGCTCCTCTCTCATTCCTTCTCTCCTCACGTTACCCAAACGAAGGAAAAGATCAGCGTTACCCTGGCCCCTATATGTAATCCCGCATGATATCTAGGTAAACGGTTGCAGCTGCCTCTCGTTTACCTTTCAAATCAATACGGTCTTACAACAGAGTCTCGCTTCTTACCAGGCTGACCCACTTCCCTGACCTGGAAACGAACTGTCAGGCCAGCCCTTCCAGATACTTCTCCTCTCATTCTTTAGCGCCCTCACAGGTCGGGAGGAAGATTCATCACCAGAACTCATGTTTCCGTCACAGATCCTCATCCCTAAAATCCCACAAGTCATGAATCCCACATCAGCTCACTACTGTATTTTGTTGTTTACATCACGTGGATATGTTTGTGTCACCAGCAAGGACAAACTCGAATGTACAGATCAGTACTAAATAGCACATTTCTGGAAATCCTTTAAGCAACTAATGTATGTCAAGGAAAATATTAAAGAAAGGTCAGAGTTTCTTATCTGTCACTTAAACCCGGACATTAGGGCGTCTGGGCTTGTTAATTCCTGCCACCCGGACACAGATGCCAATTCCCAGACTGTCATATTAAGTGAACAAAATTATCATGCATCCTTTGGACCGTATTTCAACAATGACTGAAGGCAGATTTTCTGAAGGAAGTTGAATCCCCTGGTAAAGTTTGTAAGATAACAATCCCAGATCCATACTTTTATTTTCTGATTTCCGATTGCTTGGTTCTAACTTCCATGTGTATCCAAAACTAACTATGAGACAGCACTCCCCATCAACAATGATTCTTAACGTCTATGGTGTATATTTGAAAGGACTTCCATACGCCAATAGAGTACCTAATTAAAAAGAATAATATCAATTGTAATTATTTTACTTATTTGTCAAATTAAAAAAAAAAGGCTTGTAGTACTCTTTTAATTTTAAAAGAATGCTGACATACCTTAATTACCTGATAAGGATCCTCTGTAGTTTGTGGCGTTTTTGGGAACTGTAGTCCTATTGGGACCTCCATTTTGTGAAAGGACAAAGTCCTAAAAAAAATCTCTGCCTTCACATATCTGCCCCTCAGGACCATGCCCTGTGGTTTATCACTATATATATATAATTTTATATTAAGATACAATCAACCCTATACATACAAATCCTTGTCAGTCTTGTAGGCAAAGAAACACCACACATTAAAGTATTATCTAAGCATTTTAGTCCATTGATTGGCGTTTAGGTACCAAATGATATTTGCATGATGCATTAAGTTTGGCACTATTGGTCATCCTGTTGTGGTATCATGCCAAATTTTGCAATATTTTCATTAAATTTTGTTAAATATTTTGGTTTTGAAGTGGATGATGATAGAATCGTAAAAGAGAACAAGACCTTGTTGTTCTCCATGGATATTATGAAGCAAAGTGCCACTAAGTTTTAGTAAGTTATTTTTCATATGTACATATCTGTTGATGTCTGTTATGTTAATGTTAATATATATGTTATACATACAGTATGTTAATATATGTGTGTATATGTTAGATATTGCAATTGTGTATTTTTCTGTGTCAAGGCAGACAGGGGTTTCCAGATGTGCTGTCCAAGCTCTTTTGAAGCACAAAGAAACGGGCAACATTGAGGACCGTAGATGCAGTGGTCGGCCAAGGAAACTTACTGCAGCAGATGAAAGACACATCATGCTTACTTCCCTTCACAATCAGAAGATGTCCAGCAGTGCCATCAGCTCAGAATTGGTAGAAAACAGTGGGACCCTGGTACACCCATCTACTGTCCGGAGAAGTCTGGTCAGAAGTGGCCTTCATGGAAGACTTGCAGCCAAAAAGCCATACCTCCGACGTGGGAACAAGGCCAAGCGACTCAACTATGCACGAAAACACAGGAACTGGGGTGCAGAATAATGGCAACAGGTGCTCTGGACTGATGAGTCAAAATTTGAAATATTTGGCTGTAGCAGAAGGCAGTTTGTTCGCCGAAGGGCTGGCGAGCGGTACACGAATGAGTGTCTGCAGGCAACAGTGAAGCATGGTGAAGGTTCCTTGCAAGTTTGTGGCTGCATTTCTGCAAATGGAGTTGGGGATTTGGTCAGAATGAATGGTCTCCTCAATGCTGAGAAGTACAGGCAGATACTCATCCATCATGCAATACCATCAGGGAGGCATCTGATTGGCCCCAAATTTATTATGCAGCATGACAACGACCCCAAACATACAGCGAAAGTCATTAAGAACTATCTTCAGTGTAAAGAAGAACAAGGAGTCCTGGAAGTGATGGTATGGCCCCCACAGAGCCCTGATCTCAACATCATCGAGTGTCTGGAATTACATGAAGAGAGAGAAGCAACTGAGGCTGCCTAAATCCACAGAAGAACTGTGGTTAGTTCTCCAAGATGTTTGGGCTAATCTACCTGCCAAGCTCCTTCAAAAACTGTGTGCAAGTGTACCTAGAAGAATTGATGCTGTTTTGAAGGCAAAGGGTGATCACACCAAATATTGATAGATTTTTAGATTTTTAAATATTGGTAAATTTTTCTTCTGTTCACTCACTTTGCATTTTGTTAATTGATAAATATAAACTATTAACATGTCTATTTTTTAAAGCATTCTTACTTTACAGCATTTTTTCACACCTGCCTAAAACTTTTGCACAGTACTCTGTATATGTGTGTGTGTGTGTGTGTGTGTGTATATATATATATATATATATATATATATATATATATATATATATATATATATATATATATATATATATATATGTGTATTGTAGTCAAAAGTTTACCCCAATGAAAATGTATAATTTCTAGAAAATTCTCAAAAAAAAATATTATAGGAGAAATCTTTTGTAGCAAATGTTTTGCTTTGTGGATGAGGAAAAAATGTTTGCAAGAAATAGATGTTTACAATTATTTATTTCAACAATTTTTTTTCCAAAAATGCTAATTCAAGTGTTTATACCCTTTGATGCTATGATAGTATTGTCTACAAGGTGCTAGAAATTTCAATATGATAATACAGAACCTAATTCTAGAAAAGTTTAAAAAAAATGCTGGATTGTAGATGAGCATTCTTAGAGAGTATAAAAGGGTTAGGCATATGATAATTGCTGTCATTACCAATTAGTCAATATTGACAAAGCCAGGACTAGAAGACCAAAAAAGCTGTCTAACAGGGATGAGCAATACTTAAAGATAATATCATTAAGGAATAGAAAGAAGACATGCGTTGAATTGACAACAGAACTGACAGAAGGCACAGGTGTCGTTGTCCAACCATCAGCACTCCAAAGCACCTTTGACCATTGTTCCATAGTCCAATTTCTGTGTTCTTGTGCATATTTTAGTCTTGTTCCCCTTTCTTACCAGAGGTATTCTTACTGCAAAACATCCTGTACTGCAACACATCCCGACATCAAATCCTGATTTCAAGAGTGACCTTCGTATTGTTGATTTAATGTCAATCAAATCCCCATGCAATTAGTAAACACATAATAAAAAAAGTATTGCACGAGTGATTAATTGCATGAGTAATTAAAATTGGAGGATAGACATGATTTTGAGAGCTCTACTTGCATGTGGTGACAGCCCTACTTGATTAAAACAGGGCTACTACCACATATGAGTAGAGCTCCTATGGGTTTGACAACCCTATTTTAATCAATAGATGTCTTGTATAAATACATATTTACTCCCTTCTCTACTGTTTTAGTATTGGATATACTTCAAATGCTAAATACACCAGGAATGTGTTGCTGTAGATAACTGTTTGAATGTACAGTTCTATCTTTGTGTAGTGTGAATGCATTATAACCTTTACATCTTACAATTCATCCAACATTCCAACACCCTGTTGGAAAATAGGGTAAAAACAAGTTGTCATTGGAACATGATGTATCATCTAAATCTGTTACATTACTTTATAGAAGCAAAAATCCATTTAATGTATTTTCTACTGCTTTAGAAAAGAGAAAAAAAATGTATTTCAGTGCTCTTGATAATAGTTGCATATTCACCTTTTTTTTTACTTTATTTCAACATTTGCTTTATATGTATCTACAGTAAAATGTATTTGTTTTATCAGAAACATTTCAGCTCCTACCAGGCCACAATTTTTTTTTTCAAGCTGGCACAATAGAAGTGACTAAATTATGACACTTTCTAAGTGTAACAGTGGTTGATTGTACATCTTTTAACATACTGCTATTTGGTTTCTTTTTTCTGTTATTTTGTAGTTTTTAACATGGATTAATAACATTTGTTCATATTTATTTAGAGAAGGGGGTGAAATTTGCCTATATTCTTTTTTCTGTGTACTTGTACATCAGTTGGCTTTCTGTAATACAAAAACACTGGCATTGTCTTTGAAAATTAGCCTGTGACAGGCTGGCAAGAAGATAGAGGACAAGAGACAGACTGCAGTTCAAAAAAATAATGCTTGTATCATAAATAAACACAAAATAAAAGGGCACAAGGGTGAAAATAAAGATATTTAAACACAAATAACCAAACAAAAAGCAAAACTTACAAAAATAAAGATTTCCAGGCTGGGCGATGCCTTCACTGGATTTAGAAAATTCAAAACCACCAACCACCAACCACCAACCACCAACCAACTTCCTCATCTCCCTCCTCTCAATGGGAAGCAGAGGCCTCCTTTTATGTCAGGTGGCTGGGCGATGATTGATCGTTAATTATGCTAATAAACTAATCAACCCCAGCCACCTGAACACAATAAACCCAGGCAGGTAGGGGAATTTAACCCCATCCCTGCCAATTTATAAAGGGCAGAGCTTTGCTCTGCCACATAGCCTTTCCTCCACTATTCCCTTTAGGTTTATCTCGATATTTCTCATTTGACATAGAATTGAATATTCCTTAAGAGTTGGACTCTCTTTTTCCAATAGGTCTACCCATCATGTTGCAGCTCTGTAAATGTGGTTGGATGCTGCACAATATTTCACCTGACCTTCAGTCGCAGTTAATAACCTTTCGTCACATGTACATTTACAAACACTACTACACTTACTAATAAACACAACCACCACCAATAAAAACAAATAATAATAATAATAATAATAATAATAATAATAATAATAATAATAATAATAATAATAATATTTACCCAACTGTACTCTATGAATGGTTTTTGGTGTGACATACGCTACCTAGAGCGATTTATCAACCATAAACCTGAGACAGAATTGTCAGTTTATGTATGTACAGTTTATTTAAATATTATTTGTAGTTTTTGAAAACTACAGAATTAATGTATATTTTAAATGTAGGTTAGCAGTCTTAATACACACAAGTTTTGTGAATGTACTAACAACAACATATCAAATTAAGTAAATAAAATTAAAAGGCTACATTAGTAAACATTGCCCATTAGCTTTTTACTGAATTAAGAAGAACAGTATACAAGGCATATGTAAGCAGCTGTCCAGATAAGCTGCAGGCCTGCTGTTTTAACACATTAAAAATTCAGAAATACACACAAAATATAAATTTACTGCGTAAAAATATACATAGCAATTTTGCTGCACAGCTTGTCTGCTTCCCCTCCCGCCTCCCCTAAAACTTCCACTAACAACTACATCTCCCAGAATACAATTGCTTCAGTTACTAGGAAACTGCACACAAACCATCGTCAGAAGCAACTCCTAAAAAAAAAGGTGCCTATAATATTAAACAAACTGTTTTATAATTTTTTAATGCTTTTCCTTTTTTTATATATCTGTATGCTTTATATTGAAGTTTTGAGCATCCTACCCTGTTATTTCTTTGATTCGTGACAAGATTAAGTCTTTGGAAGATGATTAAACCTGCTGAGGAATGCTTCTTTTCTATACTCCCTGTCTGTAAAAGGCTTGCTGTTTTTTGTAATGCACATTGCAATCCTGTAACTCCCTTCTGTAGCTTTATGTTTACCAGGCCTTAAAACGTGAAGAAACAAAAAAGGTTTGAAAATGTTGTTGAACACTTGATGTTTACTGCTGCAAATCTAATCAATTTGTTCCAAGGAAACTGCATCTTCTCTCTCTTTCTCTATCTCTATGCTATCCTCCAGTGTCCAATCTGCAAACCATGCCCTTCCTGTATGAAAACAATACATATCTCTATTTATATGTATTAAACAGTTACTTAGTAGAATATTTTTTATATTTTTTAAATTTAATTTCTTACCATTTAATGACATGGTATATGCCCTGTATATTTTTTTATTGCAGTTTCTAATTGGATAATTGTTTTTCTTCTGAAGGGTTAAAATAAATACTAGTTAAACAAGTAGTATGAAAGTGCTTGAGTATGTCTGTGTAAGCAATGTTGAAATATGGATAGGTAAGTCAGCACTTTACATTCAGGACATCACACTTTGGCTGTGTGCCGAGAACATCTTGTGTATACCGAGAACATCTTGGGATATTTTGTTTCTTTTTAAGATGAATATACATTCTGCTGCTTGCACACACTATTTAGTCTTGTTTGTGCATTGCTATAAAAAGCTGTAGTTTGTAAATATGTGTCAAAGAAGCATTAGCAGACTGTCTGCGACATGTTGTCTCTCCAGAATTCTGCTTAACAAAACTGCTGGTTCGTATCTACTCTCGGAGAATCTTTATTTAAAAATTGGTCCCTACAATTTGGCGTAGTTGGCAGGATCCTACACTGTGGTCTGAGATGTTTCTGGTCCTTGTGATGTGAATTTGCACAGTACTACAAGGGTGGGTAATACCAATTCTGTTATTGTGTATGACACAGACCATTTTTGACCATATTGTAGTGTCTAATTAAATACAGGACTTCCCTTGAGTTGTATGATAGTTGGTTTGTTTTTGTTATATTTTTGTTGTGTTTTTGTTGTGTAAATTGACCATAGAGGATCAGAAGTACGGGGTACCGAGGTTTGTCAGTATGAGGTATAGAGCTCACAGTGAGGGTCATAAGTACAGGCTACTGAGATTCGTCAGTCATGTTGGGGTAGAGAGGTCTCCCCATTGACCGCTGAACTAAATACGTATGTGTTGTAAGGATATGAAGCAGTTTTGTTTCTATGTTAATATATGTCTATATATGTATTCTGTGTCTAATGGTCAATTAATTGATACTGTTGGTTGGCCTTGAGCATACCAGCTGAGCCAATTAAAAATTGACTAATTAGATTCTTACTTATAAAGGGAACAGTGTCGTACCTAGGGATATTTTGAAGTTTGTTGCAGTTTGTTTTGCTGTCACCATCAGGTAATAGGATAAACCTGTTATAATAACTGCCACCAAACAGTGGGGCGGATTAATGTATTGGCATAAACCTTTGTTAAAGCTCAAAGTGCACTAAACAACGTGTACATTTGGAGTAATAAAACAGCTAAACTAAGTAGGATGGCATAGGATAAGCCAATAGTGTAACTATCCACACCAGGTGGAACTGATAGTGCACATACAAAAGTATAAATTGAATGTGCAAGGAAACAAAACCACTCATTAAAGTGCATGTCCAGAGAAGGAGTGCTTTTTGCTTTCTTTGAATAATATTGGAGCAATATATTGGTAGACAAAAACTAAGTAGAGACAACGGAATAGCAAAATGATTGAAAACGGGATACACAAGTACATGATAGAGAAAATGGTTGGTCAAGTAATGAGTCATGAAGAGCAGAGAGAATTGTTTGTGAAATAAAAGAAAGACAAATTGGAACAGGCATGTGTAATTATGGTATGTAGAGACAGAGTATTGCATAAGGCTTACTCAAGAGTTTTGCGTGTATGTATCTAAGTGTAGTTTGGTTTTGTATGGTGTTGGGTACATTGTCTGGGATAAAAGGGAGTCTGATCAACTCCAAGATGTCAAAAGAATATAATGAGAATAACGAAAACGTGGAGCATAGATTATGTTACAAAACATGGTAAAAAGGGAGTCTATGTGCAGAATAGCAATGAACCTGTTATCACAATAGGGCAGTGTGGCAGAGCAAAGCTCTGCCCTTTAAATTGGCAGAGATGGGGTTAACTTCCCCTACCTGCCTGGGTTTATTATGTTCAGGTGGCTGGGGTTGATTAGTTGATTAGGTTGATTAACGATCAATCAGCGCCCAGCCACCTGAACATAATAAACCCAGGCAGGTAGGGGAAGTTAACCCCATCTCTGCCAATTTAAAGGGCAGAGCTTTGCTCTGCCATAGGCAGTAATGCATAGACAGAAACGGGAAAGAAAAAATAAAGTTAAACAAGCTAATTGAGTGTGAGCGATGTGACAGACTGTTGAGGAGTTATAAACGCTACATGATTTTACAAAGGAAAATAGTAATTGTCTGTTGAAAATAAAGATTTGAGAAAGCAAGTCAAACAGTTAGAAACACTTTCAAGTACTACTTTGGTTGAAAGGCAGTTGTCTGCTACACGGCAATTGGAAATGCATAAAGAAAATGCAACACAAAGACAGCAATTGATAGATTGTCAGAGAAAGATAACTAATTTGGAATAAAGTTTAAAAAATGCACAGATAGCCTATGAAGAGCTATGGAACGTGTCAGGCTGTGCAGGGTCTGTGTCTCGCTGTCTTGCAGATTCAAAGAAAAAGAGCATGACCTTATTTGGGCATGGGAATGCTTTGTTCCTTTAGGTAGGAGTCTAGCGAATAACAACTGCCAATTGAATTAAATTACTTAGGATATTTTAAGCGTAAAACCAAGGGAATTTTAATATTGTTTAAATTATGTTGCAAGCAGTGGCAAGATACGGGGGGTAAAATAGCTGTTTTCTATTAAAGTGCTGTTTAGCAGAGAGAGAGAGAGAGCGAGAGAGAGAGAGAGAAAGAGAATGTGAAGGTCTCTGTTACACAGACTGTGTTGGAATAAACCTTTAGAAAGAAAATAAATGTTTTTGGAGATCTGTGCATCTCAAACACTATGAAAACGAATTATGCGTAAAGGTAATTCTGTTTAAAACAATTAAGGAAACATTTTAAGGTTTTATCAAAGTAGACTGATGATATTGTAATGATTAAGAGTGAAGCCAGGCGTGGTTTTATTCTGATGTTGTTGCATAAATTAGGACAGTAAGTTTTAAATTACACATTAGCATCTGTTACAATATGAATCACGGACTGAAAAAATTAAAAATTAGGAAGGTAACAGTTCAGGCATGTTATGGGAACTTAGAGCTAGAAGGAGCTACAAAGATTTCAAATCTGCAGCAACAGGCTGCAGAGTCACAGCGAGTTGGGTGCATCAGCTGAAAGACAGAGTAAGCAGTATCAGAGCTAAAAGTACGTATGGTGTGGTTTAGATTATACATGTTGGTGTCAGGTCCCTTGGTACATTAGGATACAGTATGTTTTATGTTTCTCACAATTAATGTTTTACGGAGCTTCTTGTGAGTTTGCTTTTTCAGCCGGTCAAACTCAGCATCTGCATACACAGGAGAGGTGATGATAACTAGAATAATGTGATAATTGAACCATAATAAGATTGCAAATGAAACAGAAGTGTTGGTGTGAGGGACTGACAGGGCAATACAGAACAGACGCTGAGTTAATGGCAATACTAGGGCAGTAAGCCAAAGTGGGGCCAAGCAATGCTCTAATTGTGGTTGTAGAGGACATGCAAAAGGAACTTGCTGGGCTAAGGAAGGCCATGCTGAGTGAAAAGGACCCCAGCAGCAATGTCAAATGTTAATAGATATTGGAGCCGCTGTCTCCATAACTGATGTATAAGTTCCTCTTACTACTGTTTATGTGGTTATTGAAGGTGTTGTAGGAGGAACACAAATTGCATATAAAACAAAACCGGAGCAGCTGAAAATTTGAGAACCATGTATTATGTCAAAACGCATGAACAAAGTATTTTAGGATTGGATATCATGTCTAAATTAGGATTTATGATTGACACAGGAGCACAGTGTGGTTTTGGTAGTTTCAGATGAAAATTACCAGTGTGGAAGGTGCAGGCGACTAGCACCTCTGAAGTTGTTTCATGTAAGTGAGCTGAGTCCAGAAGTACAATAGGTAGCTGAAAAGTATCCGCATGTATGGTCATGCCATAGCAATGACTGTGGGAAGGCTAGGGGTTTGGAAATCGCAAAGGAAGGAGAACCACACCCCCCAGCATCAGTCATAGCTGGATCTGTATGGGATGTGGCAGCTTAATCGGGCTAAGAAGTGCGGAGTAAATCACGATTTGTCCTGAGGATAGTGAGGGTCCCAAGGGTGGGGTCTTGTTTCCATTGGGTAACTAATTTACAGGGAAAACAAATGTCCTCCATGTCCACATACATATGCACCTCCATTATACGGTCTAACTGTTTATGGGTCAGGTTAACAACACCATTAAACGATATGTCCTGCAAAGTAAGGTCACCCCAGACGGACAATGTTACTCAGCATGAAGAAAGATGTTACAGGATGAGAACTGCTATGGTAAACCAATTTGAAAGGGATATTACTGATTTACTGTCTCTGGACAACTGCCAATGAATCAGAGTTCAATTATGAGCAAACACTGAAGGTGGCTTAGGGAGAGATTGGGCTGATGAAGTATGGGATGCTGTACTCACCCATTCCGGTACCCTTATGATACCACAAACTTACAACCAAGGGCAATGACAGCTGTCCAACTTTGTATCATGTATATATGCTACCCACTGTATGTTGGGTGGGTAATAAATTATGTTATTACTGTATGTAATTGTGACGGGAAACTTAACCCTATACTAATTTGCAATTGCTAAAGGCTTTGAGCAGGTCGTGCAGCAGAACCGTACTCTCTGGTGTATTACTTCTGATCGCACTCACCTTTCCATATGACATAGGCAATGTTCCAGCAATATCTCATACTGCATAGGTTCTAAAATCATATATTCTTTACCACATTTATATGTGGACTCTGGCCGGGACTCTTGATCACTCAGCCCTCCGCCAAACGACACATAAGATGAAAACAGCTCTGGACAATACTCAACACGAAGCAATGATGGCCGAGGTACATGCTGATATGGCGCAAGCTGACACCAAAATGATCATATTACATGCCTCTTCCTCAGGATAGGGTTTTGGACCAGGGGCAAAGGTCAAGTTGCCTCCATGGGGTCCCTTGTCACCCTTGTTCTGGATGTTCTTTCTCTACTGTCTAATGTGCCGCACACTCCGTCAATATCAACACACTCAACGGACGGTGAGGGCTGTGAAGAATGCACTGCTCTAAATCAAGTAAGAAGAAAGACGCTCACTGTCATATGCTGGTAACCTCTGACAGGGGGTGCAGAAGATGGTCTCATGTTCACCTCATGGGCTGTATTGCCATGGGCCAAAAGTGGGGTCTGAAGGCTTAAAATAAATTTTAGTTAAACAAGTAGTATGAAAATGCTTGAGTATGTCAGCACTTTACATTCAGCAAGGACCATGTGCCGAGAACATCTTATGATAAACTCTATTATTATTATTATTATTATTATGCTTTAGGCTGGAATTTCTGCATTGTGTTTCACAGGGTTAGGTAGTACAGTATTAACAAGATGCAATGCATGGTGCTGAAGCTGTCGCTGAATTAAAAAACAAAACACAAAAAAAAAAACACGTTTTTACTAAACTTGTGTCTAGTTTATATAGCTTACATTCTAAAGTACTGTAATATGTTTGGAATAAATATTTTAATAACACTCCTGTAGTAGGTTAAACTTGGTAGGCTTGTTGCGAATGTTGTGTTTTGTTTTTCTTTTTCTCTTGACGCTACCAAGGCGTAATTACCCCTCGCATTCAATTGTTGTGCACAAGTTTTACTGAACTGCAATGATATTAAAATAATACCGTAACGGGAGGAGGAACGGAGTGAAAAGGTATGGTACAATCATCGATATTTACTAGAACGATTACAGTCTGTAAGCCCAATTAATCGATTGCTATTTTTAGGTTTAACTGACAGCCCTAGTGTGTACTTTCACTACAAAAAAATATATATATATATTGGGTTAATACAGTACCATAGGTTGTTCATCCAATCCGCAGAATGTGACAAAAGCACAATCAAAGCAGGAACAACTTCAACCATGCACTTCCGGTGGGGTTAAAAAACGTCAGCAGTCAACAAGCAAGGTCACTTTAATAACATACTTTTTTTTCCAGTGCGGCGACCTGCTTGTATGTCCTTCGTTCCACCCTCGATTATCAGTATATAATTTCAATACGTTTATTAAAATGTACACGTTATAGGCTATTATGCCACCAAAAAACAAGCTTTTAAAGAAGAATATGAAAAAAATGAAATGTATTGTTAAAAATAATAAGTCACAACAGGATGTGAAATACTTTTAAACAAATGAGAGGCTAAATGACCTCTGTGTTTAATTAGTTAAGGCGCAATGCATCACAGTCCTTAAAGAGTAAGAAGCGGTGTTCTGAAAATAAGTTGAATTATACGTCCCCACAACTGTTAAATAACGTACATGTAATTTTTATTTTCGTTGTTAACACCCTGACAACTTTTTTACACTTATAACATTATGTTTCAAAGCTCTTTTCAAAATTTGTCTGCTCTAGTGCACTAGGATTTGAGATATGTCCTCTAAATCACTTTTCTGTTCTGTACCACATCATATTGTTGCTGTGTTACCTGTTTGATAATGTGGGCAGTAATCTTTATACTATTGGTGCACTAGAGCAGATATTTTGAAAAGAGCTTTGAAACAGACTTTACAGTTATCAGGATGTTAACAATGAAAAGAATATTACAGGTAAGTTATCTAAACAGTTTTAGCAACACGTGGACCCGGAACCCCACTACTTACTCTTTGATAGCACGGTTTGTCGACTTGTCCAGTAGTAAAGTTCACAAATATCATCTGTTGCATTGAAAATAATTGTCCCACAGTGGGACTGAAAAACAACTTTGATTATTAGAATTAAGCTGATTGTCTGAATTAATTGAAAGATTTTGGCTAAAATTGTGATTTAAGGTTTAAGGTTAGGAATTTGTTTATGTCTAAGGCACCTGTAAGTGTAATCCCTATTTACAAAACCCTCCTACATTTACTCCTTTAACTCAGGGCTTACATCTACGCTGGTGACCAACATCCAAATAATGAATGCTAAATGGGTTAGTATAATAACTAATGAGGTCTAATAATAGTGGAAACCTAGGGAATGGGCAGCTATGGAAATTTGTATTTTTCCATGGAATTTGCCCCTATGTCCACTTTATTAGGCTTTATCACATTGTCTAACTGTTATTCAACTTTTGTTAATCAGATTTCTAACATCAAACATGTTTAACTGTTTATTAGTGGATAGTTAATATAAAGTCATTTTTGTTAACCCCTCACCCCATAAATTATTCTCAAATATCCACATTTCCTAAATAATACACAGTCTGCACATGCTGAAACCATATAACTATCGTTCCCTGCATTCCCAATCACATTTTCAAACCATAATGAACATGCATAACATAGGTAGTGTGAATGCACAAAGGTAGTAATAATAGCTAAAAGTATAAAAAAACGTACAGAACAGCTGTGTGGACTTACAATGCTGTTGTTATTTTCTGCCTAGTTGCTGCTGTTTGCTGAATCACTTTTCCTTGTTTATTTTTTAAAATAATAAGGTTCCATTTAACACTCATTGCATCTGGGGAAACACAGTTGTGCTGAAAATGCCCATTCCCTACTTACCAACATGTAGTTAGGTTGCAACATTTTAGATGTGGGATATGTGTACGTCTTCAGTGAGAATTTTGTCAACCTTTTCTTATTATGTTTTTCACTACCACAAGATACAGTATATAATGTATGCAATAAGACATGACAGGGTGTCCGTATACATCCAATATACGGATGCCTCTGGACGTTATGAGTCAAGAGGCAAAGCTGAGTGCCTCCAACCCCCATGAAGTCCATATATTGGAGGTATATAGATATCCTGAAGGGCATTATTACATTTATAATCCAAGTCACAGTGACTTTTTTTGGTGGTTCAGAGACATCCATATTTTCATGTTGATTTTAGTGCCATTTTTCTCCCTAGTGAATAACTTCTGCAAATTTGAATGGGTCTTTATAAAAGTTAATTCTTGCATGCTTCTTTTTGCAGCATTTTCATAGGCGCTCAGTTCTGCGCAATGTTGCAAACTTATCTTTTATGACCCTTTGTAATAAATTGAATGCCTCCTTCTGAATTTGTTCTGCTCTCCTCCATTGCTTCCTCAATTGTCTCCTTTCTCTAAGCACTCAATCTCCTACTGCCATCTAGATTTTACAGAAATAGTTTGTTCTTTCTCCTTTCTTTTTTCAACTCCAAACCTCTCGCTTCCATATATGTAGATGGTATCCCCAAATTTATCCAGCTTCTTTTCGACTATTCCACATAAAAGGCAGTCTTCCCAGCGACAGCGAGTGGGAGAAGTACATACGTGGAAAAGTACAGAGCAGTTTAAAAGCAGTAAGGAGAAATTGCATCTTGAATTGCTTTAATCAGAAAACGGAGGACATTGGGGAAACACAGCAGCAGCTCAAAGTCAAACAGCCGCGTGTGTTTTTCTGATAACAAACAAGCTGAAACTCGGAGCAGCTGATTCAAATTCAGCGCTGTTCTGAGACACGGGCGAGGGGAGGAGCCAACAGCACAGCAGAACAACGCAATTAAACGAGGCAGTCTTCCCAGTGACAGCAAGTGGGAGAAGTACAGGCGTGGAAAAGTAGAGAGCTGTTTAGAAGCAGTTTGAAAGCAGGCTGACGGCTGCAGAAGAAACTAAACTTCAAAAGAAAAACCCTCAACATGGTCTTCAGGCCAGTAATCTGTGACACCTGCTTGATGTGGGAAATCCGAGAAAACCCAGCGGAGCTAAACCAAGTGTGCGTAAAGTGCCGCGCGATCCAGGATTTGCATAAACTAGTAAATATGCTAGAAATGGAGCTGGTGAGACAGCAACAGGATCTTGAGGAACTGGCACACCCACAATTCATGGAAGTCTGCATCACCCCTAACAGACTGAAAGCCACCAGGGAGATAGAAGGTCAGAACAGCTGGGTTCAGGTAGGCAGAAGCAGGGAAAAAAAGAAACTTCCTCAAACACAACCACCAGAAATCAAAACAACCAACAGATTTGAGTCACTTCAAAATTTTGATGACCAGAACCAACAACAAGAGAATGAAAGGAATAACATCCAGGACCCCATTGACAGTGGTGACCAGACAACAAAAAGAAGGGAGTCATGATTGTTGGGGACTCCATATTGAGAAACACAGCAAGTTCAATTCGCAGTTTGGACCCCCTTACTACAACAGTGTGCTGCCTTCCGGGAGCCTCGGTCAAGCACATCACTGAGAACGTGGACAGGCTCCTAGAACGAACAGGAGACGATCTGGTAGTAGTCGTCCACATCGGTACAAACAACATTGGAAGAGACAGACCAAAATCCCTGCAAAACAAATTCAGAGAGCTAGGAAGGAAATTAAAAGAGAAAACCAAAACTGTGGTATTTTCTGGTATACTACCGGCACCTTGCAAAGGACCATATGGACAGCTGGAAATAATTAATCAAAACGCATGGCTGAAGATGTGGTGCACACGGGAAGGCTTCACCTATCTTGATCATTGGACCACATTCTACAACGAGGACTATCTGTATAGACAGGATGGACTGCACTTAAATAACAAGGGAACCAGTCTACTTGGAGAAAAGATCCTCGAGCAGGTTCAGAAGCATTTAAACTAGAAAGGAAGGGGGGAGAAATCAACAGAAAAACAGAAGGGAGACTGCATCAAAACAAGAACAACAACTCAGGTAAGACAACCATTAAATGTATTTATCTAAATGCTAGAAGTATCAGAAACAAAATTCTAGAACTTGAAGCTACTGCACTAACAGGTAACTATGATGTGATAGGTGTTACAGAAACTTGGTTGTCTGAGAGTGATGGGGACGAATATAATATTTGTGGGTATACACTGTATAGGAAAGACAGGCAGGACAGAAGAGGAGGAGGGGTAGCGCTATACATAAGATCAGAATATTCTGGGTCAGAATAACGGACAAAAATTCAAAGGGCATAATAATAGGAGCATGCTATAGACCGCCAGATTCAGATGGTGAGCACAATAATCTGTTATACAATGACATTAGAAATGCATGTAGCAAAGGAGAAGCCATACTAATGGGGGATTTCAACTTCCCCCAAATAAAATGGGAAAACCCGGTGGGTAGCACGAAGGATGAAATAGAAATGGTGGAAATGACAAATGACTGCTTCCTAACACAATTTGTCAAGGCAACGACTAGAGGGGAGGCATGCCTTGATTTAGTCTTTTCAAATAACAAAGATAGAATAACTAAAATAGAGGTCAGAGAACCACTGGCAAACTCAGACCGCAACATGGTCTCATTTGAAGTATTTTTTAAAACCCCAAAAGTAATGACTAAAGCTAAGGTTTACAATTTTAGAAAAGCAAACTATGAAGGTATGAAACAGAGACTAACAGAAGTAGATTGGAGTAAAATAGAGAAAACACCCACAGAAGAAGGATGGTTGTTCTTCAAAAATGTAGTACTAGAGGCGCAAAACAATTATATCCCTAAAGTAGACAAATCTAAATGTAAAACTAAATTTCCAAAAAGGTTTAATAGATCAATTAAAAAAAAAAAATCAGCGAAAAAAGGCACTTTACAGAGCATTAAAAAAGGACCAAAAACAAAGTACGCAGAAAGAGTACACAGAACTGCAAATGCAAGTCAAAAAGAAAGTTAGAAAGGCCAAGAGAGAAATAAAAATGAACATTGCTAAGGGAGCTAAAACCAATTCCAAAATGTTTTTCCAATATTACAACAGCAAGCGAACATTCAAAGAGGAGATTAAATGTTTAAGAGATACAAATGGCAAAATCGTAGATGAAGAAAAAAAAATAGCAAATATATTAAATGATTACTTTTCACAAGTTTTTACAAAGGAAGATACTGACAACATGCCCCACATGTCATCCAGTTCCTATCCAGTTTTAAATAACTTTAGCATAACTGAGGCAGAAGTGTTAAAGGGACTAGGAGCTCTTAAAATAAACAAATCCCCTGGGCTGGATGAGATCCTCCCAGTAGTACTCAAAGAAATGAAAGAAGTAATTTACAAACCGCTAACCAAGATCATGCAGCAGTCTCTTGACACAGGGGTGGTACCGACAGACTGGAAAATTGCAAACGTAATACCGATCCACAAAAAGGGAATCAAAACTGAACCAGGTAACTACAGACCAGTAAGCCTGACTTCTATTATATGCAAACTTATGGAAACTATAATAAGATCCAAAATGGAAAATTACCTATATGGTAACAGGGTCCTGGGAGACAGTCAACATGGTTTTAGGAAAGGGAGATCGTGTCTAACTAACTTGCTTGATTTTTTTGAGGATGCAACATCGATAATGGATAATTGCAAAGCATATGACATGGTTTATTTAGATTTCCAGAAAGCTTTTGACAAAGTCCCGCACAAAAGATTAATTCTCAAACTGAACGCAGTTGGGATTCAAGGAAACACATGTACATGGATTAGGGAGTGGTTAACATGTAGAAAACAGAAAGTACTGATTAGAGGAAAAACCTCAGAATGGAGTGTGGTAACCAGTGGTGTACCACAGGGATCAGTATTAGGTCCTCTGCTATTCCTAATCTACATTAATGATTTAGATTCTGGTACAGTAAGCAAACTTGTTAAATTTGCAGACGACACAAAAGTAGGAGGAGTGGCAAACACTGTTGCAGCAGCAAAGGTCATTCAAAATGATCTAGACAAGATTCAGAACTGGGCAGACACATGGCAAATGACATTTAATAGAGAAAAGTGTAAGGTACTGCACGCAGGAAATAAAAATGTACATTATAAATATCATATGGGAGATACTGCAATTGAAGAAGGAATCTATGAAAAAGAACTAGGAGTTTTTGTAGACTCAGAAATGTCTTCATCTAGACAATGTGGGGAAGCTATAAAAAAGGCTAACAAGATGCTCGGATACATTGTGAAAAGTGTTGAATTTAAATCAAGGGAAGTAATGTTAAAACTGTACAATGCACTAGTAAGACCTCATCTTGACTATTGTGTGCAGTTCTGGTCACCTCGCTATAAAAAAGATATTGCTGCTCTAGAAAGAGTGCAAAGAAGAGCGACCAGAATTATTCTGGGCTTAAAAGGCATGTCATATGCAGACAGGCTTAAAGAATTGAATCTGTTCAGTCTTGAACAAAGAAGACTATGTGGTGACCTAATTCAAGCATTCAAAATTCTAAAAGGTATTGACAGTGTCGCCCCTAGGGACTTTTTCAGCCTGAAAAAAGAAACAAGGACCAGGGGTCAGAAATGGAGATTAGACAAAGGGGCATTCAGAACAGAAAATAGGAGACACTTTTTTACACAGAGAATTGTGAGGGTCTGGAATCAACTCCCCAGTAATGTTGTTGAAGCTGACACCCTGGGATCCTTCAAGAAGCTGCTTGATGAGATTTTGGGATCAATAAGCTACTAACAACCAAACGAGCAAGATGGGCCGAATGGCCTCCTCTCGTTTGTAAACTTTCTTATGTTCTTATGTTCTTATAACCAATGCAAAACAGTCCCACGCTGTTTTCCCAGAAGTTTTTGGCCATTTAACTCCAGGCATGTGCCCATTGAGATTTTTTTCTCTCTTACGCTGGTTCATCTGACTGGGTTCACAAGGATCATTAGCTTCATCACTAGTTGTGTTTATACAAGTCCTCCTCTCATCTATGAGTGTTGTTTGCTTCCTGTCTTTAGATTTCATTCGACTGACTTGACTGACTTCGTAAAAAGTACTGATCAATGCAAGGCCCTTGTCCCTTCTCCCTCAAGCATTTTATTCTCCCTTGATGAATCTTCAAACCCTTAATCATTGTCACTTTGCTCCAGCAATAGACACAAACCTGGAGCTCCATGTCTTGGCTAACTGCTGATCTTAAGCTAGTCCTTTGTAAAATACTCTCCATTCTCATATTCATTTCCTTTCCCAAGTCATTAACCATGTTGTCAAACCTTGAGTCATCTTCTGCCACTGCTCTCACAGACTCTAGAGATATTTTTCTTTTTAACTTCTTAGAAGCCTTGGCAGATGTCTCCAGCATCCTGTTCAATTTGAAAACACAGGGCTGGAACCTGCCAGCTAGGGTGGCTAACCCCTGCCAGCCCCAATGGGGTCTATTTCCTCCTGTCAGCTGTCTCTCCATGCTGTCACAAGGTCTTTCCCTCATTGCCAGCTGCACTGTTCACAGCAGTCACTGAATGTATCCAGATCTTCATGATTTCCATTACATGAGTAGGTGTTAAAACTTCATGCTGATTTTGGACTCAGCTCTCGCCAATATAAGCACCAACTAAGACGTAGCTTTTTTTTACTGTAAACTAATGTGATCCATCTGCATTAAATACTCACCTGAGCCGGAGCAGCTGTGCTGGGTTGTTTGTTTCTGGGAAGTCTCCATTTTGAAGCAATAGAGAAGCCATTTTGGGCTCAAGCCTTTGCAATATATTCTTCTTTTTATGGTTTGTTGCCGCATTCCATTTAAATTGAGATGATGAGCGCCCTCTACCTTTATATTTGTGTTTCTATTGTAGTTCTCCCCTTAGATTTTCTCCAATTTCTCTATGCTTTTATACATTTGAATATACATTTATCTTTCTCCATAGTTTTTTCTTTCCCTTCAACTTTAAAAATATAATTTACTGTTGCTACTTCAATTTCCATTTCCCTTAACTTTCTGTTTAATATGTTTCTTTGCTGAATATATGTTTGCATTTCCTGAATATACAGTACCTATAGAAAATCTACACCCTTTTAACCCTTTTGTTGCCTTATAGCCCAGAATTAAAATACTAAAATTGTTTTGTTTTTTTCCATGTATCTACACATCCTACCCCACAACTTCCAAGCGAAAAAAAAATATTCAAAAAATTTGTAGAAAATTAATTAAAAATAAAAACTAATATAGCTTGGTTGGATAAGTGTCCACTCCCCTTGTAATAGCAATCCTAAATTAGCTCAGGTGTAACCAATCGCCTTCAAACTCACACATCAAGTTAAGTGGCCTCCATTTGTGTTAAATTGTAGTGAGTCACATGATTTCAGGATAAATTCAGCAGTTCCTGTAGGTCCCTCTACTGGGTAATGCATTTCATAGTGTGCATGTGACAACAATATCACAAGCACTCCACAAATCTAGCCTGTATGGTAGGGTGGAAGAAGGAAGCCATTACTCAAGAAAGCCCACCTTGAATCCCATTTGAAGTATGCAAGAAAACACAGATTCTGTAACCATATGGCAAAATGTTTTGTGGTTTGACGAAACTAAAATGGAACTTTTTGGCCTAAATGCAAAGCGCTATGTTTGGCGCAAACCCAACGCAGCGCATCACCCAAAGAACACCATCCCTACTGTGAAACATGGTGGTGGCAGCATCATGTTATGGGAATGTTTCTCATCGGCAGGGACTGGGGCATTTGTCAGGATAGAAAGGAAAATAAATGGAGCAAAGTACAGAGAAGTCCTTGAGGAAAACCTGCTGCCCTCTGCAAGAAAGCTGAAACTGGGGCGGAAGTTCACCTTTCAGCATGATAACGACCCCAAGCACACAGCCAAAGCTACACTGGAGTGGCTAAGGAACAAAAAAGGTAAATGTCCTTGAGTGGTCCAGTCAGAGCCCCGACCTAAATCCAATTGAAAATTTGTGGCATGACTTGAAGATTGCTGTCCATCAATGCTCCCCAAGGAACTTGACATAGCTTGAACAGTTTTGTAAAGAAGACTTGTCAAATATTGCCAAATCTAGGTGTGCAAAGTTGGTAGAGACCTATCCCAACAGATTCACAGCTGTAATTGCTGTCAAAGGTGCTTCCACCAAGTATTAACTCAGGGGGGTGGAGACTTATCCAATTATGATCTTTCAGTTTTGTATTTGTAATATATAATTTTTTTCTCAATAAAAACCTTTTCCCCCTTAACAGTGTGGAGTATGGTGTGTAGATAAGTGGGAAAAACCCTCATTTAAATGCATGAAACTCTGAGGCACTGACACAACAAAATGTGAAAAAAGTTAACCTGTTTCTTGTTTCCCACAATTACTACATAACCCATTCTTATAACTCCCAATCCTGTATACATGATAATTTAATGCTGTATGTCCTATCTTAGCCTATTAATATTAGTTTCTTCCTCCCGTTTCTCACTTTCCAAATATGTTGGTATTTCCCTATTTTTGGCAGTTTTAAAGAACTATTTGAAGGTTTATGACCTCTGGTGTTCAATGATGTTCTTGGTAATAAAACATATTAGATCCTTAATATACAGCACACAGTAAAGTAGGGAAGATATGATTTTAGGTCAATATTGAACGATGTTTAAGGTGGGGTTTACCCTTGGTAAAAAATATATTTTGTTTTCAAAGACAACAGGTCCACAAATTTCATTCTTCCAAAATGAAAGATAGGTCCTTGTTAACTTGGAATCCAGGCTACTAGAATTTATTTATTTATTTATTTATTTTTACATATTTATAGCTAGTATCTAATTTCTGAATAATTTATGTTATCTATCATATCTCCTGTTTCCAATTCTAATGCCTGGATCTAGCTGAGAGAATCTACAAAAATCTATGGCCATAAGAATTGTCATCACCTCTGCAGTAGATACTGATAAGTTATTTGATAATCTGAAGGCATCTTTGATAATTCAATAAGGTCTTTTATCTATATATATATATATATATATATATATATATATATATATATATATATACAAAATTTGTAATCTCCCCTCGTATTATATATATATAATAAAAGGGTTAGATTTAGGTTCTTTTGATCCATCTGTGTATATCTGTAACATATCTTCCTTATTTTTAACACATTCCCGTCCTTTAGTCTTATTTTCCATTTTATTTCCTTCCTTGCTAATTATTGTGGTTAACAGCTTACATATTTTTGGATTCTTAAACATTAATTTTGGCATCAATATTTTATCTCTATTTTCCAGTCTTTTTATTTCCTCAATCTTAATCTCTTTTGTCCAATTTGTCATATGAAATGCAAATGTTCCGCTAGATTTATCACCAAGAATCATTCTGTCTCTGTCAAACAGGTATTGACTTTTTTTTCCTATATTTCACCTGGGAGTGTTGGAAACTACAAATTAAAAGTGAAGTGGTGCTTTTGGCTAATTTACTTTTGCTGCACCAATACCCTGAAAACACGTAAACTATCCCTGCTGTATAGAGGGTCTGGCAGTTCTCGCTGATAACTTGGTGTGAGGAACTACCGTTCCTCTCAATAGCAATATTTCCGTTTAATTTACACTTACGTTTCACCCTTTATTTAGTTTATTACCCAAATGGAGGCACATTGTTGCTTATTTTGTGTTGCTGTGTTTAAGTTATTCATTGTTATAAGTGTGTTATTATTTGTAATACTGCACAGGTGGTTAGAGGGAGAAAATAGTCCCATTCCCCATTACAAATGCACCCACAGGTGGTTTCCATTTGCACCAATTAACTTTCATTGATAGTCTCGCACAAAAAGGGAACTAAAAGTACAGGAACAGGGTGCGTGATTCCAGGGTGAATTGAATGAACACAGGACGTTGGCCATCTTGAGAGACAGACCTGGGTAGTAACAAGGATTATTTGGAAGTCCATGGGAATAAAGAGATGGAAGGAAGGATTGGTCAGAAACTTATAGCAAAGCTTAATATCCATCCTTGAATTATGCTGTTGAAGCAGTTCTTTTTGAATAAAGTGTTTAATATTATTACCCTGAGGACCGTGTGGTCTTTGATAAATGGTTCAGAAGTAAAGACACTTGGCAGAAATGTTAAGATTTACTGATATAAATTGTGGTTTATAACAAGGTGTTGTAATGCTTCCCTTCAAGGCACCCCCCCTCCTCGACGCCGTGGAGGAGGAAAAGGCACTAACCAAGGGAAGGACTGCCAGCTCCCTGTACACACCCAAAATGTGCGGTCCTACCCTACTTAAGTTAAGTACTAGTGGCCCGGTCGGAAAACCAAATCAGAGTAGGGAGGGCCGGGATCGGGGTCTATGTAATGAATGACCAGGGACACGGAGGGAGTGTGGAGATCAAGTGCTGTTTGTTCTTCCATTGCAGAATCCTGTGTCTTGGTGCTGGAGAGGAAGGATTGAGCCTGAAGAGAGCTAAATACCAGCCTTACACCAGGACAAACAAATGGATTAGGTGGTTCTTGGGTTGGACACCTTCAACTTTACCTTTCCTTATTGGTGTTTCTACCGGGACAGTGTTAGGAAACTGGGATTAAATACAGCACCTACAAACTAGGCCTTTCTGAGAATCCAGGTGAATATACTACAACTATCGTTTGACCAAACTGCTGCTTATGTTGTATGGCACTGTGTTGTGGTAATACACCACCAACTAGATATATCCCGGGTGTCGGGGTCCAAAATAAATCCACTATATCGAGGGCCTCGATATAGTGAGAGACCCATAAAATAATAAATAGGCTAATAAATCCTGTAAACCACTCCCTCATTTTATCAGGGACATCAGGGTACAGTATAAGTCCTCTACGCTACCTGCTTTTTCTCATTTTTTGTGTAAAACAGAATACCATTTTAATTCATACTGTGGAGGGTAATTGCTTCTCATCAACTTGTCTCCTCTCCTTTCTCCTCTCCTCTCCTTTCTCGCTGCATTGAAAGAATCCATTCCTGAGGCCTGTTGCAAGGGAGCTAACGTCACTGCCCTATGAATTGCTAGTGCATTGCTGCCACAAGTGAACACCTTGTTGGCTAAAATAAAATGTAGGTATTTAATTTGCTTTGTGTTATTGTGCAATGCGTGTGCATATGATAACAGTACAATATTAATGCTTTGTTTTTAATTGTTTTGTATATTTTTGTTTGATGTGCAGTACAAAATGAAACAAACAGTAATTCTAAGTGAAATTGTCTATGTATATTGCAGCTAAGGCATGCGCAGATAGACTGTAAAAATGGCGAGCCAACTCCAGGACCGTGATACATCCGAATCCGCAGTATAGCGAGGGGCGATATAACGAGGGATGAGTGTATTGTGTGGATTTGAAGATTGACCTGGATTTAACAGATGTAATTAACATTAATATAGAGGGACTTTCCCTGAGGGACTCATCGGACATGTGTTACAAAACCTTTTAAAATCACCAAAATGAACTACGTGTCAAAATCCACCACAATCCTATTCATACGTGACTTACCCAACTGAAATATCCTGCAGGTGGTTTAAACTACCCACAAATCCCAAACCCCACCATCTAAGTGATCACCCCACGTTAGACCCTAATTAAATGGACTTACCTGTCGTTTCCTGTAATAAAGAAATCATTATTTTTTTGTGGCCTGTTTGTATGGTTTCTGTACACTCATTGGGAAGGTCTGGGTGATCACTTTGAAATCCAAGCAACCTGTGGACAAAAGGTAGAAAGATTATTATAAAGATGTATACTTACCTGGAATTAACAGTGTAAGACCCTGACACCTACATTTAGGTTTTCTTTTTAATTTATTTGTTTCCTGTTCGCTTGGTTCTCAAATAAATTCTTGTGGTTGTACTCCTCAATCCTTGTGCCTTTGTCTGCTTTCCTGCCGGAACAACTTTACAGAACACCTGACCATTCTAACAAAGGGTTACCCCAGAGTAGTTAAACAGTATGCGTAACTTTGTCCCTAAATTTGTTTTATTAGGGTAATAGGATGGAAAGGTAACATTTGTTACATTTAATAAAATAATAAAATGGTTTTAAAAAGACCAAATTTCCATTGGGCTTTTTTTTTTTTTTTTTTTTTTTTAGATTATATTGCTTTTTTTAAAGTATTACTATGCAGGACAGCTGCAAGCCACCTATAAGATCGTTAAATCTTTCCCTTAGAAAGATAATCACTTGTTTGTATTGTATCTGTACGTGGTATTCAGGTGCGTTCTGCTGGCATTCAGGTTTTCTCAGTATTGCTTTTCATAGGCATCTTTTCTTTTTAGAATGTCTCAAATGGATTGCTTTGAGATTCTGAATTTTGCAATTAGCCATTTTTGTGTTGGTTTAGGTAAATGTTCATTTTTTTTTTATATTTTCTTTCAAGAGATTCTGTGGCCATTTAGACCTTTTATTAGCTATTCAACAACAGCACAATGCAGAATGGTGCTGGTGGGTCAGGTGAGTACATACGCAACATCTAGACATGAAGCCCCTATGAGCAAATACACTATGAGTGATGGTCAACCAAGTTCTGAAACTGGACAGGATTCCCCAGAGTTCCCAACACCTTTGTAGCTGCACAAGCTGGAAATGTAGAATTGTGTGATGGACTGCACAGAGAATTTGAGACTCCGGTAGTTATCTCCCGGGTTTATTTAATTTCTAAGAGGAAGAAGTGAGACAGTGGAACTGATCAGAAGGGAGATGGCCTAGAGCTTACATGAGATGACACTTAGAGGTTCTGAAGCTGAAAAGAAAAGAAATGTCCTCAAAAGAAGAAGAAAAAAAAACTTGCAATTGCCTTGTGGTCTAAGGCTACAGTGACCATTCTCCAGTATAGAAACTTCTAAAATTCTTGTAGATTAATTTCTGTAAGCAACTAGAGGGTGGGGGAAACCATAGTCTTGATTATCAGTATATAAATTAATCTCAATAAAGGTTCTGAAAGATGCATGCTTTTTTTTAAGAACAAACTATTTTAACAATATTAAACTAGCAAGAAACTATTCAGAACAAAAACGGTACTGGTCTTACCTGCAATAAAGTCAATAAAATGGACTGTTGGCTTTTAATTTTCATCAAAATAGGGCCATATATCAGTACTAATATGAGTAAACTGATTATTTTAACTTTTAAAGTCTACTTTAAAAAATGGTTTATATTTCGTTATACTTTTAATAGTTGCAATTGTTACAGTTTAGTTACGTGTTATGCTGTTATCTCAAATTAGGATCATAAACTGTTTGCCATTTGCAGTTTTTCCAAGGTCAGCAAAGCATTGTGTCACCATGAAAAGTCTTACTGTATCAGCAAATGGATTTTGGAACTCATTTCATTGCTGTCTGTCAACTGTATAACAACTTTCTGGCTTTCTTGACCATCGAAATATGTAAGAATAATGTGTAAGAAATAACCTTTATACTTTAATGTTTGTATCTGATATTATCTTATATTCTTTTCTTCCATTTAAAAAGCAGGTAGTACTTTTCTTCAATTCCCTAAGGAAAGCTTATATCTAAATGACAGTAACTGATTGCCAGGCTTGTCTGTGCTTTTATCTATATAAACTATAAATTGCATTTATATAATTGGGTAGTGCAATAAATGTTAGCTGGGGCTTCCAATTTCCTGTCAGTTAGTACCTATTTTCTATTTAAGCCCTGATCACTTGCAACTTTGCTGTCTAGTGTTTCGTTTTTGTAGCAAACGCTCAGACGCCGTATTTTTGTGCTTCACCGCTAATCTACACTTCGTTGCCTTTCACCTGATGTCAGTTCTCTGCGCAACATTCCCAAGATATTATACAATATTTTCCTACCTGCTCTGGTGCTGCTTCTCATCATTCACCTTCTCCATTTGGCTGCAGGAGCTCCAGCGTTAGTCTTTCCTGCTCTTTCCAGCCTCCAGCCCAGCAACAGCACCGTCCAAACCGCAGCTTCATTTCTCAACTTGTCCACATCTTTATTAGACAGACTGGCCCTCCACTAATATCTCTAAAGCGCCTTCAACAGGACATCGACATACCCGTCATCAACGTTTGCATTGCCACAGCTCCTCTATTGAAATCCACCACAAAGCTCTGTCAGCTGAATCTTTCTTTACTCTTCGCTTGCAATCAAGCCCCCCCCCCTCCCCCGATCACTTGCACCTTCGCTGTCTAGCATTTCATTTTCCACCTTCTCATACATGCCTTTGCATCGGTTGTCTCTGGGGGGCAAGTGAATCTCACTTCCCCCGACCTCAGGGCTAGGCATCAGCCTCCCTTGACCTTCAGGGGGGTTCTCACCATGTGTTAGAGCGGACCCCCGGCCACACTCTGTTCTTTCGACGCTCCTGCGCTTATCTTGCCTCACTCAAGGCTTTGTTCCATACTCTGCCTCAATTTGGGACGTGGCTACTCCGTGCTCGAGTCCCATACTAACCTCTATGCCTTATTCTTATTTCAGGTCCCAGGCAGCGTGAAGTCTCGGTCAATTGGGGGTCTAACGAGCGCCCCTTTACAGAAGTCTCAGACGCTGGGTACCTCTCCCTCTCTATCTCCTTTCGTGTCCCAGTCTTCCGGGACCATCCTCCTCCCGAGGGGCGGCTCCCCGAGTCATAACCCTCGTATGTGTTTTTGGTTGCTGGGTCCTTTGCCCCTGGGTTGTGTCGGCATTGCCGCCCTCAGTCAGTGACCACTTTCTGTATCCTGTCTTCGGTTGCTGGGTCCTTCACTCCTGGGTTGTGTCGGCATTGCCGCCCTCAGTCAGTGACCATCTTTCTATTCGGTTTCGGTTGCTGGGTCCTTCGCCCCTGGGTTGTGTCGACATCGCCGCCCTCAGTCAGTGACCACCTTCTATCCTAGCTTCCATGTCCAGCTTCGCTGGTCTGCTACTAGAGTGGGCCTCGCCTGCTCTTCTATTCTAGGTCCGGTCCTTTCTAGCCGGCACTCTGTCCTACTTACCGCTCCCTTCTGCTTCTTCTGCCCTATCCTTACACCCCCAGCTCACTACCCCGTGAATTGTGTATGTATAGCATTTGTGAATCTCTAGATTAATGGTAATTAGGGAGGGGCTATGCTAATATTTCATATAGCAGCATTATAAGAACAATTCTTCAAATCAATATTCTTTTCAAAGACAAACTATAAGTACTACTGTATAATTATAAAAGAATTATTCTGTATTAAAATATTTTTCAGCAGTAGGATTTGGTGCTGTGATCTTAAAGACTGTAAGCTAACAGTGTATTGATTCATTTAAACACAGAGCTCAGCTCGTTGCTGAGATTTCAGTGATTTATCAGCCAAAGTCTGGAGGAATATATATCAATTTGTATATTGCATTTAGAATTTATATGTATAAAAAGTGTACAACCTGTTTTGACATTTATGCAGTGATCTGCAGTAAAATTCCAATACCAATGTAGCTCCGTGCCCTCTCGCATGCTGGCATTTTTTTTTTTTTTTTGTTTTTGTTTTTTGATACTGTTTTGTTGGCCCATGTTTTATTTGATGTGATGCAATGCGATTTGCATTTCTTAACATGAGATTAGGTGTATTTCTGTCTCAGTAAGATGGTGATTCTTGAATTTGACACTTGCTGACCCATGGAACAATGCTAATTTTACCAAACTGGCACTGGCTTACCCCCTCCAGGCAATTTCTTGGAACTGGAATTTCTAAAAATCTAGAAAACTATAGTACAATGATGGTGTGATGACATCAAAAGCTCCATTCTGGGTGCCAGAAGTCATTGTAAACATTGTATGCATTAGTTTGCATTCCATTTTTAAAATCCCTTAAACAACATGGTGGATTACAATGTACTGTAATGATATTTACAAATTTAAATTTGATTTTCATGCAACATTAGCAATAATGCTGAAATCATTAACATTATACATGATATCAAGATAAATAACCTCAGATTATAATAACTTTGAGAACTGATTTCAGGGCCCCAGGACAGAGACCAAATTAGCGGGCTGCAGGTCTCCAAATAGTGTTTGAGGGAGGTCTCTAGGCAGTAGCAATTTGGTTACCATGATATTGATCATATCTTTATAGTTGAGTAAACCCCTTGTGTCCAATAAAGGCAATGACTGGCCATTTAATTGAGTAGGCTGCCTGAGACAGTGTAAGTCAGTCCAGTCACACCAATCCCCCAGAATGCTGCTATATATTTGGTAAGCAAGAAAGCAAGAAGTCATTAATTTAAGGGAAGCAGCTGCTTATTAAAATAAAAATAGAGCAGAAAGTAATAGCGTTCTCTTGCTAAGCTGACAATTAAAGGTAATGAGAGTACATTTATATAGAGGAATGTGACATATCCTCTGTTCTAAAGTAACAGTTTTAATTAGCTGTTGGTTCCATAATGTATCCATTACGTAAATCAGGAGCTTTTGCTTTTTTTTTTTTTTTCCCCAGTTCTTTCAATTGTAGTAATTATGCTTGTTACAGTTGTCAAAAATATGATTAAACATTGTGCAAAACTGAAAAATGAAAACTTGAATCAATTCAGAGACCTAAGGGTGTGTAGCAGGATATGTTTATTTGTCACAATTGTTACTAACATTATCCGTGAAGCAGATCTTATTAAGCTAGGTTAAAATTTAGGAAGGAAGGCTAGATGGTGCATCAGTCTAGTTCACATCTTTACTGCCTTTGCAAATGTGGTTCAGGTCTGGTATATGTTTAGTTGAAGCTGGAATAAGTTTAGTGGTGCCCTATTCATAATAAAGTCTATTTTGGTTAATGACATCAAGTTAGTGCAATGTTTTATAATTGCAGCAATGAACAGTTGTCTTTTGGAATGCTTTATATAAATAATTGCTTATTGTGTATTCATTAAAATACATAAAGAAAGATCAGGTCTGCATAGCCTAAATATTTGTCTAGAGACAGATTTTTCTGTTTGCTACCATGGTTAAAAAGTAAAGGATGTTCTGGGAATATATCAACAGTGTCTTGGTGATGGAAACTGAACTGATGAATTGAATTTTTTTTTAAATAAAGGAAAAACTGGTCCATCCAAAATGCAATAAGGTCACAACAAAGTATTAGATGTTATCTTATCAAAGAAAAGCATCTATGATATATAATGTAGTTTATTTAGGCAATCACATCTATTTCACAGTAAGACGGCAATTAATAAAAGTTTTAAATAACCACGACTGGAATGTTTACATAATTGAGCTGTGCTATTGAGCTGTGGGCTTGTTCAACTTTTACAAATAAATATACCAGATGAAACACATATGTGGTCTTGAAAGCTTGTCTATTTTCAACTTTTATGTTGACCTAATAAAAGGTATTAACTTAATATATGTTTTTCTTTTTTTTAGTTTTATCTCTGGACCAAAATGGTTGACAAACATTTTCAAGTATGTACTTATAAATAAAAAAAAAAAAAAAAAAAAAAAAAAGTAAAATATGTTATCAAAAAAAATATTATTTATCTTTATGGCTGCAAGGTAAGGAGGTTTCGTAGTTTTGTGTTTTTGTGATGACATAGTTGCAGTCTTTTCACCTTGGTGTACCTGGTCTGTAAAATGTGAGGGTTTGCCGTGTGTGAATACAGGCCATTTGTTATGACATGGGTGTACACTAGTACTTTTCAGAGTATTCTGTGTTAATTTAATCCCTGTTATTGAAGTAACACCTTTAAAGTACTGAGCATGATATACCTTAATGACTTTTTCTTTATCTATGTAACCATGCAAGAACAGTAATTATTTATTTATAAAAAATAGGTTTTCATGAACTTGAATGTTTATTGTATAATAGAAAGGTTACCTATCTTATGATTTTAACCCAAAGTATGCAGAGCCATTTAACTGGAAAAAATGTAAACTACAAATCCAACAGTATTTTATACACCTAAGACAAAGACTGCAATACTAATGATCATTGTAGATTGCAATATCCCCACCGCACCCCCCCCTTTAAAATGACAAGATAGTGCACCACTCCTTTCAACCATGGGTCATCAGTGATATCTTTTACATAGTTGTTTAAGGGTTTTAATGGTTAATGGACCTTTTAAAAATAATTGTAAATTAGGTAGTTTATTCAGAGCCACACTGCAAATGATGTTTAATCTTCACGAATAAGAATTTTATTGGTCACAACTGTACAGTGACATAAATATAAGTTCGTATATGACAACCAAATTGATAACTCGAAATGGAAGAAATCTACAAATGAAGTATTGTTTTTTCATAAGATCAGTACACAAAAATGTTATTGTTGGCCTAGTCAAAATGTTGATACATGTTAGGTGGACAACATCTGCAGATTATCTACTTACAGACAGATTTAGAGGATGTCATGTCAGTTCCATTTGTTGAACTGGAGGTATTGAATGCTACTTCAAGTAAGAATTTATGTTTGTTTTTCTTTTGTTACTGCTAAAGGATGATCGTTATTGACAACTTTATTTAGTACTCCCCACCTACACGATAATTGAACCTATACTATGTGAGTGGTGTTGCTAGTATTCAGTGAGTGGTTGAACTGGATTAAGGTAACTCTGATACTTTGATTTTGCATAAGGTTCATCAGAAATACACACAAGCATATATCTATACGCTATAATCTTCTGATGTTGTAGCACACTGCAGTGTGTAGACAGTAAAACGGTATTCTACAATATAGTGTATCTTGCAAGTTCCTTGGATTTCAGTAATACGACACATTCTACATTTCTTTCACGGTAATGCTCTTCAGTGCACATCATAGTAAGCTACACGTAAGCAATCCAACTGCAGTTGAATTACTGTAGAATTCTGTATATTGTAAAATAAACTAAACTCTTTCATGCACACACCATTGTTCAAAGGCTTTGGACTTTCACAGAGCAGTTAAAATCAAAGATTTAAATTTGAGTTTGAAATTGCCATTGAAATTCTTATTACCAATAGGGAATTTGACAAGAAATATCTGTTTGCATGTATATATTAAGTTTTGTGTTTATATATTAATTTTTGTGTTTACACTACTCAAAAAATTTAAAGGAGCAACATGTCAAACTTGAATCAAATTTGAGCATCTCTTTACACACTGAAATTAACAGATGCATACACTGTATTATGTGCATAACATTAGTGACACACATCTGAATGCAACAATATTCAGAATGACTACAGGTTTGGTTTCTGGAGATCAATTTTTCAAACAGCTTGAAAATGTACCATATCAATGTCTCAGTACTGAATATGGACTCCTCTGGTGTTGATGCAATCAGGCTGCAGATGATGTCTTGGGGAATTCTTCTGTCAGTGCAACACCAAGCTTTCTGATGTGACATGGAAAGTTACACTAGCCTCTATAGTCTCCTGATCAAGTTATCCACAATAATCCTGGAAGTATGAAAACAGACATGACCTTGAATTAGAACAAATTCAGGGTTAACTGCACCAGCAAAAAGCCCCAAGATGTATTTTGTCGTGTCTATATTTTTCAAGTTGTCCACAAAAATATATATTTGTTGTTTTTGTACCTATAATTATGTATATTTTTCTGTTGTTACTGTTTTTTCAATGGTACACAACAGATTAATGTAAAATACAAAGTGGCAGGATTGTCAAAACTATTTACTACAAATTGCCATTAGTGCATTTTTTTGTCTAAAATGGATAATAAACAGCTTTAGACTACTCATAAGTGGTAACTTTATTGGGTTAGTATTTGCTATCTGAAAAAGAAATGGTAATGAGAATATGGTATATTGTGACACAAAACATGAAACAAAACTTACTATTAGATAATGTATAAGACATCTAAAGCAGTTTTATCGGCAAAATAATATTTAAGTTAATTTATTTTTTTGTTTGATGAAAGAGAACGTTAACCAGAAGATCAGGGGTCCAAGTGCGTGACTATGGCACTAGATTATTTAAAATATATACATTTCAAATATATACTTTTTATGTTTTATTTTTTTGGCAATCATAGATGAAGTTTCTCATTGGATCTGGTGACCCACCCTCACTCGTACACATACACAGGAGAGATGGTTTGTGTGGCGTTGGAAATTATGAGGGTCTTGATTGGTGTGGGGTTTGATCATTTATTAACACTCCCTGTGCTAAACTTTCAAAATGATTTGCACCTCTGAAGGTGGTGGTTGCTTAAGGTTGTTGTGACAGGGTACCCCTGCCCTTGGTGTATTTTTTATTTATTTTGTATAGTTTGGGTCGTGTATCACAGGGGAGTTAGTGTATATTGGTATGTGAGCACGGGGATGTAGGTTTGTGTGGGTGTGGAATAGTGATGACAGGGAGGCAGTTAAAATCTTCCCAGTAAAAACATGTGGGAATGTGGCTGGAGCCGTGAATTGAATAAATGATGAAATGATTAATTAAGGCTGCAGCCACAGATGTATAAATAGGGTGATCACGGGTGAGAAAGAAGTTAGTGTGTTCAGAGGCGGAACGAGATGTGAGTGAAAGAGAAACTACAAAGCTCATTACAATTGCTATTCGTGCTGGGTTTATACCAGCTCGATACTTGTGTGCTCTATGTCTGTTTGTTTGTCTGTTTTGACCCAAGTGCCATTTTGTTTTGTAAAAGTGTTCTGTTTCGTTTAAACTTTTTATTTCCAACAGTGCTTCATTTACTCACAATACTGTATGTTTCTTCCTGGTCACAAAACAAGCCATTGTGTGATAGTTATGCATGACCTTAATTGACCATAAGGTTTTTATAAATGCTCCGTACTCACCCACAGAAGCATATTTACCAGTATTTTTTTCTTGACAAAGCCCTGCTCATCATTTAAATGCGTTCTGTTTATTGCAGGTAGTGTAGACGTTTACATGAATTGATTTAAGCAACATAATAATAATAACAACAGTAATAATAATAATAGTTACGATTTGTAAAAACCTCTGAAGCGAGAGGGCAGTTTTCCCAAACTGTCTGGTTTAAACGCATCAATTTAAATACTTACCTTTAGTACATTTAATGTTCATGCAAAAAAAAAAAAGAGTAAATGAAGTTTCTGCTGTCAGACTGTACTGTTGGTACTCCATCAAAATCACTGTCACAAAAAGAAACTTCCCCAAATATAGCATTTTTATCCCATTAAATAATCTCCTTTTGTATAATTTCAAGGACAGCTTTGCCAGAAAGCATGTCTCACCTGTTTGCGCCAACAGTGCAGTGTTTGCCTGACTGCTTGCTTTTGCTCTGGAGACAATGATGGTCAAGCTTGAGACATCCCTTAGGATGGCCAAACTTAGATTTTTACTTGCTGAATAATAAGTGTGTTGTTGATTCATGAATGTTTTCTATTCTCATGTTATACTCTTTATCCTGGGAAAACATACTTTTGATCATATAAGCAGCTCTGAAAATGATGTTTTCTGTATGAGTAAGAAAAATACACTTTCTGAAATAATTAAACTAAAATATCCATGGAATGATATTATACCCAAGTACATTTCTTCAATCTAAGATATTCTGCCTCATAGCAAAAGATGGGAGAAGAACAATTAGACTGTGAAAGGTGTAACTATTACAATATTATCTCTAATGTGGCATTAAATTACACTTGATACGAATTAATGAGCAATGCTAATAGAGCATTTTATTTTTCCTTATTTCTGTTCAATATTATCTTTTTGGACATATGTTTTTTTTTGAGGAAGCCCTGTACTGCTTTATATAGTTACACCTTCGCCCTAGGGTCTTCTTGTTAATGTTGTGAAGAAATATAAGACATTCCCAACCAGAATCCAACAACCTCATGCATTTGTCTAAAACAAGTTTCAGCATGATTTGAACAGCTGTTCTCTATATACCGATACATATGAAAGTATTATAAAATGTACAGATAGACAATCAGGACTCGATTAACAAAGACCTCTGGTTACTTGGGTGAATAGATCCCACTGTAGCCATGCATTCTGACCATGCTCTTCTTTTGATAAGGAAGAAACTCTGTATTTACGAAAAAAGCAACAGGTATGAAAACGTACCTATTGTATGCTCAATCCACCTTGGCAATTTGGTGTTTCAGGTGTTATCCGTGGAAGAATGAACCTTATCTTCAGTTTTTTATTTTATTTTTCATAGTTTTATGTTGAGAACTTTACATATACCTACCTATAGCAACAATTCAGTAAAATAAAAGGCTGTTATGAAATATAACATAAAGGAAGAAAATCACAGATTTTTTTTTTTACAATAATACTCGTATTTGTACTTGTGTTCGGAAACCACGAAGGGACCATACAGTGTTTTAATGTTTATTTTAAAATTATTTGTATTGCTAATGTGTCATTTTAATTCTTGTTGTGCAATAACATATCTACTTGCAAATTATATGAGATGTCTGTGATGGGGTGATGATTAATGTACACAGTGAAGTGGAGACCACGTAACCAAATTGCAAATCTGCAAGATGCATTTATTTATTATTATTTATTTACAAGCTTTTTACTAGCTAGTTATTTTTCAGGTTGTTGTGATGGGGGCAGGGGTGCTAGTGTACAGTTAAGAATCTAGCTCATTGTGTCTAATTAACAATAACTGTAATAATACAAATAATAACAGAAAGAACACAATCAAAAACATGCACTGCATGCAAACTGTCTATTAACAGCATATTAACAACATGGTGGTTCTTGTCAAAAACTGAAAATATACCTTTTATATTTTGAAGAGATGCCTAGCCGATGTGAAGTAATAAAGCGATTAGGGAATGTGTGGCAGTAAAACATGTTATATTTATAAAACATGGCCTGTGACATTTGCAGCACACAAACAGCAGCCTAAAGCCAATCTTAATCAAAGGATATCAATATTGCAAATGAGTCTCAAAATTTCACAAATGTATGAATATTAAGCATAGGATGATTCTGTACTGTCACTTGTTTGGATGCAAGAGCAACATTGACATTGCGGGTCTGACATAGTAACTAGAGACAGCCACCGAACACTTAAAAAACACACAAAACCAGATTTTAAGTTTGCACTGCTAAAATGGCTGTCACAAAAGAACAAGCTTCAGAGGAAAATAAAAAATGAACCTATATAAGAAGCTTAAAATCAAGTGGCAGATAATTTGGGTTTGTATCTAATTAAAAAACAAAACAAAACAAACAAAAAAAACAAAAAAACAACTGAGTGATATATCACATGTGATTTGTAACATATGCTGCAAAGAAATTCATTATACTGGAAATGCAACCAATCTTTCCACCCACATGGATGCAGATTGCAAATCTGCCACTCAAACAGAAACACCAGTGTGCCATCACAAAGAGTGTTCAGTACAGAATGTGATTTAGTAAGTGCATGCAGGAAGTGCTCTGAAGGCTAAATATCCTGACCTGGTAGTGTTTTTGAAGAAAACCTTAAGTAAACAATGCATGTCTTATAATTTAGAAGGGCTTACAGTATGTCCCTACAGCTAACATTAAAGAATGTAACTAAACCGGACTGTCAACTTGTTTTTAATAATGTACAGTAAACAGCAACTAAACTATGGAGAAAAACAGTTAATGAATGTGATTGTTCACTGCAGCGTTAAACTTCATACTTTTTATTTCGATTTTTTGTTTAATGTTTTCATTGTGAAATAGCAAGACCTGGTTTAGAACAAGCGTGTTGAATCCTTTATGTGTCACATTCATTAATGTTTACTTGTAATTTAAGATTACAGTTATCTTTTGTAATAGGTAGATTTTTGCAATTTGCAACTTTTACACATAAAGAAAACAAGCTAATCTTATTACTGCTGTATACGATAGAATTGTTTCATACTGGCATATCTTTAAGCTATATTAAGCTAGTTAAAATATTTCAGCAGTCACATTCAATTTTTTTGTACCTTTTAAAATTAATTCTTTAAAAAAAATCTAATAAAACTTAAGAATCTATTTAACAACTTCACGATAACAAAGGCAAACAGTGTTTCATGTATGCTGAGCATCAAAAGAAACATCACTATTATGAAACATTTATTTTCAGAAAAAAAGAAGGTATATAAATGATGGATATTGACTAAATGTTTTTGGTTTCTTTTTAATCACTTGAACATTCATCAGTGACCATGACACGCTTGAGTGACTATGACTGAAGCATATGCACTTAATCACCTAATTAGTGAGGCGGTTGACTGGACACTGGATATGGAGTGATTTCAGCTGTAGAATTGTGAGCTTGAATAAAAGCAATAAAGAAAATTACCAAAAAAAACAAACAATATGACACGTCATTCAAGAGAGCAGTGCCTTCGTGCAATAGGCATATTGGAGGCTGGACTAGAGCAGAGTACTGTGGCTCGCCGTCTTGGGTGCTCACAGCTAGCAATTTCAAACCTGGCAAGACGATATAACCAGACACACTCTGTCAATGACAGGCCACGAACTGGGAGACCAAGAGTCACAACACCTGCACAAGATTGACAGATCTTTTTGCAGCATCTTTGTGATGTCAGTTGTTAATCAGCACAGTAAAAAACTACTGTACCTGCTGTAAAATGGAGTTTTCCATTTTTCAATCACATCTAGTGAATTTTATTGAAATATAAGTGATACGTTTCTTTTGATGCTCAAATATAAGTGATAAGTTTCTTCTGATGCTCAATATATCACCACCCATCTATCGAGATATGTATCATATTGTTGCAAACCCCAAACATACACAGCCTTACTGCTTCAGATGGATATTTGCACTGATACAGCCCTACATTCATGTCACGCGGACCTGAAAGGGGTAGAATTTTCAGTCTGCAAAGGGTTAATGTGCTACGCTAAAGCTGTCCCAACATACTACTGCGACTACTAATTCAATTAAATGTTTATTTTTTTTAAACTACATAAGTTAATATTTGCTTTGTTTTTTTGGTGACTCAGCATTGCGACTGCCAGAATCACTACACTGTAACATGAAATGGGAGTGGCAGATGAAATAAGGACAGATAGAGAAGGATTTTGTCGACCTCTGCCTCTGCTATCTGTCTGCTCCAGCTCATCCGAAACTCTGCTGCTCGCCTTGTCTTTTTCCTTCCTCTTTCTCCCATGCTACACTGCATCCATAGTACTTAAACTGTGCTGGTTAGGGTTGTCAACAATCTTCTTCAAAATGCTGATAACGGTACTCTACCAGTTCTAGTTCTTCTAGACATTACGGCTACGTTTGACACTATTGACAATCTGATTCTTTTGGAACGCCATGAATATCTGATGAGTGTGAGGGGGTCTGCTGTTGAGTAGTTCTGCTTATACCTGTCAGATCCAAATCAGTATGTGTCCTATGCTCATTCTAATTCTTCTACCACTCAATTAGTTCATGGAGTCTGCAGTGTTCTGTTCTTGGTCCTTTCCTTTTTAATATTTATATGCTGCCAATGGGAGATGGGACAATTTCACTCCTACGCAGATGATGGCCACATTTATTTTAAAATGGATTCTAGCACTGGTTCTTTCTGCATGTTTGACTGATGTAGAAGCGTGGATGTCAAGTAATTATGACAGTATATGACAGTATTCAGAGATATATGTTTTGAAAGTCCTCAGAATGTACTTTTGACAATTGCGAGGAAGCAGTGATTTAGCACTGTGCCCTGTCAGTGGGTGGAATAAAAAAAAATACATATGTGTGTGTGTGTTTTTCACTCTCTGTAAGTTGAAGATTCTACAATTCATACCTAGAATTTGATGCATGGAATAATGTTAATCGTACCAAAATGGCATTGGTCTACCACCCACAGGCATTCCACTGTAGAAACGTACCTTTCTAAAATTTAGAAAATCTAGTTCCGTTCTGGGTGCCAAAATTATAAATGTAATTATATATGAGCATCTTATAGGGCTTCACCTCTCTCCTTCATGATGAAGTTAATTTAAATCAAATTTTGGACAGAAACACTTCATCTACAGATTGGTAATCCCACTATTTCAGGTAAAGCATTTTATTTGCATGTGGTGAAACCCACTTTTTCAGGTGGACAACAGGACCTGTTAGGCTACAGACCTTCAATAACCCTTTTGTAAATGTCAACGGGAGTGTCTGAGTGTGTTACCTGGGATTTAATAAAGGACATGACATCAAATCAAAGCTCAGAGGGTATTACTTCAAGGAAGAAGGATGTATAGGCTTCATCGAGCCCTCAAAAATGTTCAAAAATGAGTCCAGTCAATCACAATCACAAAAATGTAATCAGCACGACCAAGATTATCACTCAAGAACTACAGTAGGGCCAATGAATATATATATATATATATATATATATATATATATATATATATATATATATATATATATATATATATATATATTTTGTGGGAGATATACTGTATTTAAAATGGTTCAGTGTAATATATCCATCAGTGCATCCCCAGGAGGGATCATTAAAAAAAAAAATATTTAAATGATATACAGGAATGTACAGTATAAGAAAATCCTTCAGAAACATGTACCTAAATCAGATTAAAATTCTTTAGGATACCCATCTGACAACCTCTTCTTTCTTATCTTCTCCCCTACTTGTGTTCTTCTATTCATATACAATGTCTACAACAATTGTTCAGGCCGTACCACATTTCTTATTTGTTTCTAATCTTTTATATTGAATGTGAATGTTGCAACAACAACAACAAAATGTATTTACTATATATGCAGGCAAATAAAAATCAAATACCTTTTCTCCTAGAATAGATTTTTTAAGCAAAGATTGTTATGCCAAGTGGGCTTAAACAATTATTCAGCCAGTCTCAAAACAATTACTCAGGCAGCTAAACATTCACTGATAATGAACTTTTATTACTTTGTTATCTGTTTAGCAAAAGTTTGGTTCATCTTGAAACCTAGTTCATCCCACGAAAGTTAGGATTGCGATCTGGTGACTGTGAGGAACCGTCTTTCATTCATTCCACTTTCTTTTCCACCAGCCAGCCTTGTACAAGTTTAGATGTGTGCTTAGGAGCCTGAACAGAAACTTTCTTACATTTAAATTCCTAGCTGACTTCTTCATGTAAAATATCTTTGTATATTGCTCTAGTCATGTTGCCTTCTGTTAGTACAAGTTCATCAACACTGGAAGCTGCCATACCCCCCAAAACATCAATGCTGCCCCCTCCATGTTTCATGGTGGGCAGCAGACACTTCTCTTTAAATTCTGCTGGCTTTCTTCAGATCATCACTCTCCCATCTAAGCTAACAAATGACATTACTGAAAAAAGCTTCTTGCTTTTGGAGGTATTTTTTGGCAAAAGCAAATCTTTTCTAGCAACCCGATGATTGAATCCCTTCTCTTTCATTCTATTATTACTGTTTGTGCTGACACTTTAACTCCATATTATTCAAATAGCTCCTGCACAGTATCTGAAGCACTCACTTTTGTGTTTCTCCTGACCTTGGAAACAATGGCATGGTCTTGTCGCTCTCTGGTGATTCTTTTCATCCCTCATGCTTTTTAAGTGTCTCACTTGCTTGCTTTGTGTACTTCTGTCATATACAATGCACTGTCTGTTGTGATATTTTCATCTTTTTTCCTATTTCTCTTTGGCTGTAACGTCAATTGGACAAGGTTACCGCTTTCATCATTTTAAGGCAGAACGACAAATCATTCTAAAAACAGTAACTCTTATACTAACCTGTGAGCTTTGTATTTCTCTAATTTTAAATAACACCTGGTAAAAATCTTTCTAAGAAATGTATTCTGGATTATACCTCTGCCTGATTATTTGTTTTGAGACAGCCTGAATAATTGTTTGAGCACATCTGAAAAGTGTTTTTTTGTGTGTGTTTATTTGAGGAAATATTTAGTAGAGAACCTGAAGCTCTGTCTGGGGCATCCTGCCTGCTGTGTTTGGTTGGGGGTTAAAGCAGCTGGTGATGGGCCAGCTGCCTAACTATTAGCAGCAGGTGGGCCTGTTCCAGCGAAGCGTCTTATAAAAGGGTCCCGAATAGACACCTTAGAGCTGTTGCTAGGCAGTAGGACTCAGACCATCTGTGTGACTGAATGAGAGCTGAAAAGCTAAATTCCTCTGGTTACAATGTGTTTGAACCAGGATCCGAGCTGTGGAATTAAGACATCAACTCTGCCGACAACTGTGTGTATATCCGGGGTTGGAGTTTGATGAACGTGGATAGGAACAGGGATTCACTTGGGATTTTAGATCCCCCTCAGTATAGTAGTGAGGTGTATAAACGAGACCTCCTGTATAGAGAAGTGTGCTCACAGTCTTCACACAACATTTATTTTTAGTTGTTTTGTGAAGTGTTTTGTTTTTGCTCTTTTATATGTCCTCTGTGAGCTATCATTGCTGGTAATGTCACGTGATTGTCCTGTTATATGTAAATAAAACCGGAGTGGCAAAGACAACTGAACGCAGTTGGAATTCAAGGAAACACATGTACATGGATTAGGGAGTGGTTAACATGTAGAAAACAGAAAGTACTGATTAGAGTACACAGGGATCAGTATTAGGTCCTCTGCTATTCCTAATCTACATTAATGATTTAGATTCTGGTATAGTAAGCAAACTTGTTAAATTTGCAGACGACACAAAAGTAGGAGGAGTGGCAAACACTGTTGTAGCAGCAAAGGTCAGTGCAAAGAAGAGCGACCAGAATTATTCTGGGCTTAAAAGGCATGTCATATGCAGACAGGCTAAAAGAATTGAATCTGTTCAGTCTTGAACAAAGAAGACTATGTGGCGACCTAATTCAAGCATTCAAAATTCTAAAAGGTATTGACAGTGTCGACCCAAGGGACTTTTTCAGCCTGAAAAAAGAAACAAGGACCAGGGGTCACAAATGGAGATTAGACAAAGGGGCATTCAGAACAGAAAATAGGAGGCACTTTTTTACACAGAGAATTGTGAGGGTCTGGAATCAACTCCCCAGTAATGTTGTTGAAGCTGACACCCTGGGATCCTTCAAGAAGCTGCTTGATGAGATTCTGGGATCAATAAGCTACTAACAACCAAACGAGCAAGATGGGCCGAATGGCCTCCTCTCGTTTGTAAACTTTCTTATGTTCTCATGTTCTTAACCTCCTTACTGAGCCCCAGTTTCTCCTGGCTGTCAGAGAATGCCCACACCACCTATTCTAACATGTTACAGAGCCATATTATGCAGGCACAGTAATATCCACTTTTCTGAAAGCTGTTGCTGTAAAGTGTCCACTTACATAATAGAAATAGTTTAAATAATAATACCTTTCTTTCTCAATTGCTGCAATTATTTTCACACTCCACTCTCTCACATATTCAGATGAAAAATGGACTGACTTAAAGTTGTGATTACTCCCCATGCCAACAGAGTTGGAATAATGTCAGGTCTTTTATAGAAGCTTAAAGAAAAGGTGACATCAGAACAGATATGGCAGTTCATTTCACCATCTCTAATGCACTTAAGTGTTTATATTTTGTTTCTTCCATAGTATTTAGCTTCTTTATATTGTTTTGTTTTACAATACAAAGGACAGTTAAGCTGTGAGGGCACTGTCCCAAATATTTTATAATTGTATATTATCAGTTAACTCCACAATGATCATTCCACTTTCAATGACTTTGAATAATAGTTATACTGACCAGTATGGCTTTGAACTATATTAAGTGCAGCTCAGAACCAATAAAAAACAACACTAACCAAAATATTAATTGGACTATCTTAAGGATAAAGATATATCCAACTGCATTTAGCATTATGTTAGTGAAGCCAAACTCTGTTCTGCCATTTACACTAATTGAGAATGTGTAAATTCTTATGCATAGATATCCATCAACATAGAAACAGTAAGGCATATTTTCCAGGTAAATGTAGCTTTAATTTTCTTCCCTGTTTCTAATTTCTAGTTCGTAGAAATGTCACTCAGTGCAGCCTGAGGCACACTTCACAATTAATTAAACCTGTCAGCTTGAAAATAACTGTTCAGTGTTAGTTCATTAGAACTGAGAGTGGTGACCTTTTGAACAGAAATAATGGGCCTATAAACTAACAACACAGTTCCTACCATGAAGGGCTTGATCTTGTTCATAATATACAAAGTACATTCTGAAATCCTGTGCTTCTGAAGTTTATTAAACTGCTGTTTTAAGTTGGAAATATTATTTAAATTGTATAAATCTTACCTGAATTATCCTCCAGTGATTGTTTTTTTTTAAATAATCATCACAATCTTGGCATGCTATTCACATTTTCAGTTTGTGTAAATGCACATACTACGTACTAATGAGTCCCTGCTCACTGCCATGTGTAAAAGACCTGTGCTTCTGCTTCCAAGATTTAGATTTTTATTACATGTGAGTAGGTGTTATTTAATGTATGCTATTATTGGACTCAACTTTCACCAAGATAAAATTAGATAGTAGGTGGTGGGAGCCAACCAAGATGTAGCTTTGCTAATATATGAGCCTTCATCATTTTTATAGGTAACGTAGATTTCCTATGGGCCTGGTGTTGATAGCTGAAGTGTAATGCTGGCTCCAGGGATCAGTCTATTTGAAGTCTCCTTGGGCATCAGCACACAAACGGCAGCGATGCTGGCTCCAGGGATCAACCAAAGTGCAGCCTACCTAGCACCTCAGCATGGCAACCATTTGGAATGGGTAGGGTTGAGTGGGGCACTTCAGAAGGTTCATAAACAGCAATTCTGGTGTCCCAGTAACACTCCCCTCCATACCCCACCCAACCCAGCCTAGTTTACATTCCTTACCCATCCATTCCTTTTCATTGATGTTAACTTCCTCCATCGCTTACCTTAGCCATCCATTCCTTTTTAAGCAATAGAGCTATTCAATGCGGGCTCTACCATGTGGTAGATGACCTCGACTGGAGTTATGCATCCCAAGCCATAGACGAGGGCGCGAACTAAAGTCAAGGACATCTACCACACATTAGAGCCTGCATCGAGAGGGCTCTATCGCTATTAGAAAACAATTTATTTCTTTATTTTCTCTTAAAAAAATCTTTAAAACCTATATTTACCTTGAACTTATGATATTTCACCAGGTAACCTTCTGCTCAGGAAAATAGTCCCTAACATAATTAGAATAGAAAAATGACACATATTATTATTATTATTTATTATTATTATTATTATTATTATTATTACTATTATTATTATTACAATTATTATAATTTGGATAACATTTATTTAATGGGGTCTTACTTATTGTAATTTATCTGGACATGTACAATTGTTGAATAGTCTCGAAACTTCTTGTTGGAGGCGGGGCATCATTCAAGCTGGCAGGGAGTGGATTGGCTGGTGCGGAAATAACTGAAACAGGGTTGGCAGTTTGACTGGCTGGTTTTGAGTGAGGGTGTTGTTTGGATCCAGCTGATGACAGAATTGTGGACCAATTGTGTCTTTCCTGTTGATTTTCTCTCCAGTAGCTGGGAATTGAGCCTTCATTACGGTGCCCTGTCACAGACATATGATTTCGCTTGTCTCAAGACCAGCATCAGAAAGTATGTTTTATGTTATCAGATTAGATGTAGATTAGAATGTCTTTATGCGCGGATTGATTTAAAATTTAATTCACAGTTAAGTACTTCAACGTTGCAGCGGGCATCTATGCAAAATAATAGCCCGGTATATCTGGAAGCTGATTGGCTGTTCGCACTCAATTGTTTTCTAATCATTTATATTAACTTCCTCCATCACCTCTTTCAAAATCCTTAATTGGCCTCTTTCCTCCTCAACCACAGCCACCTGCTGCTCTCTGCCTCCTCAGATAGAGTCCACTGTATGCCCCAACTCCTGTCCACTGAATCCAGTATCTCTGAGAAGCCAGGTCATGGAGTGTGTGACAAATCCCTGACAACCCACATCTACTGGACAAACCCGGACTCTCCACCCCCGCTCTTCCACTGCAGCAAATAACTCAGCATACCAGAGTTTCTTCCTCTCATATGCCAATTCATGGAATTAGTCCAGGAAACTGCCTTGACTACCTCCTTCCTCCTGTTTTTGCACTTCAGTAACTACCAACTTCCTTCTTTCAGCTGGAATTGCTTTGTGTCTCTCAGGAGCTGAACTGAGACCAAGGCCTCCTCTTCCTTGTTGTACTTGCCCCATGATATCACTGATACGAAGCTGCCAACTTTCTCAGTTTGGTTTTAACATTATTTAGCATATGCGATTAAATTATATTATAACATTATATGAGACACCACGTTGTACCCCAGCCACTCTTGTTCATTTTACTTCATGAGAATATCCATGCTCAAAGTATTTCTTCTTATCATACCTGTGAAAGAAATTGCTGCTGCATGCAATTTTAAATGACATAAAAATTGCCTCTCAGGCAGTTGCAATATAAAAGGCATAGCACTGTAATTTATCAAATGTGAGTTATTAAAAGATAAGGTGTCAAGTAGGTTTATCAAAGTACTGCTTTCTTCATAAAGTACTTGAAGTTGTGAGTACTGGAATCACTTTTCTTAATTTTTGGTTTAATGTTTGGAGCCCTTTGTAGTAAAGCTGGGCACTGTCAGAGGTACTTGGATGGATGGCCACCAAAGAAAGGTTGATAACACAGGATTCTCAGTGACAATTTCAGTGTTAATTATTGGGCCTTTGTGACAAAGTGCCCGCCCCTGTGTATATTATCTGTTATGTTGCGTGTGGTTTGTTAAATGTTGGTGTGTAGTCACTGGTACACAGGATATAAACGGGTCTGTGTAACACGAGTGTTTAAAATGTATATTTGTATTTAGGCACGAGGATTGCACAGCACTTCACGTGCAAGTAAAAAGTAATAATATGTGAGCACGGGGAATTGCACTTTATTAATTCACGTGCAGTTGTACCGAGACTCCAATTGAATGATTGATTAGCAGTCGAGTCTTGGTACAGCTGCATAAAAACAGCATGTTCTTACCCACTGGTGGTTTGGTGTTCGGTGAGTGGTGAACGGGAGAGAGAGGGGGAGAAATTGTTTACAATTGCTATTGTGTGCTGGTGGGACCAGCACGATACTTGTGTGTTCAAAACTTACCGTGTTTGTCAGTGTGTCTGTCTGTGCACCGTTTTGTTTAGTACTAGTCCGTTTTTGTTTGTCTCTTTTATTTTGGCATAGAGTGCCATGTCCTGTTGTTTTCTGTTTGTTTAAACCTGTTTATTTTGCAATAAACCGGCGCAGGCAAGCTCCATCATCATTTCACATCATCTGTCTTTGTGTATTTCATTCCTTCCTGGTTCTGATGCCGCCCACTTCGACCTTCTCTGTGACAGCCTTCAAAGTGAAAATCTAAAGAAGTCAGTATCAAGTATGCCTCATGAAGGCATTAGCCAATACTAAAGCACATCTAAACCACGTAGAATCAATCATTATTTTAATATTGCAGAATATAACTGAAGTTTCATTTCTGCGAGCAATGTGTGGACAGGCACTATCCTGCTGCAGTGTGGTGACATCATGAGCATTGACAAAATTACTGCAACCATGGGCAGAAGCCAGGACTTCTTCAATTTCCTAGAAAGTATTTCTTAGCAGTTGGAGTTTCACAAATGCTTTCTCTGATCCCGGGCTGTGATTGTACTGAACATTTTTATAAAGTAGCTTTATTCCACCTCCCAACATTCCAGCTGTCTCTCTCCCATTGAAAGGTATAGTATTCAATCAAACATAAATCTTATAGTCAAAATGGTATTTTAAGACATGATTTCATTCAAATTATACTATTATATTTCTACACAATGTATTTAATTTCTCAGGAGTGATGGATAATGGATATTATGATATTAATGGAGAGAAAATGGATATATTCATGTAGTTAGTGTGTAAACAGTCAGTATACTATATACGTATTAGTTTTTTTAAAGCTGATTATTTGCGAGGTCCTTACCAGCTACTATCTAGGGATATGTAGAGAACCCATTGCTCAGAATTAAACTCAAAACCAAACAATTATGAAGGTTTTGATAGGGGCATCATTAATATTTTAAATACCCTTATTTATTTTACAACTATGTATTAATTTTCATTGCCATTGTTAAACCATCTCAATTGCTGTACATCATGAATATCAGACAATGGTAAAATGTGCAAAAAAGATCTAGCTTTACATTCATTGAACAAAAATGTTTGCTTTCCTCTCCCTGTAAGGAAGTTGTAGTCTACAAAGTACTGTACACACAACTTGTTTCAGAAAATATATCCATTCTGCCTTGTGACGCACTCTTTAAGATTGGCAAATGACAGATATGCAGAATTAACAAGAACCGCTGATCTCAACGGAACATGAGCATTACTAGCAACATTTTTTTTTTGTACGGTATGAGGTCTATAGAGATTATAGTAGTATGATCTTCTGCTTTATCTCTCTCTATCATATTGTGTGGTTGTGTTTTAACTACTAACTTCCTATTAAACAATTATTGAACAATGAAACAAATGATACAAAATAGAAGCAGCCGTCACTAGTGACTAGTGGGCAGATTTTTTCTTTGTCACTGTCAAGAAACATTCATAATTGTCAAGAGTGACGAGTGACAGCAAAAACACTGGCCACATTACAATATACAATTTATTTTTAATATAGCCCTTCATAAACGAAATAATCCACACAAAAGCAGGCACTGAGTCAGAGACGTCACATTTTTTTCCCCAAAGGCATGTTTAAAACTAAATTATATATATATATATATATTATATATATATATATATATATATATATATATATATATATATGCATTCTCGGTATAAACAAGATATATCATTAAAGGCCATAACATACAGCATTTTTATTTTTTATTTTTCATGACAAATACCATATGTCATAGCTTTTCATAACTTATCTCTAGGGCTTCATGTTTGGTGAATTCCTCATACTGTACAATGAAATTTTACAGTACTAGAAATGTACAGTGTATATAAAGAAAAACACAAAAGCTTTGGTTTTGTCATCTCAGGTTTGCAGTTAACGTTTCTCACGTGTATAATATTTTGGGATTAGAGGCAGCAAAATAAGCTATGGGAATTACACTGTCATTCAAGATTGTTTTTATAAAATCTATTTTGTCTGCTTGTTACTTTTTTTTTTGCAGCCAACAAATACCATTTAAATTACTTATTTCTGGCAGAAGTTTATTATTTTTTTAAAGATTGTTTCAATAGTAACTGGAGTTTCAATGTTACAATGACCACTTTAAAGAGTTTACTAAGTAGCTAAATGCTAAAGCTTTGGTTTTTGGATGATGTTCTTCATGAACTGTCAATGATAACACATTTTAGACAAATGTGTTTTCTGAGTTTTCTTATATTTTTATATTTTTTGAATAAAATGATGGTTTCGTTGGGTTTTTCTGATTATCATTCATGAATTTCTTCAAAAAATACTCCTACTTACCTCTGTCTGGAGAACACACTTACACAGGCACACCTTTTTTTAGCCCAGCACATCATTTACGCCAAGTCCTGAGTGATGCAAAGTTAAACATGTACAAGTAATGGGGCAATTAGCTGCTCACTTTAGTGCAAATCATTATGCACAGGTGCATCTGGTCTGCATGTGTAATCAGGAGCATCTCAGAGGTCAATGAGATGCTAATGACCTATCTGCATATTCCCTGGAGCATCGTGCAGCGGAGGTGTAATGCTGCGCTTATACATTTTTATTTTTCAAGATGCACTGGGCAGTTCCCTTTCATACATGTTACACTTTGCACATGCACAAAAAAATGTGCATAAATTATATTATTATTGTTTTAAATTCTCTTTTATTAATAACTTGAAATTGCCTAAATAAAACAAAACACTCACTGAGTAATGGTTATATCCTCCATCATTGTAAATAATATTGTTTAAAAATAAATCTGGTTATTGAAATTAAACAAAGCCACAAAGTTAGGGTCTGCAGTCGCTAGCTATTCAGCAGCACTGGTTATAGTATCATACTTAGCTTGATTCATGAGTTTGCAGTGATCCTACATTTCTAAAAGACTACTCTGTCGAAACTGATGTGCTTCATTTGTTATTGTATTGCTGTTGTATATAGCAGAAGAACGACTAGAAAGTGTGTTTTGAGAAGTGAAAGCATGTTAAGCATGCAGGTAGTACAGCAGACTAGAAAAACTTCCGTAATACATTTTGAGTTCTTCAGTTTGAGTGCCTTGCTACATTATGTGACAAAATTCCTGTGACAAAATTTAAATTCAAACGATGATTACACTCATTCAATCCTGGCATGCACTTGAGTGTTTTAAAATGGTGCCGCAGGGAATGAATTACGCTATGCTAAGAGGAACAAGACAGGAGTGCGATTAACGTGCGTTAAAAAAAAATTAATCTCCCAAAAAATGAATGCATGCATTCCAAAAGTTATGTAAAATATAAACCATGATGGGCCGTGTGGTTCCCATGATATATACCACGCCTGGGGTGGTGATAATAATATATATCATCGGAACCACATGGCCCGAAGTGGTTTATACCACTTATAACATGGCTACCTGTCATGGGAAGAAAAATAAATAAAACACATTTAAATTAAGACAAAACCAGAAACTTTTATTGTGTATACCTCCACAGTGTAATATAGTCCCACATTTTATTTAATTGAATTCATTGTTTGCTTATTAAAAATACAACGCACACATTAGTTTATTGGGAATTTCTGCATCGAAATTGCCATCTCACTAGAAACTGGAGGACTGAGTACAACAAGCTGCGATGATGGGCGGAGTCTCAAATGACAGTAAGGAAGTAAGGAGAGCAGCTGCGATGGAGACTGAAGCCGGATTTTGAAGTGAGCTTGTGAACTCGTTATATGCGAGGCACACATATTATAGTACGTTTTCATCCTTTTGGATCTCAAAATATGCTTTTGTTAGTTGTCGGACACCCTCGCATCCAGGTCGTGCTTATGTTGTTGAGATTTTTTGGATTTAATTCCATAAAATGAATGTCCATATTTTTTTCTTTAAGTCCATTAACCAGCCCATGCTGTAGTTTTTTTTCTTGTGTGTGTTTTTTTCAATCTTTGTTTTCTTCTATTTCATTCAGCTGTTCCTCATCTACTGTTATGAGTCTACTCTTGCTGGTGCACTTATCTATTTTATTTTTTTCAGGTGGATTGCTTTGTTCACACGTAAAGTTGGTGTTGTACCAGTTATGTGGAGTTTCAAACCCAAATATATTAAAGGAATAGGTGAAATGCCACTCATTTTTGGCAGTGGTTTTGTAACTAATAACAAATAAAATGGCAGTTTGTCATGGAATTCTGAATGTAGTGGTATATAGTGATTTATTTAAATAATAATATTTTGCCTATGTGTGTGTTGTTTTTCTATTCTCATTATGTCATGGACTATTTTCCTCAGCGGAATGTTACCTGGAGAAATATCCAAATTTCAAGATAAATATAGATTTTAAAGTTTTTTAAAGAGAAAATAAATAAAGAAATCATTTTCGAGATGTGTCATTTACCACAAGATAGAGCCCGCATCGATGGGCTTTATTGCCGATATTATATATATATATATATATATATATATATATATATATATATATATATATATATATATATATAGTACCAGTCAAAAGTGTGAGTACACTTGCTGGAAACTATTTTTTTTTCATAATTGACCATGTTTTACGTCATAAATGTTTCTGTAAATACTTGAAAATGAAAACACATGTTACAATATGCAAAACAAAACATAAGGAGTATCAAAGCAATGAAAAAGAAAATTAAAAATTGTCTCTAAATCTTGGATTCCTCAAAATAGCCACACTTTGCCTTAATAAAGCCTCACAAACACGAGGCATTCGGTTAACAAGTTTCAGCAGGAAATCACCCGACATGTCTTCCCAGCTCTTCTGCAGCAATTCCTAGAGATCTAGGGCACTTGTGGGTAGCTTTGCTTTGACTCTTCTGTCCAGTTCATCCCATACAAGTTCTATGGGATTGAGGTTGGGAGACTGGGCAGGCCAGGTCATTAGAATGAAGGACTGCCCAACTAGCTAATCCTAATGGAATGGCATGGCTCTGAAGTATGCTATGATAGCCATGCTGGTTGAGCTTGCCATGGACTTGGTAAAGATCACCAACTCTGTCACCAGCAAAGCAACCCCAGACCATGACATTGCCTCCTCCATGCTTGACAGTGGGAACTCATGCGCTCACCCTATCTTACAAATACTCGGCGGTTGGACTCACATATTTCAAATTTTGACTCATCGGTCCATAAGACCGACTTCCACTCCTCAAACGTCCAGTTTCTGTGTTTTTTAGCCCAGGCAAGTCTCTTCCTCTTATTTTGCACTCTTAACAATGGTTTCTTTGCAGCAATTCTTCTAGTTAGGAATTCCTCTGAATAGTTGATGTTGAAACATCTGTACTTCTAGTAGCATTTAGCTGAGCTTGTATTTCAGGGGCAGTTAATCGCCAGTTTCGCAGACTTGTGACTCAAATGAACTTGTTCTCTGATTCTGAGGTCACCCTTGGCCTGCCTGACCTTGTTTGGTCCTCATGAGTGCCAGTTTCTTCAAATCGTTTGATGGTCTTGGCCATAGCAGTTACAGACACTTGCAAAGTTCTTAAGATTTGTCTTAAAGACTGACCTTCATTTCTTAAAGTAATTACAGACTAATTACAGTCTTTTATCTTTGCTTAACTGAGCGTATTTTGTCATTTTCTGCTCCCTTACATTCAGGAATGACAAACTTGTGCCTGTGCTACCTATATTTATAGTAATCATGGACCCTCACCTGTTAACAATAATTGGTGACAAAAGGTTAATTAGGTAACATGCTAGTTAACTCAGAGAACATCAAACAAAGACACTTTTATACTTAGGCCAGTGTTCTAACATCGTGTTATACACATTCAGACTTTTAACTGACTTGGGCTTCAAACTGAAATCCCCTTGCTTTGGGTGACCATTTAATTGAAATTGACAAGATTTACATTTTCATTTAAAAATGTAATTTTTGAATGTAATTCACTTATGTCTATCAGCTTATATAAGTACACGTATCATATAATGAAATATTAAGTGTTTATAGACAGGTTTATACAGTTAAAAGCATAGCTAATCATGAAAGACCTGGTTTCAAACAGGTGTACTCAAACTTTTGACTGGTACTGTATATATATATATATATATATATATAGTTAAGGTTGATACGATGGAAATACGATGTCAGGGTTCGTTAACCCTAACCTTGCTAAGCAAATGACTCATTGGCTCAAATTACGTGTATTATGTAGTGCACAACTTTTATTTGTCAGTTGCAATGTCTTTGCACACAAGTCATTTTCTTTATGTAGAAAGACAGTAATGAATGATTTACATTATTTAAAACACATTGGCAAAGCCCATGTTTAGCGGTTTAAAAAAAAAAAAAAAAAATCTTCTAATGAGGTGTTTTTTTTCGGTTATTATCCGTTTAAACCACCTGTGTGGTGTGATGTCACAGACCCGTAAGATACTCATTGACACACTTTCAGGGTTGAAAGCACTGGTGCGTGCGTATTTATTCAAACATCAAAAATAAATCAACAAAACCACTGCACACAGAGCAAAAATAAAAGATTTAACAAAACAAACCTCACACACTAAATAATACCTCCACCCAACAAGCACCGTGTTTCCCGCATGTGTAGCAATTGTTTTATGTAACAACAAACGCTGCAGGTTTTAATCCTTGTGACCATCTCTTCGAATTAACACTAAATTGTTCAATTCGGAGATAGTCACATTCTACACGAGTTTACACAACAACCTTATAAATCATAATAATTCATTATTTACAGATATATATATATATATATATACATCGTTAGCGCCAAATTTCGTCCGTCCACGTAGCAGGGTCTAGTGAACCCGTCCTCACTGGGCCCTGGAGAGCGTGATTGGGTATCGTGAGGACCCAGCGCAAACTGGGTTGCTAATATATATATATATATATATATATATATATATATATATATATATATATATATATATATACACACTGAATGTACAAAACATTAGGAACACCTTTCTAATATTGAGTTGCACTCCCTTTTGTCCTCAGAACAGCCTCAGTTCATTGGGGCATGGACTCTACAAGGTGTCGAAAGCATTCCACAGGGATGCTGGCCCATGTTGACTCCAATGCTTCCCACAGTTGTGTCAAGTTGGCTGGTAGTGGATCTCTATTCCGAATAGCTCGTTCCATCTCATCCCACAGATGCTGTTGACTGGGCAGGCCACTGCAGTAAGCTGAATTCACTGCCATGTTCGTGGAACCATTCCTGGACAATCCTAGCCTTGTGGCATGAGACATTATCCTGCTGAATAAAATCCATTAGCAGATAGATACATTGCTGCCATGAAGGGATGCACCTGATTGGCAATGATGTTCAAATATCCTGTGGCATTCAAACGTTGCTTCACTTTTATCAAGGGGCCCAATGTGTGCCATGAAAACACACCCCACACCATCACACCACCACCACCAGCCTGCAATGCATGTACTCATGTGGTTTTTTCCATACCCTAGTCCTCCCATCAGAGTGAAACAGCAGGAACCGGGATTCATCAGACAAGACAATGTTTTTCCAATTCTCCAGTGTCCAGTGTTTTCGTTCCTTAGCCCACTGCAACTGCACTTTCTTATATTTTGCTGAAAGAAGTGGAACTCTGTTAGGTCATCGGCTGCCATATCCCATTTGTGTCAAGGTATGACGAGTTGTGCATTCTTTTATGGGTCTTTCAGTACCAATGCTGTACTGGACTGTCAGTTGACTAACTGTAGCCCGTCTGTTGCTCTGCACAATTCATGTCAGCCTCCTTTGGCCTCTTCCATCAATGAGCCATTTTTGACCACTGGCCTGCCATTGGCTGGAAGTCCTTTGGGTGGTGGAACATTCTTGATACACATGGGAAACTGTTGAGCGTGAAAAGCCCAGCAGCATTGCAGTTCTTGACACACTCAAACCAGTTTGTCTGGTACCTACTACCATACCCCATTCAAAGGCACTTAAATCTTTTGTCTTGCCCAATTACCCTCTGAATGGCACACATACACAATCCATGTCTCAATTATGTTAAGGTTTAAAAATCAGTCTTTAACCTGTCTCCCCTTCATCTACACTGATTGAAGTGGATTTAACAGGTTACATCAATAAGGGATCATAGCTTTCACCTGGATTTTCCTTGTCAGTCCATTTCATGGAAAGAGCAGGTGTTCCTAATATTTTGTACACTCGGTGTGTGTGTGTATATATATATATATATATATATATATATATATATATATATATATATATATATACACACACACACAGCTCTGGAAAAAATTAAGAGACCACTGAAAAATGATCAGTTTCTCTGGTTTTACTATTTATAGGTATGTGTTTGGGTAAAATGAACATTTTTGTTTTATTCTATAAACTACTGACAACATTTCTCCCAAATTCCAAATAAAAATATTGTCATTTAGAGCATTTATTTGCGGAAAATGACAACTGGTCAAAATAACAAAAAAGATGCAGTGTTGTCAGACCTCAAATAATGCAAAGAAAATAAGTTCAGATTCATTGTTAAACAACACAATACTAATGTTTTAACTTAGGAAGAGTTCAGAAATCAATATTTAGTGGAATAACCCTGATTTTCAAGCACAGCTTTCATGCGTCTTGGCATGCTCTCCACCAGTCTTTCACATTGATGTTGGGTGACTTTATGCCACTCCTGGCGCAAAAATTCAAGCAACTCGGCTTTGTTTGATGGCTTGTGACCATCCATCTTCCTCTTGATCACATTCCAGAGGTTTTCAATGGGGTTCAGGTCTGAAGATTGGGCTAGCTGTTGAGCCCTGATCTCAACATCTCAACATCATCGAGTGTCTGGCATTACATGAAGACAGAGAAGCAACTGAGGCTGCCTAAATCCACAGAAGAACTGTGGTTAGTTCTCCAAGATGTTTGGGCCAACCTACCTGCTGAGTTCCTTCAAAAACTGTGTGCAAGTGTACCTAGAAGAATTGATGCTGTTTTGAAGGCAAAGGCTGGTCACACCAAATATTGATTTGATGTAGATTTTTCTTCTGTTCACTCACTTTGCATTTTGTTAATTGATAAATATAATCTATTAACATGTCTATTTTTGAAAGCATTCTTACTTTACAGCATTTTTTCACACCTGCCTAAAACTTTTGCACAGTACTGTATATATATATATATATATATATATATATATATATATATATATATATATATATATATATATAGGTATATATATATTACTGAACTTGAAATAAGAGAATAGTATTATATTCACCAACAATTAAATATAACTTTCCTTCAATAAAACTTTTAAAGTTTTAAGACAATTATTTAACTTCAAGACAAGAATGCACTGTCATACATTTAGTACATTTCTTCAGCAAAACGTAAGCAACATTCTCAATAAATAATAAAATATTTGTCAAGAGTTATGCTTTTTGAAAGCTAGTATTTTTAATTTAGAAAGGTAATTTTATCTTTGAAAGACTCGGCATGCCTAAAAGACAACTGAATTGCCAGGCCTGTCTTTGTTTACGGTTAACCAATTATTTGAGTATATGGTAATAAGAAGCCATTAAGATGTAGGAGAGCATGTCCCGTAATACAATGGACATATCATGTGACATTTATACAAACCTGTGGTTATTCATTGGATGTTAATGATTAATGGTGTGATTTGCTCTATTGAATTACCTTTCAATTTCCTCCTCAAGATTTAAACCTCTGACTCTATGCTATATGTTCTGTTCTAAAACAAATTGCTCTAGAAACTGCTGTTCATGCTCTGTCTTGAAAAACTCTCCTGAAAAATCCATCAAGTAAGTTCTTTTTGTATTATCAAGCAAGAAGACACTGTGATCTATGAAACTGTGAATATCCAATTAAAAAGAAAAAAGAAACTTTTCTACAACTAAACAAAGGACTTGTTTTATTAAAACTTGAGTTATCAACTGTGTATAATACCAAGTCTAAGATCATTGTTTTTGGTCATTGTTTTGGTCAAAGACTTTGCTGTAAATATTTGTAAAAACTGCAACTTAAAAATATAACTAGACTAGTAATCGCTGGAAAAAGAATTGTGTATCTGCTTAAAGACAACAAAAAGATTGATGATTTCCATTACATGAGAGTAGATATTAAAGCTTCATGCTGATTTGATCTTGACTCTCACCAAGATAAGCACCAACTAAGAAGTAGCTGTACAGTAAACTAATGTGATCCATCTGCATGTCCATCCATTTGTGTTTCCTTCCATCTGATGATGTAGATATCCTTCTGCTTGAATTGTATTTTACTGAATGTTTTGAGGTACCACAGACTATTACAATTGCATATTATATGAAATAGGACTTAGGCTAAATTAATCATTGTGATAGAGGTGTGGGTTATCCACCCAGGGTTGGCAGCTGGACCCTGTACACCACTTCTGAGCCACTCCAGGACCCCCTGACGGGCATTGCACATGCAAGTCTCCAGGTTGGCTGCAGTTCCTGACAATGCAGGGTAAGGGGCTGGCTTGCTGGGTTCTGCTCATTGCCATTACTTAGCAGAAGTTGCCTGGGATGCTGCTCTCCAGTTCCCCATCGTGCATTGAGCCTGATTGACTGCCACTTGGTCCTGCAGTAGTGTTTCTTTGCTGGTCACCTCGCAGTCCTGAGCCAACCACAAAGCAGCCTGCAGGGTCTGGGGTCGCTGTAGTGCAGGCATTTCCTCAGCTCCCCGGCTCCCAGCGCCTCAATATACTGCATCCACGCCTGCTCTTCTTGTTTCTGGGTGGAGGATCCTATGTAAGCCCTGCGGGGCTCCTGTTCGATTTCTGAGCCAATGCTTGCTAGATTCACTGCAGCTTCAGTCCCTCTTGGTCATCCATTCTACAGAAACCGTGTGCAAATGCTTCAGTTAGTGTAACTCTTCAGGCTTCAGGGTGGCAGAGTCAACAGCACCAGCTAAGTGTCTCACCGGAGTGCCGATGTCAGGTGGTCTGCTTTGTCGGTGGTGCCCCAGCTGTTCAGCTTCCTGATTGTTTCTAGCTGCACCTGGAAAGCTTCCCAGCAGCTTCCACTCTCCCCCTTCACAAGTTGTTTCCGCAGCCACCTAAATTGGGCTCCCACAGAGCAACCAGACATAAAAAAATAAACAAAGCAATTAATTTATGAAAATTAGCACAGAAAATACAATAAACAGATACAGATAGAACACAACCAATGAGAACTAACACACTTAGTACACCGTTCAGGGGCCACTTCCCCCTGTTCCTGCTGCAGCTGCTGGCTCTGACTGCCCTGTACTAAATGGTGCTGCCATCACTCTTGCAATATTTATTTAAAACAGGTTTTAGCTTAAAGCATAACCCTTAATTATGTAATATCTAATATGCATCTTGTTAGAGCCAAAAATACACTGTACTTTTACTATACAAGGCACAACTGACTTCACTTTTCAAGAGAACTTTTAATTTAGGATTTTTGTTTTAACACAGGACCCAATATTGGCAACGTGGGTGAACCAAATGAACAACACATATGGATACAATGCTTCCTAAACTCTGGATACCTTGATTGAGCCCCCATACCACTGTAATTTAGAAAAGCAAACTATGAAGGTATGAAACAAAGACTAACAGAAGTAGATTGGAGTAAAATAGAGAAAACATTCACAGAAAAATATGGCTGTTCTTTAGAAATCTAGTATTAGAGTCACAAAACAATTACAACACTAAAGTAGACAAATCTAAATGTAAAACTACATTGCCAAAATGGTTTAATAGATCACTGAAAAAAATCAGTGAAAAAGGACACTTTACAAAGCGTTTAAAGGGACCAAAAACAAAGTACACAGAAAGAGTACACATTACTGCAAACGCAAGTCAAAAAGGAAGTTAGAAAGGCCAAGAGAGAAATAGAAATGAACATTGCTAAAGGGGCTAAAACCAATTCCAGTTGGTCTGGAACCAACTCCAGAGTAATGTTGTTGAAGCTGACACCCTAACTGATCCACATGTGTATCGTATACCTATGGACTGTACTTTATGTTTTGTTTCACGTCCATCACCGCTGGTATATCAGGAAATGGTTACCCACTGTTTCTCTAAAAAATAACTCAGTTTGAATAATACATCATCCTAGAATGAAGTGATAAGGTTGCTAAACCCACTGGGATCAGGATGATAAACAAATCACAGCTGTTTAGCTCCATGAGAGTTTTATCTCTTTATGTGACAGTTCCTGGGAATATGTAAATTGTACATCTGTCCTAGGTTTTGTTAAAAAAATGTAATGTATGCTTATGCCCCAAACATAGGTTTATTTAAAATCACTGTCAAAAGTGGTAGTCAGGTTCGTGGTTCAAAGATGCACCTCAAGCCAAATTTAGTAATAATAGGAAATACAGTATGTTGTGTATTCCACAAGAAGAATAGTTAGCCCAAGAGATCCCTGTGGCAAAGTGCCCCGCCCCTGTGTGTATTTTGTGTTGTATGTTGTGTGTTAATGTTGGTGTATAGTCATTGGTACATTGGATATAAACAGGTCTGTGTAACACAAGTGTTTAAAATGTTTATTTATACTTAGGCAAGAGGATTGCACAGCACTTCATGTGCAAGTAAAATGTAATTGCACTTTATTAATTCACATGCGGTTGTACCGCAACTCCAATTGAATGATTGATTAGCAATCGAGTCTTGGTACAGCTGCATAAAAGCAGCATGTTTTCACTCACTCTGGGTTGTGTGTTCGGTGAGTGGAGAACGGGTGTGGAGAGGAGAAAATAATAACGTAAAGTAAATCACAAATTCAGTTCACCGTGTTCGTCTGTGTAGTTCGTTTTTGTTTGTCTCTTTGTTTTGGCTGCCAGTGCAGTGTCCTGTTTTTTGTACTGTTTTATTTTATAATAATAAACTGCGCAGCAGCTCATCCATTTATCATTTCATCTCGCAGTACTGTATGTTTCTTCTGGTCCACTACGGCCGTCTTTGTCATATCCCTCACTGGTATTATGGTGGCTTCACTATTTCAGATATATAAACTTTATGAAGATCAGTATATTTTTTCCAGCAACAAAGACAGCTTGGAATGTGACAGCCTGTTCTGTTGAGGTATATTTTATGTTTATTTGTTGTGTATGTTAAAACCAACCCAATCCCTCTGTTTATCTTTTGTTGATCATGTCTGGGAAAAAATATATATTATGAGTCAGGAAGAATACAAACAGTGAAAAACTTCTGTGGCAGTAAGCATGGAATAAAACATCAGACGACTATCATGAAAAATGGTATTGTGCAGAAGATTAAGTGCCCCACTTCTGCAAAGCAGTCTTTATTCAGCATGAGAAGTTTAATTAAAATAAATTGTAAGTACAAAACAGCACTATTTGGTGAATAAATTATCGAATTTACTACTTTTTAGGTTGTTGACATAAAAATATGTTTTAAATTTTTGTGTGGTTTATAAACTGTACAGATTTTTGGCCAGAACATTGATAAAACATTGAAACAATACCTTAAATTGTAATACATGTCAGACCCTTACCACATGAAATTAATAAAAGAGAAAGTTGGCATTTAAATCCAACAGTGCTGGCATATAAAATATTGCTTCAACCTGACTGTGCCTTTAGCAAAGAATGTATAGCAAAGCAAGAGCATTAAACATAGCGTCTGTCATAGAATCTGGCCTCTATCAGAATTCTCTAACTTGTATGATTATTTATTTGCATCTAAATCAGTTGTCTCATACATTACTTATTCATGGAAACACACTTGTCAATAACAAATGTGTTTTTGTTCATCATAATGAACCTATCGAAAAACCAGATGGCTCTTCAAGGAGGCAAAAGAAATGTTTTGCCTTAAAAGAATCATTAAAAAAGAAAATTAACATGTTGTTTTGTTTTTTTTTTTTTTTAAAGTACTCAGGGATTGTTTTTAGAAAAACGTATGATTAGTTGAGATCTATAATTTTTATTTCCCCCCCACCCCCACCCCCCCATAGCTAGCAGCAATAATAACTACTCTGAGAGAGCCATTATGTTGGCAAAATAGATAGAGAAAACAACTTCAGGCAAGTCATATGAAACAAGGAACTCAATAAACGTATTTTATTTAAAAAAAAAGTGGGGAATCATGATTTCCATTACATGAGAGTAGGTGTTAAAACTTCATGCTGATATTGGACTCATTTTGCCTCCCTGGCCCATCAGCATACACAATGGCTGCAATGCTGGCTCCAGGGATCAACCACAGTACAGCCTCCCTAGCACATCAGCATGACAACCGTCTGGACTGAGCTGAGTAGAGCACTTCTCTGGGGTCTTCAAGTGGGCACCTTCCATCCTTGGTGTTTTGTCGACACCTTAAGAGGGCTTGACAGTGATTCTGGCATTCCAGCATCACCCCCCTTCGTCCCCCACTCAGCTAAGCACAGCTTACTTGCCTTCCTTTACATTGATGTTACTATCTTTCTACTGTGCTTGAGGTCCCCAACCAGAATCTTTTCATCTCAACCAGAGCTAGCTACTGATCCTCTCTGCTACTTCAGATAAGTTCTTCGCTATGCATCGCACCTCTTGGCCTCTGAATCCGATGTCTCTGAGAAACCGGGTTGTGGAGTGTGCCACAAATCCTGGACAACCCACCTCCACTGGGTAAACCTGGACTCTCCATCCTCGCTGTTCTGCTTCAGCAGCTAGTTGAGCATACTGAAGTTTCTTCCTTTCATACAATTCATCCACAGCATCCTCCCATGCCACTGTTAACTCAACCGGGTGAACAAGCAATGCTGATCCAGACCTGTTGGTCATGCTGTGCTTGTCTTCCAATGCTAAGGCTAAACATCACAGCACCTGGTCATGGCGCCAAGTAAAGCGTCCTTGGCTAAGACCCATCTTACATTCTGTCAAAATGTGTCTTAACGTAGCTAGCGATGAACACAAAGGACACCGCGGATCCTCTCCTACCCATAGATTAAGGTTCTGTGGTGATGGGAGAACATCATATGTTGTCCTGATGCTGATCCTGCTCTGTTCCATTATCCTTAGATCTCACCAGCTGACCTTGCGTTGTTCCACAGTCTCCAATCTCATCCATTCTCCCTGCTTGGCCTGGGAAACTGCCTTTACGCACCTCATCCTCTCCTGCTTTTGCACCTTGTTGACAACCAGTTTCCTCTGTTGAGCTGGGGATGCTTTGCGCCATGTAGGAGGAGCTGAACTGAGACCAAGGCCTCCTCTTCCATGCTATACTTGCCCCAAGATATCACTGATACGAAGGGCAGCATTTGGATCTTCCACAGCTTCCTTTGCCACCAACTTTCTTCCAGTTTTCAACACAGGTGCTGCCACCCTAACACATTCGCCGTGTGACTCTACCAATGTCACTTCCAATTGAACTTTGGCACACTTAAAACCCTGGTTAGAGCTGAGACTGGCAGCTGCAGTATCCCTTTACCATACAGTCCCACTTTGCCAAGGCAACTCCTAACCTTCTCCTGACGTATGAACTGATTAACACTTCCAGCTTCTGTACTGTTGTCAAGGAAACCTCATACACAGTGACTGGCCACAGAAGTCTTAACAGTCTGCTGTCTATGCTCTTCAACCCTTGCACTGCTTGTTGTCTCACTTCTCCCACACAAACTTTGTCCTTTAGATCCCCATCATACCAGCTCCCAAAACTTTTCACAGGCTTCTCAGACACTGTTGGTATTGCCTCACCATTAATGTAGAACCTCTTATCCACTACTTTACCTTTAATTATACAGATGCTCCTTGACTTAGTGGGCTTGAATTGCATTTGTGCCCATTCAATGTTATTGATTAATTTGTCATGTCATCCATGTATGCTCTAATTGGTGGCAGTCACATTCCAGAAGCCAAGTGTTCTCCTCCCACTAGTCTGCCCCCCCCCCCCCCCCCCCAAAGGTTGGGCCCTTGCACCCCCTTTGATGCTGGCCCTGACTTTACAAGTGGTCTCTAACTTAACCAGGACAGCTACACAGTTTACCTGTACTAAGCACAGTTCACAAAACATGTTTAATCCCACCTTACTTACACACCACACCACACCACACCACACCCTTGAAAACATTTATTAAGTCTATCAAACAAAACAAAAAATGGTTTTGGACGGGATATTTCAAAGCGTGTTTTTATTTATAATTCATAACAGAGACACGAACCAATAGAATTCAACCCAGTTCTCTCATTATCATTTCTTTACTCACTTACAAACCACAATGGAAAATGAGTCGCAGGCCATCCTTACTGACTGACATATGCCTTGAGCAAAAATGACAGTAATTCACATCCCCAGTAGGTGAGCACTGTAATATAAAATAAACCATGTGTTGTGATATGAATTGCAAACAAAAGTGACTTCCAATAACAAATATTAGAAGACCACACTGTTCAAATACATAACTCACACGTAGGTCCCCACAGGATAGTCAAGGTAACCAGACGTTACAGTTAAACAGGTATTGGATAACTAGGATTATTAGACCTTTACAAATCAGACTAAATAATTGCAAAGTTTTTCAAAAAGCTGCCTTATTGACAGCCTGTCAGATCAGCTTTTGGTTTCTGCTGAAGTAAAAAGGTAATGATTCAAATGGGCAAATATGTCCCAGCAGAAGAAATGCTACAGAATGCAATAGAAACACTGGTGCACTGTAATGCATAATCTATCCCAATATCATCAGGCTACTGAGAATTATGGCTGCACTGCCGGTATGAACTGCTATGGCAGAGAGACCCTACAAATAGCATTGCATGTGCAGAGGTGGTTTTAACCCACTTCTCTTGTCTTATCATTCCATCACTTATTTAATACCCAATGGGAAGATTAGGAAGACGAAAACGTGGAACAACTGTTTGGTCAGAGGAGACAGACCAACCTTTAGAATGCGCCATGTAGGAGGCGCTGAACTGAGACCAAGCCAGTAAGAAGACCTTAACACCGGGTTACAGGTGTGCACCCTCTAGACACATTCGCCGTGTGACTCGTAACCATGTCACCTCCAATTGAACTTTGGCCATACTTAAAGGTGTTTAGAGCTGAGACTGTCAGCTGCAGTATCCGCTTTCCTACATCCACTTTGCACAAGGGGACTCCTAACCTTAGAAGACGACACATGAACTGATTACCTTCCAGCTTCTGTACGTGAAACCGTGTCTAAAATAAACCTCATATGGAAGTATGTCAGGTGCTGCTACTTGACTAACTTGTGAGGTTTTCACTTTGGAATGGGGCACTACCGGGGCTGCTGGAATGTCAGACGACGTCTACGAAGTGGGAACGTGACAACAACAAGTGAAGTAGGGTGTTGAAACGGAAAGCTAGGGGGGAGATCGGTCGAGGGTTTGGAAAATGGCCCGAGAGTCTGTACAACCAAGGCACGAGTGTAATGACATCGGGGGAGAATAGTGCGGAAATGAAATGAAGATCTTCCCGAGAACTGAAACCGAACTGAACGTAACCCGGTGAAGTTAGAATAACTCCCACACACCACAGTAGGTCCTCAGAGAGTACCCCGTCAGTGTAGTTCACAGAGGTGCACAAACTGTTGGTAATAGCCTCACTCATTAATAGTAGAAACCTCTTATCCCTATTGGGGGGAAACTACGACCTTTATTATATGGCACCAGAGAGGGATCTCCTTGATCGATATGGGCACGGGACAGGAGGCGGGTCAAAGGCATGGTGTGCCAGGGAGGTGGAATGGGGTAGTGTGGGGGGGTATGTGGTATGTCAGAACTTGTGTAAAGAGTGCGAATAGAGGGTTCTAATTGGTGACGTCACCGCCCGAGATCCACACGCACAAAAAAGTAAGAGGAAGTATGGAGCCTGTGCTGGGGACTGAATGGGGCAAGAGAGGAAGAATAAGAATGAGTGAATGTTGTGGGGGTGTTACCTGTTACTCAGCGTCCGGGAGGAGGACCTAGACGGTTACGAACTCCGGTTTGTTACGGTCATTAAGTGTAGGGGGCATCTCACGCGTGACATGATATTTTAGTTGGTCACACAACACACGATAACAAAAAATGGTTTTGGACGGGATATTTCAAAGCGTGTTTTTATTTATAATTCATAACAGAGACACGAACCAATAGAATTCAACCCAGTTCTCTCATTATCATTTCTTTACTCACTTACAAACCACAATGGAAAATGAGTCGCAGGCCATCCTTACTGACTGACATATGCCTTGAGCAAAAATGACAGTAATTCACATCCCCAGTAGGTGAGCACTGTAATATAAAATAAACCATGTGTTGTGATATGAATTGCAAACAAAAGTGACTTCCAATAACAAATATTAGAAGACCACACTGTTCAAATACATAACTCACACGTAGGTCCCCACAGGATAGTCAAGGTAACCAGACGTTACAGTTAAACAGGTATTGGATAACTAGGATTATTAGACCTTTACAAATCAGACTAAATAATTGCAAAGTTTTTCAAAAAGCTGCCTTATTGACAGCCTGTCAGATCAGCTTTTGGTTTCTGCTGAAGTAAAAAGGTAATGATTCAAATGGGCAAATATGTCCCAGCAGAAGAAATGCTACAGAATGCAATAGAAACACTGGTGCACTGTAATGCATAATCTATCCCAATATCATCAGGCTACTGAGAATTATGGCTGCACTGCCGGTATGAACTGCTATGGCAGAGAGACCCTACAAATAGCATTGCATGTGCAGAGGTGGTTTTAACCCACTTCTCTTGTCTTATCATTCCATCACTTATTTAATACCCAATGGGAAGTGAGTCAGAGGCCATCCTTGCAGATTAACAGGTGCCTGTGTTCCAAATGGACTGACAGGTAATGATGTTTGTTAGTTGGCTTTTGCCGGAAACTTTTTTTTTTTTTTTTTTTTTTTAAATTCATTGATGAGCAAAGTTACCATGTTTGGTACATCACTACGACAGTTCTGTGACCCCAGTATATTCAAATAACTTAATTGTTTACTCTGAATTATTGATAAACTGCAAGATAGAACATTGGTAAAACTGTTGGTATTATGTAATATACACTACTGTGGAAACAAATGCATTTTTTGCATACTCCATACATTCTAAAAGTGGTTAATGGAAAATGCAGCATGCATCTTTAAAAGTCTCTTTAAGCGATCCATCAGTGACATATCATTACTTTCTACTTATAATGAAAACATGTATATACAGTTGAGACAATTTAACTATCAAATACAGTAAACCACAAGTTCAGATGTGCTGTATTTATGTCCATGTCCTTGCTTGTTTATGTTTTTGAGTGTTTGGTATTGGCCTGTGTGCCATTTGTTTTGTTAATGCATTTGTTTTGTTTAGTGTGTCGTTTTATTTGTTAATTAAAGCGCTCACTAGTGCTTCAATACTGCAATTTCTGTGTCTCCCTTCCTGGTCCTAACAGCCTGGCCAGTGACATTTATTCAATTCACGGCACCAGCCACATTCCAATGTGTTTTGACAGGGAGAAAAGTAACCCCCTTGCTGGCAACCCATTTTTTCCCCTTTTCCCCACACCAACACATAGGCATGTGCCTCGGTAGGGCTTTTGCCCTGTCACACTGCCACACAGCATAAGAGAGCCCAGCTGTTTCAGGACTCTTGTGGACGTTTCCAGCACTAAAGTTGCAAAATAAGTTACAAAGTTAGCTGCTATGAATTGAGAACCATTATCTGTTGTAATAGCATGGGGCAGACCCCAGTGAGAAAACATATCGAATTAGTTAGGAGGTGCGGACCGATTTTAAATATGCTTCTGACCACTTTAAAAGATGAAGATCGTAAACCAAAACAAGGTATCTGTAGTCTCCCCACAGAGATCCACCTGAGTGTGTTCCCAGGGTGTAGTTGGCCACTGAAGTGGTTGTAGAGGTGGAAGCAGAAGTTGACAAGATTTCCAATTGATAAGGCAGGCTTCAGAATCACGGACTAGAAGCTCAATCTCCTGATCAATGTCTGGCCACCACAAAATGTCAAGGCAGCACTTGCATTTCAGAAAACCAAGATGGCCTTTATGAGCTGTGTGCATGCAGCACCTAAGAGCATAGAGCAACTGGAATAACAGCACAATGTCCTCTGGCGATACAGATATCATTTTAGCAGGTCAACTCATATCTAATACAAGGAAGGGCAACAGGTGGCCATGTGTGTGTGATGTAGTCTTACAAGACAAATTGGGGGGTTCTACCCTGGATTCCTGGCAGAGCTGGTTTTCCGACAAGACTGGTGTACCAGAGGCTTGGACCACCTTTACTAGGTCCTGTTCACTGTTCACAGGCTCAGGAAGGTCCCCTTGGATGAGCAGAGCACAGGACAGATGGTCAACAGCTTTGTTGTTGCACCCTGGGGTGAAGTAAAGCTTACAATTGTACTGTTGCAGGTGGTCAGCCAACCTATAGAGAGCTACAATGATTTATGTCTAGTTCCAGAGGTTTTTCAGCAATGTGGCGAGTGCCTGGTGGTCTGGTCACATATACCAACATTCGTATGCCCACGCACAGGCTAAGGATTCATGCTCACCGACAGAGTATTTTTGCTCTTTTGAAGAAAGGGCTCCAGTTGAAAAATAATTGGCCTGCCCACTCCCCCTTGTATCTGTGACAGCAGTGTGTGCATCATGGTGTCTGCTATAAGGCAAAAGTGTACCAAAGTGGGGGCCGTGGTCAGAGGATGTTTCAATTCTTGAATCGCAGCTGGGCTCCCATGAGCTTTCTTCCAACAAAAGCTGGTGAAAAGGAGCCATGTGAGTGGCGAATTGGAGTATAAACTTCCCAGGAACAAGGGCAATTGACAAGCGTTGATTGACTCTGGAAGTCGATGAATGGTGTCTACATTGGACTGCAATAGTGTAAGCCTTGATGCAGAGACTTTCTATCCCATAAATCTGGTACTTTCAATTTTTCCAAATTTAGAGTGAGGTGATGGTGGCTCAGCCTTTCAAAAACTTGTAGCAAGAGATGGTCATGCTCACCAATGTTAGATCCATGCCCCACAGTGTCATTCAAGTAAACTGAGACACCTAGCTCCATAGCAACAACATAGGCCATTATCTTCTGGAAACAACTGGGAGCTGAGCTAAGACCAAGAGGCATGTTTTTAAAAATATTTTTATCTTCAGTTTACTCTTACAGATGGTCTTTTATCCTGAACTCCCCATAATTGCCTAGCATAATGTAACACGCTCAGTCAATCCTTACATCTGACCAGACATTATGTAGAATCTAATTTGAATTGATAATCTCTGGAATTTCATTGTGCATGTTCATTATTAATTAATTGTAATTTTAAGGGTTTAATATAGTAAACATCTGGTTACTAAAATCCTGTGTTCATAGATAAACTAAATAATCCATTTAAACAATTTTTTCTCATCTGATGTATTTTTAATTAAACAGAAAAGATGTTTTACTTGACAGTAAGAGCTAACAATTCCGAAAAAGAATGGAAATTGTCAGGTAAGGCCGCCACTGCACCCTTACCTGACTCATTGCACACTGCTTAACTGGTACAGTAGGTGGGCTCTCTTCAGACAACATTGTGTAGTCACCACTGGGCAGGTCAGTTCAGGTCTAAAACCAGAACAACCATAGTTGTTTTCAAGTTGTCATTGAGTTATATGTGAATCAAAAAAACTAATTAGAATAGTTGGAATATTAACACATCTAGAGTGAGACAAGTTACTTATTATGTTCTTTTTCCAAGTATACAAACATTTACAACTGTCATAACCATTTCAGCTTTTTTCTTTCTTTTTTCTTTTGATTTGAAGAAAGACACAAAAACATGTGTTTGATATGGGGGGAAATAAATTTGCTGTATGTGTGGCACAGCAATGTACAGAAAACCTAAAGGTACATGGTGTAAAATTTAAAATGGGAGGCTACTAGCTGGCACGCACAACTTCCTATAATATCTCCTGCTCACGAGATAGTCCCTTAAGTGGTTCCTCAGTGATGAGATCTGTAAGGAGACAAATAATGTTGCACAAGAATTTTCCAGCCAGTCAATTCATAATCTATATAGATCTTTCTTGAATTTTCCTTGTCTTGACATTTATAACAGTGACTCTTCTAAACTTCTAAAGGATATCTATTTGGCTGTTTCAGAGAACTTTTGAATCCTCAGCAACCCACAAGTGACTACATGTTTTCTGAAGAGAGCCCACCACCTGAGTTATTTTAGTGGTAAACATTATTTGTCAAAATTACCACACAGCTTTTCACAAAACTTGGACAAACTAAATGTACTGGAAAATGTATGTATTTCTTCGTTCTGTACATGAAATAATAAGGCTCATGAACTGGATCATATGGAAGAAATAATAGTAATTTTGCTGGTCCTTCGTGATGTTGAATCTTTATTTGCTACATTTCTGAGATTGACTGGAAAGCTATTTGGAATAAGACTCATTCGTTTCCATCAGCATCAGCTCAAGATCAAATCGATTTCAATTAGGACTGTCAGGCCCATTAAGGATTGCGGGCTGGCAGAACTTAATCTATCTAACATCCAAAGGATGCGAGCAACAGTGTCTGGGAACAGATTGGATTGCAGATTGCAGATCGAACAAACTGCAGCCCCAGTTTGATGTTTGATATTGGAATGAGATGAGAAATGTGGCTCTTGATAACTTTGCCTAAATGTCATGCTTATATTTCTGGCTTCAGCCACAACATTTATTCTAAATCTGGGAATGTACGGTAATCTTGAATGTGTTTGTTTTTCAACCTTTTTCTTTTCAACATTCAATAAGACTTTAATGGTTCAATTCTATAAACTGTTTATCTGGGAAAATGTAAGGCCATGCAATAAACTGAGCAAATGAAGAGCAATGTATTATATTTATTATATTAACACATCAATAATTAATAATAATTAAAAAAAAAAAAAAAAAAAAAAAGATCTATATGCAGTGGTTTACTGCCTACATTTATTTTTTCTGTATTTTTAAAATATTTTACCAGCTAAAAGTTAAGGTTAGGATATTGGCATTTACAGAGTATGGGGTTTCATTATTTCCACATTACTTTTTGCAAGCCTTGGATATGTTAACTGCTTATCATTATGCACTTAGTCCGATTTACAGCATCATCACATGATCCCTCCCTATACAGAATAAAGGATTTAGATAAAAAATAAAATGCTGGATTCACTAAACTAGTGATGTTCAAACTGTGGGCTGGGGATCCTCTGGGTTTTAACCAGTTCTTTACATACCTGCTCAATTAATTACAGTGTATCTTTTCAAGAGCTGTGTTATGAAATCAAAAAAAAAAAAAAAAAACAGTTTCAATGGTATCTATGTATACAATAAAAATAAAATAGAAATCTATGCAATAAATCCATGGACATGTTACCAACTTTTTACAAGAAATGCCTCAAGCTCCCTTACCAAGCCTCAATTTCAGCACATCTGACATCTATTCCAGATGATTGCTAATGAAACGGTCATTAGTTGTAAAAGCAAAGATTTACACCATGTACTCCTACACTACATATGTTAAGTAAAATGTTAAATTACCAGTTCTTAAATCAAAGTTACTTTTGAAAAAAAAAAAAAAAAAAAGGTAAATCAAAATGTTTATTTCTTAAAAAGCAGCACAGTAGTTAAATTCCCTTACAAATATTTAAGTAAAACTAAAGACTAAGTTAAGGGTGTCCAAAGTTAGCCTGGTCTTTGTTCCAACCCTGTTCTAAATTGTTTGTTACCCTGAACAATATGTACATATATTATTATGAATATAGTCCAGGGCTTGTAAGCAGAAGGTCACTGGTTCAAATTCCACCTCTGCCACTGACTGACTTACTGTGTGACCCTGAGCAGGTCACTTAACTTCCTTGTGCTCCATCCTGTGGATGAGATGTTATTGTAAGTGACTCTGCATGTAATGCACAGTTCACAGCCTACCTCTGTAAAGTGATTTGTGATGGTGGTTCACTATGAAAGTGAAATATAAATATATTATTATTCCAATTAAATTATAATTAAAGCACTGTGTAAATTGTAATTTCACGGACTGTGTGGAAATAGTGAAATCAGCCCAATTAGCCCATGCACCATTCAACATACATATAATGCTATGCAGCGATTATGTCGTGACTACATGCAATCTAGGCAGGAAATTAAAATAATACACACTGTAAACAAGAAAATGGATGTATCTAAAAAGGCTAAAAATGTATCTACAGCAAATCGCATAAAGCAGTATCAAGCAGGAGTTTTACATAGTGATAGAGGTAAGCTCTTCTGTACATCCTGCAATGTTACTGTTGACAGGCATTTAGATTCAAGTATTGACCGAAAGAGACCAAAGAAATCCAGAGCAGTGCCACGACTGCTTTACTTGCAAAGAAACAAAAACGGTGACTTCCATGTTCCAAAATTCCACGGAAGCCCATGAAGCACGAAACACATTACATTTTGACCTGACTGAATACTTACCCAAAGTTGCGAGTATCACAAGCAGGCGATTATACCACCATGAAAAACAACACACAATATTTATCTTACAGCAAAATGCAAGAACTAATTCAGTGCTGGCCTGTCCTTTATTATAGAAATGTAAAGAAAAAAAAACCAGTTAAAACCTAGATTTCAGTAAGGGAACAATGCTGAGGGGTAGATGTACTAAGATGGGCAAGTTGCATTTCTGTTGTGACAGTTCTCAAAGTATACATTTTGTCATATGTACTAAGAGAAAATATGTTAATAAAAAGAGATGCAATATACTAATTGAAATATTTGTTGTGTCTTCTTAGCTAGATCTGTAGCATTATACATTGCAAGAGTTGTACGACATTGTTCAAATAAATAGTAGGAGTTGAGTTGTGGTTTGCTGCAGCAGAGGGTGCCCGAAGGATAACTTCTATACAAGCAAGTGTGCAAGAATCAAAATAACATTGTTTTTGTTAAATGTAAACGTCATCTGTACACTGCATTCTGTTCTGACTTCATTTTACCTATTTTGATACTGTGTATATATATATATATATATATATATATATATATATATATATATATATATATATATATATATATATATATATATATGAAAGACAGTTTAATCCTATCAGATGGTAAAGTGGGGCCCCCACCTTCACCCCCAAAAAGCTTTTCATAATCATACAGTAGCCCCTCGCTAAACTGGACGTGTTTGTCTGACATAAAGATGTGTTGGGTTTAAAAACAATACAATAAAATTGCACACACACATACATTTATAGTGCTCAGTACATTTTAAATGTAAATCATTGCACTGAAATAACACTAATGTGTTTTGGATAGGCTACACATTACATTATGTATAAATATAAATCTGTACAATAGACCTATACAGTATACAGCAGTAAAATCAAATGAATACATAATGCACTTTCTTTTTATTTTACTCTACCAGTAACACAAAATAAATTACATTGGTGTACAATGCGAATAAAAGATTATTTTGAATTGAAACTAAATGATTTTATCAGGGTTTTTTTTTTTTTAATTATTATTTTTTTGTTTTTAACTTGGATTAGTAGCCTAGACAATTAACACAGTACAGATGCACAGAATGAGCTGGAGGTGTTAGTGGCACATGTGCAGTTTATTGCTCCTAACACACTGGGGAACCCAGAAATGTCATGGAAATTTGTTTTCAAGGCTTGTAAGTACACCCTGACTTTAGTGAAAATTAGGTACTTGGGTGTTTGTCTCAAATGCATTGAGCACAACTGGCAATGCAGAAGAAAAAGCAGACTGGGAAATGCCAGCAACAATTGCGACTGTTTAAAACATGTTTCAAAAGGTCTTAACACATTGATGCAATTGTAAGTGTCACAATTATAGGCAGCTTTAGTTCATCTCATTATAGTATTTTAGAACCCTCATTTGCACTATCCCCACCCGTTTTTGCAAATCTATGCAGAAACGCCCATAATTACACATTCATCTAAGATTGAACCGCAATGAAAAACTGCTTCCGCAAAGCATTCCCTAAAAAGTCGCTAACAGCATTACTCTTGTTTAGTACGTTTCACCTGAGACTTCCAACTCGTCTGTGCCTATTGCGACAGTACATTTAATACATCTACCTCTCAATGTATATATATGAATGCCAGTTTGTATCTAAAATACATTTAGCAACCACTAACAGGCTGATAGCCTTGTTTGTGAGCCAATAAACCCAAGCAACCATTTAAACAGGGAAAATCTTATGAAAGAAGACTGCACTGTTCTGAAAAGGAGATAAAGGTATTCTTGTTGCTGCAGCAACTGATTTGAAACTTCTGTTTACAAACCCTGTGCCTCTATAGTAGCCAAGTGTAGGAGCAACTGTACCAGTGGGATATGGTATGGTAGGATATAAAAACCAAAGCATAGATTTCTCCAGTACATTTGTTAGACATGCTTGCACAGTTATTCAACATTTTATGTCCAATTGTTTCCTCTTTTAAGGAAACAATAGGGCTTCTTTTTTTTCTTTCAGAGGAGAGGGGACTAAAAAATACAAATGATTTTTTCAAATTATCCTTGCACATGTTCTTTCATTTTGGGAAATGGTCTTGGTTCAGAAATTACCAAGGAGACAGATACACGGTGCAACTCTTTTGTTAAAGGATTCACAGGCAGCAATAAAAAAAGACTATTAGCTAGAAAACAGGATTTATTGCAATATCGACTAGATCACAAAGGCTTTTCTAAATTACCTTTCTGATGCAACTCGCAGCACTGAATTATTGCCCCTGCCTTCCCAGGATTCAAAGGGGAAACAGCAGCACACAACAAAAGTCAATTTCCCCAACCAGGAGATTTTTTAGTTTTCCAGAATCACAGGGACCAATATTAAACCTCAATAAAAAAGTATTGATCTCAAGATAGGCACTTCTTTTAACAAGGGCCTTCAGGTTTATAAGTTTGCAACTATTGAAAAGAGCTTTCACCATTTCACCAGTATTAATATATTATACAAATAAATCAGAATTACATTATTTATAAGTATACACATATATAGATTACATTTGAATCATACCAATATGTGGCACTATGGCAGGGCAGAGGCCCCGCACAAGTAAAATGTGTGTTTTGTGGTTGGCAGCTATCTTGGGCATGTGTGGAGGAACAATCTGGGGCTAAGATGACTGCCTTTGCATAGAAAAATGTGCAATGCTAATTGGTTAATTATAAAAGTGTGGAATGTGACCAGGTGTTAATTAATATATTATATTGCCAATTAACCCCTGGCTATATCCAATAAAAGGGAACTGTTTGTTTGAGAGAGAGTGAAGGTGTTGCCCAGCTGGAACAATGAGAGCAGATAATACTTGCACTGAGATAGCTATATTTATTTTATTTATTTATTGCATTTATATAGCACTTTTTATACAAATGTATTGCAAAGCACTGTACAGTACATAGCAGAAAAAAGAATAAATAGCATGTCACACGTGCAACTGCCATAATCAAACCATTTAAATGTTAGCCAGCATAGTTCAGGGGGCGTGCAGCAGGGGGCTTCCAATTTCCTGTCAGTTAGTACCTATTTTCTATTTAAGCCCTTATCACTCGCACCACCGCTGTCTAGTGTTTCGTTTTTGTAGCAAACGCTCAGACGCCGTCTTTTCGTGCTTCACCACTAATCTACACTTCATTGCCTTTCATTGGAGGCCATTTTTCTGCGCAGCACTCCCAAGATATTATCAAATATTTTCCTACCTGCTCCGTCGTTAGCGTTTGCCTTGCCATAATTCCTCTTTTTAATCCACCACAAAGATCTGTCAGCTGAACATTCCTTTACTCTTCGCTTGCAATCAAGCGCCCCTCCTCCGCTCCCAGCGCCAGCATAATTTACCGTTCCTTCATGAGATCATGCCCTGGATTTCTATTAGCTACATTCAACGTTTTAAAGACCTATCCAGTCAATTTCATACTCCATTTCAACGTGTGGTGGCTTGTGCTTTCGACTGGTCACAACATGCTCCAACAACACTGCTGTTCTGCAACTTTTCCACCAGCTCCTCTCAGTCTGTGGCTACCATGGCAACACCCTCATTGAGCGACTGCAGGGAGTGGTAAGTCGCCATGATGACCAGGCAGCTTTATCCGGTACTGCGAGCTCCGTGCCTCAGTACTGCAATCATCTGTCTTGCTGCTGCTGCGCTTTCACAATCTTCGAGTGCTTGTTCAACTCATCAAATTGTGACATCTAAATACTGTGTTAACATATTTATATACATGACTAACTGTCCTAAAACTTGTAACGAAGTCAAATCTAAAAGAATACCCAATTGTTGTTCTACACCAACAAAGATTTTAATCACAATAACCAAAGATATTCTACCTGGCTTCACTCAAGCCAATGGTTAATTCTAATCATAACCACTAGATTCTCCCCCCTATGGAGATCTGCAGCCTCTCGGCCACCTTCCATGCTTACTCCATCACTTGGCTGCATACCTCAAGAAGGATCAATTCAGCGCGGTCGGTTCACTCACCCGTCAAGTATCAAGTCCCCTATCTCCCTTTTCAAGGTATCTCCACAGCGGGAACCCCCCACCCCTCCTCAGACTCCCTGTTCATTGATTTCTCTCACTCCTATCATCATTCACCTTCACCCTCGCCTCCGAGCAGACCTCCCTCCATTCCTCTACCCTTGCCTCTGAGCAGGCCTCTTTCCTCTCCACCCTCGCTTCATGAGTAGGCCTCCCTCCTCGACGACTCCACCCTCGCCTCCTCGCAGACCTCCCTCCTCTCCACCCTCGCCTCCTCTCAGGCCTCCCTCCTCTCCACTCAAAACCCCCCCCTTCCCCCCAGCCTGATCACGAATGTGGGGGAGCTGGTCCTCCTCCGCAGTGGATTCCTACATTCATTCATCCTTCCCTGATATAGTTGCTGCTCCTTCTAAAAATGCTAGCATGCCCGGAGTGGGGGTTACCTGTCTGCTGGGGCCACTAGAGGTTTTCCCCTAATCAGCCTCAAGGGTTTTTTTCCTCTCCACTGAGCAGCAGGTATACACATAGTCATATCCCACTAAATTACTAACCATCCTCTTGTTTGTCCCGTTTGTCCTTCTAGTCTTTTGTTTGTTATGCGCTGGCATGTGCTGTCATTTGTTTGTCTCACGATGTGGGACATTTCGTGAGGAGCCAGGGGTCCATCCTTTTGGAAGGCAAGTGATCTCACTACCCAGACCTCAGGGCAGCCTTCATCCTCCCTTGACCTTCAGGGGGTTCTCACCATATGAGTCAGAGCGGACCCCTGGATACACTCTGTTCTTTCGCAGCTCCTGCGCTTATCTTGCCTCACTCAAGGCTCTGTTCTGTACTCTGTCTCAGTTCGGGACATGGCTACAAATGCTCGAGTCCCATACTAACCTCTACGCCTTGTTCTTATCCCAGGTCCCAGGCAGTGTGAAGTCTCGGCCAATTGGGGGCCTAACGAGCGCCCCTTTACAGAAGTCTCAGACGCTGGGTACCTCTCCCTCTCTATCTTCAGGGATAGTCTTCCTCTGAGGGGAGGCTTCCCGAGTCATAACCCTCATATGTGTTTTCGGTTGCTGGGTCCTTCGGCCCTGGGTTGTATCGGCATCGCCGCGTTCAGTCAGTGACCACCTTCTATCCTAGCTTCCATGTCCAGCTTCGCTGGTCTGCTACTAGAGTGGGCCTCGCCTGCTCTTCTGTCTTAGGTCCGGTCCTTTCTAGCCTGCACTCTGTCCTACTTACCGCTCCCTTCTGCTTCTTCTGCCCTATCCCTACCCCCAGCTCACGTCCCTTGAAATAACATATTTAAATAACAGTATACACTAATGCAATTTGAAATTTACATTAAAACCCACTCAGATAAGAAAGCCATTTTATTAAATTGCGTTTTTAGTCTTAACTTGAAAACTGTAATGGTCCCAGCTTCCCTGACAAATGAAAGCAGATAATTCCATATGTTAGGAGCTCTACAAAACAAAGCCCTACCTCCTGTGTTGCTTTTGTTGACCCTAGGAATAACCAGTAGCCCTGCATCATGTGATCTCAGAGTGCAGTTTGGAAGATACAGGGTCAGTAACTCCTGCAAATAACTAGCTGCTAATCCATCCAGGATTTTAAAGTGTTTTTGTTTAAATCTTTTGTGTGTTCCTGTTTTGTTTGGTTCCTGTTTGTTTAATTTGTTAATACAAATTTGCGAGGAAACACTAAATTGCAATTCTGAGTCTGGGTCTGTTATTTCTGCTGGTGTCCAGCCTTGACTGTGACGCTATCCTTCCAAATCCAACAAATCACAAGGGCCTTCTACCTTGTAAGTTTGCAAATGTAATTTAACACTATTGCCCCAATAGCAAACACTTATTGCAGGAAAGCATGGTCATCATCTGTAAGAAGTTGCAAACTCACTCCTCACTGCTACTGCTGAAATTGCCAAATCCAATGGTCTACTTGCAAACTATTTTTTGAGCTTAATTTTTTTTTTTCTACTTCTAAATAATTATGTTATCATTTATAATAACATTTCCTTGGTGTCTGGTATTTATTGAAAATGTGGCAGAAATTGGGACAACAACCATCTGTCTACTAATTACCATTGAACTTTACCATTGAAGCATGCCAAAAAAACAACCATTAAAACAAAATAACATCTGTGACTTGACCAGTGAAATAAGAGCTCTAATAGCAGCCATGCAAAAAGAAAGCTGTAGTCAAATGAATATTGCAGAAAAATGAATTTCTTGGGTGGAGTGTGACAGAAATTATAGTTATGGGGAACATACAGCTTAACCCTTTTGCAAAGTCAGGGTACCCAAGGGAGATTTCTGGAAATATCAATTTCAATGCTTTATTCACACATCCTGCACATTTCTCCATAGCTTAACTCCTGGCCTATTTATATTCAGGTGAGTAAAATGATTAATTTAATCAAGTGTCCATTAAAGACATCACAAATAGAGCTGAGCGGAGAAGCTGATTTAAAGTGATACGAATCAATTCATTTTTTACATACAACAATACATAAAACTTGCCCTTATTAAATCAATATGTCAGCTTGTTATAATAAAACATAATCAGAATAAATAAATCAGGTAAAGATAACAGGCCATTTCATGATATGAAGTTTACAAACTAAAGTTCAGGAGGAGGGCAGCCCCTACACAACGTAACCTATAAAAATTATATAAACACCCATGTAACTCACCCTCTCTTGTGTTTGCTTCATTTGCATCCCTCCACCTTCTCCATACATCACATAATTAGCAATAAAACATTCCCTTAATGTCATATTTTTGTTTTGTGGGGTTTGTCCTGAACTACTGAATCATTAATTAAAAATGCAAATGCTCTTTTCCTAGACAGGGGTGAAAATTCCCCCAGGTACATAACATACACTACAAGAGTTCAGGTCATACGATTGGGCTGACTTGCCGTGACATGCCAACAAATCAGTGTGTAAAATCAGAGTGGGTCATAATTTAATTCTGTGTATAAAATGAACAGAATTAAAATATACAAAGGAGGGGAGGGTGGTCTTAAGCCATTCTCAGTGTCTACTGTTTCTGCTCACAAACTCCCCCACTGAAACAGAATGCATTTAGAAAGAGTTGTAAACTAACTGCTGGACAAGTGTTTTATCTTTTTCTATAATTGCATGAATCATTTAGGCGCCAGCAGTATCTTGCATAAGACAAGCCAGACAGTTTTAAGTATGCTTTGACACCTCGGACAGAGAGCCTTACCCCTCATAAATACAGCCAACAGTTGCACTACCCAACTGTGGGATCTTACAGAGACAGGTGTATTTAATCTGAAATCATGTGAACCACTTTTATTGCACACAGATGGACTCCATTTAGCTGATTGTGTGAATTCTGAAGACAATTGGTTGCACCTGAGCTTGTTTAGGAGTGTCATAGCAAAGGGGCTGAATACTTATCTAATGAAGAGTTTTCAGGTTTTTATTTTTAATTGATTTGTTTTTTCAGCCCCCCCCCCCCCCCCCCCCCCCCCCATTTTCTCAGAATTGAAAGTGTTGAGGACGTTGTGTAAATCAAAAGAAAAAATCATATTTAAATGCATTAAGATTTCAGGTTGCAACACAACAAACTGTGAAATCATCCAAGGGGGGGCAATACTTCCTATAGGCACTGTATAATCATTTGAGGTTGATAACATATTAGTTTGGTACATCACGTTTAAACAAAATTGCTAAATTTGGTACAGGAATGTTGGATTCCTTTCTGAAGTTGAATTAATTCTCGTGCATATTGACATGATTAATTACAACGAGAAACAGGTATTGAAAATACTAATGCAAAGTAGACACTTTGTGTGATGAGCCATATTCAATATTAGTATATTAACCATGTATGCTAATGATATTATGGTCATTGTAATCGTTTGACTATGAGATCAATGAACTGTGTACTGTTGATGGATATCTCTAACCAATAGTCTTTCCTTTCTGTAATATTAGATTAATTGTGCACCCCTATTTATTCTTAAATAAACTATTGTTTTACATTTCTGACACATTGTGAATGTCAGGTGATTGTCTAAGGGAATCCGAGATGTACATGATCCCGATTTTAAATATGGTATGTCTCATTTATTAACATTTGGACGTTCTTAAATGGGAGCCTAGAGGCTCATTTATATTTAAATAAATTGTATACCTAATTCACTAAAGGAGCAGTCTCATCCAAGTATAAATATGGCCTTTTGCCAGACACTTCTAAGATTGGCAGAAAAATATTATTTAAATCATCCTCACTTGTCCATGTTCATACCAACATGCACACCAGTGCCTTTAATGGTTGGCACAGTGTACTCAGGACACATCAGAGTCACTGCTTCTGAATCTGTTGAAGGGGGTCTTTACACCACAGAAGCATTAGGTAACCGCAACTTCACAATGGACTAACAATATCCATTGTGAGTTTGTCAATAACACACAGTATCATGTGGCAGACATCTTGGGCGCTACTAATTTGTATACCTCTAGCAACACAATGGTTGTTCACATGCACATATAATGTACACATACACACAAGCATTTAAACATACTTGCAGGATCTGTACATAAAACTACATATGTGTACACAGAAAATCAAAAACCTACTTTCTATTTGTGTTTATCTTTATGTATTAATTACACCAGAGCAATAGGAAAATTGCACAAGTCTGACATCATTATCCAGTAATCAGTACTCAGGATCAAAAGAAATTAGCATCCTGCTGTTAACCTACAGAGATAATAGAGTTTCTGCTTTAGGTTATCTGCATATGTCAGTGTTCGCAAATGGTTCAAGGACATGGAAATCTGAACATAAAACAAATTATTATTTAAATACACTGAAAAATATTAAAACCATTAGAAGGGAATTTATTGCTAAAATAAGTTTCAAAGATGTAATGGAAACCAAAAACAAATTATGAATGACAAACCAAATAATATGAATTATACTGTATGTGGATAAGAAAATTACATACACCCTACTTACTCTATCCTTAAGACCCGGAAAAAGGAGCTGTCCAGCCTTACACTGGAAGGAGTAAACAACAACTGGTTTCCCTACAGAAAGGTGAATTTTCATTATATTTAGGGGAAGTTTTATTTTCTCTTTAGGACTAGTGGCAGACCTGAGGCACATGTTAAAGACTTACCTGTGTCAAGACTGTGACACTATATTGAGTTGTGTGACTTAAACCTGATATTAAAAATGCCTTAAAAACCCACATTCACAGTCTCAGTGTGTGTAAAGTTAAAGTTCACTACTGAAACCTCCCTGTGGGTGTAAGTGGGGGGGGTGTGCAGTGCGTTCAGAAGATAAAAAACTATTTTTGTAATTTTTTGAAAGTAAATATGTGTAAAAAAAAAAAAAATAATAAAAAAAATAAAAGTGCCATATATTTTGTTTGTTATGGACTTTCAACCTGTGTGGAGTTTTGTTTGACTGGAGTTATAAATAGTAAATAAAAATATAATTAGAGTCAATGGGAAGTCCTCACAAGTATAGAAATACAAACGTGTGTGTGTGTGTGTGTGTGTGTGTGTGTGTGTGTGTGTGTGTGTGTGTGTGTGTGTGTGTGTGAGAGTGAGTGTTTGGTAGCTTGCAGCCATCTTGTTGAAGGGACAGATTGGAACCAAGATGTCCACCGTTTGCACAGTCACGCGGTTTTGATTCTTAAAAACCACATAACCACAAGTTTAAAAAGAGACACATGACAGGAGTGTTTTAGGAGTGTTTTTTTCAATCGAATCACTCACAAATGACTTCTTATTAACTGTCTACAGGGCAAATTCAGCATTTCTGTCCTGATGGCAAATAAAGACTTAAAAAGTATCCCACTTGGTAGCCTCATCATATACAGGGTTTGTCTGTGTGAAATTTTCTTTGAATATCTCAATCAACAGTTGATAATCTGTAATAATTATCTTTTCATAACACATGGCAAGGAAGGGAATTTATATACAGTATTACAAAAACATCCTGGAGTTGGTTTATTATAAAATTTTTTTTATTATTATTATTTTAATAATCGACTGTGACAAAATAGGGGGAGGAGGAGAGAAAAATGTAGTCCAGGAGGGGCTAAAGGACTACATCCCCCAGAATTCCATGGGAAAGAGCCAGGATGAGGGTCATCTGGCGCTTATAATTAATGAGGGACAGTCTGCACAAGAAGAAGAGACTGTCAGAGACCCAGGTAGTTTGTAAAGCAGAGGGTTGTTGAAATTTTTAAACTGCAACAGTGGCTTTTTACAACTCGTAAACCAAGATAGTTAGAACCTGAAGTCAAAAGTATAGTTTAGAACTCAGTGTGGGAATTAGGCTTTTGTTTTGTTTTTAATTTTTATTTCTGTAAATAATAAAAGCGGCATTAAAGTACTTAAAACTTCATATTCTGTGTCTGGGTCTGCTACAAAAGGGCAATCGAACCTTTAAATTAAGTGAAATCCTTCACATGATTTGTGAGTAAAGACTTAAACAGCTTGACATTTTGTCCCTCTGTGTTTGCCTTCCCTTGATCGTTGATTATTTTTGCCCACTTTGAATCACGCATATCCTCACTGTAATGTTAACCAGCCAGCAGTTAACAGTAATAATGATTGTAATATGATTTTATAAGTAGTTTTGTAATATTTATTTTTAATACCTAAACCATGCCTCAGACCAGACTAACAGAATTATATAATAATCCCTGTTAAACTGGTCCATTTCTGATAGTCATTTTATAATGAAATCAAGTGGCATTAACATTGGACTAAAAACTTTTAACTACCAGAAATTTACTGTTTTAAAATAAATTATTGCTATCATAAACCATAAAGCAATCAATATAAAATAGCAGCTCCCAGTATTGTTAAACCCTTTGCCTTCCGAGAAGTGCAGTGATCAGTGCTGTGGTAGGCTTGTGAACACGGGGAGCTACAACACCTAAAAAGAAAGACACAGACACTTGTTTCATCTTATGGTACAGTCAGAGGTAGATCTGATCTGATTTGAGCTACATTACATGTCCTATATTACCTTGCTGTCTATTTTAACATTTGTCTTTTTTTTTTTTTTTTGGTTACCATTGCATGGGTTTTGGTTTTAAATGCCCCTTAAGAGTCACACTTTAAAATCATTCTTCATAGATACCAGTAATGATTTCAACATAGTAACCTATATTATTGATGGTAACTATGGTTTTAGCTTTTAAGTAAATTATCTTATTTAGACAGTCACTGTAGATTGGTTGGCTGTTGTTGTTGCTACTAGGCTGAATGTAAACAAGAAACAACCATTTATGTTTTAAAATTAGAAAATCAGTGTTTTGGTTTTTTTTTTACACAGGAATTACAACTAACTGTATGCATAATTCAGTGCTTCTTTGGAAAGCTGAATGAAGTTCACAAGAAGAGTTCACACACCTTGTGAAAGACCCGATGCAGAAGATCCCTGACCGCGATCTTCGGTGAAGCTTATGGGCAACCCTAAACTGCATCCGCACAAACCATGACAGGTGTGGATACTTACCCAGAATTTTGGTACATTTGTTATGTTATGGGTCATATTGACCCGATTTCAAACTAATTTAAACAACCTTAAATTGATTAACTGTTTTTATTTGCAAAAGTTTTGCTCTTTTATGGTCTTTTAGTCCAGGAGCTATGATAAAACTTCTTTGACTGACAACCTGGGAGCTTCTCATTTTGGAGTGTCTTTACCAGTGAAATGCTGTTGCAATACTGACAGTGAAAATGAGTCTCTGCCTTGTAGATATATACTGCTTGTTATTATGTTTATAAATATCTCCAGACTGGTGCAACCATTTCCAGAGATAATAATACAAATATAATAATAATAATAAAATAACAAATTGAAGAAGTTTGTTATATTCCTGCCCACAAATCTACATAGATAAATGCCACGGGTCACAGTGACCTGAAACATCTTATTTGTATACATGACCTGTTCTAAAAGGTTCTGTTTTCTGTGTATAAGTTCATGACCCCAACTTAGGAAAAGTCATTAGTCAATATTATACAGAAAATGAAAAGAAAAATAGCAAAACTAGAGTTGGGTTAAATAGACCTGAAACCTAATAGGTGAGTTAATGCACAAATGGAAAATTAAAAACTCTCCAGTGTGCAACTGTGGTCACCCAGAACAGACCATGGAACATATAATAACTCAATGCCCCATTCACAGATATGAAGGAGGCATCACAGCAATGCACTCCTGTTGTTACTCCTGACGCAATTACCTGGCTTAACCACCTAAATGTAAAATTATAGTTGTTGCTCTACATCTACTTCAGCTATACAAAGAAGATGAAATGTTTCTTTGGACCTGAAACCAGACAATTCTTGACATTAAGTGGCCTCAATAAGGTTTATAATCATTATTAACTGCCAATACTGAGAAAATCACCCTGTAATTTCTGTTAATTATGTCTATAAATAAATTATTCATTAGGGAATGTGATCAAGCTCCTAAAATGTAAAGTGCTGTTTGGCTTACTAATGAGCCTCTTTTACAATAAAGGAGGCTGAATGTTTATCTGTATTTAAATACATTTCCCTTTACAGCCCTTCATTATTCAATTATAGTTTGCCTAGGAGGGGACTGATATAAGATGACCCCATGTTCTTCCCCCCAAACACTATATTTCACGGTACAAGATTAACAGCTACCTACCCTAGCTACCGCTTTTAGTTGATGGAGTGCAAAAATGCATTTTATACGTGGGATAAAAAATATACCCCTATTTTGCATCGTAAAAAAAAAAAAATATATATATATATATATATATATATATATATATATATATATATATATATATTTATAACTCACGATAATCCCGTGCTCTTTCAACACCTAATAAAAGAATGGCTAAGTTGTTTCAACACTGAGTTCATGTATTCAAAGCTTTTCTGTTAATCACTTTTTGATTACCGTCACAGGGGTAAATAAAGGTTCAGTAAAAATAAAAAATAAAAAATAAAAATCCCATCCATAACAAATATTGTAAACATGTGGTTTTTATTATTGTGCTTTCCTTTTCCTTTAATTTTACAAGTTGTGTAGCAATTACCGATATATTCTTTTGCTGCTTTAGCTCTTAAAACCATAAATAAACCACCAATATTTTCAAAAATGTATGTTATACTCTTTTAATATTTTGAACGATACTTTTTTTAAATGCTTTGTTATTGCAGGGATGCATATTTCCATGTAAACTTTATAACATCAATAAATTAACCTGCATATTAGTATGGGGCGTATTTTCTGGCGGGGATGCACAATTCGATTTACAACAATGTCAGAAAAATTTCTCTCAGCCTGTGACATCATTTTACTCATCATTCCAAGATGGCAGCGACCAAGGATAAGTGCATTAGTGTGGAAGGAGTGGTATCACTGATAGCTGATTTTAACAATCTATATTCCAAATTGATTAATTGATTGACTAAACTGTCAACCAACAACAACCCCAGTTTTCCCCATTACAGCCACATTCTCACGTCACAGATTATGTCCACTGTCGGTGAGATGATGTTAAAAGCTGTATAAACACAAATGAAGATGAGCCTGGCTCTTTTGCGTAGTGATTAAGATCACTTGTGATGTGCAAAGTCGCCGGTCTGCCTCTATCTTCCGCTCTGTTTCATTGTAGAGATTCTGCCTTGTACTGTGATTTGTCTTTCTATATTATTCTCAGAGTCCCCACACAGCACAAATGTTCTGAGGGTGTGTGAGTGTCCTTTGATCTCAGCTGATTTCTTTTTTTTTTTTTTTTTTTAAACGTGAAGGATATCCTATATTCTCAACTTGCTTTAAAATTCAACACAACAGTTAGGCATAAGCAACTTATTTATTGTCTATCTTTTTTATTATAAGTAGGTATTGACATTTTAATTAGCTAGTTAAAAATATTTGAACCTTTTTTGCTGTTATACTCGTTTGTAATTGTGTTTTTTTGTTGTTTTTTTTTTTTTTTTTTTTACTAATTCTGTTTGATAATGGCATTGCAATGTAATTGGAAACGTTACAGGGAGAATAAAAATAATACTTTAAATGCCTTCATTGACAAATTATTTTGCGAACTGCACATTTCAGTGTTGAGATACCCTGATTAAAGTAGTTTAGACAAACTAATATTTAGGTCATTTTCCAGTAGTACTACTTATTTTTATATTTTTTCTTGTGGTCGTTTTAAACAGATCAAAATATTAAGACATATTCAGGACAAATTTACTGAATTCTAACCTACACTGCATACTGTACTGCGGGGCTGGATTAAGGGACATGGATGCCCTACGCTAACCCATATTTTGGGGGCCCTATGCATATTATGGTGAATAGCATTATTGGCATATTGGTTAATCCAGTCCTATGATGGAGTGTGAGCGGAGCAGAGCAAGCCAAGTGTACACGGAGCAGCGGTGTGGAGCTGGGTAGTTGCTGGATCGGAGCGGGGAGCGAACATTTCCAGCCTGCTCTTTCGGTTTTATTTTTCTTAAATACATGTTTGGCCATGGACTTTGCACACAATTCAAATAAAGAAGGTGACAAATACAGATGCAGTTACTGTACAGTATTTCCCATCACGCCTGTGCATGGTAACTATTAATTTTCCAGTTTCAAACCAAAATTAGGCACATTTATCATTTGCGGAATTGCATTAAAAAAAAACAAAAAAAAAAGCTTTTATATTCAATGTGATTGGTGTTTCACTTTATAATTCATTATGGAGGGGAAAATATATATTCTCCCGATTGTGGAGTTGCCATATAAAAATGTGAGAAATGTCATTCATGTGTCCATCTGACTGTGGTTATTACATAGCCTATATTGTTCTTATTACAGTTCTACGGTTATGCTCCAATACAGCGCTGTGAATACGGTTGATATTTTCTCTACTATTAATAGTTCATTCACTATAGGGTGGTCCATCAGCCCCATTGACTCATATGTATTTGGTTCACATATGAGATATTCGGATACAAACAAGCCCAGTAAAAAGCCTATTTGATACGAATCATATGCACAGTTTGAAATATGTGAGGCACCATACTCCACTTCTTAGGAACCAATTAACAACCTGTTCTAATGCAAGACAACATTTCCTGAATTTTACTTAATTTTCAATTTCCGCATGTTTCCAATCAATAATAATGAGACAGCGTCTTTGAATTAAATTAGATAGCCCAATTGAGCACTTTATGCAGCTTTTTTCTTTGCTGATCATAGCTGGGCATGAGGCTTGTTAAACTGTGCATGCCTGTATTGCCTTGTACCATACGACAGAAACCACATGGAAATGATAATAATTAAATCTCACTGCCGTTAATGATCATTTTAATTAACATTCAAACATCCCTGTGAACACAGAACACAAAATGATGCGATAAGGATCACAGGCATAAAAAATACTTCAGTCCCAGTAAAGTGCAAAAGCATTAGTGCATAATATAACATCCACTGAGGTTAATGTGTCAGTGGTTTTGTTAGTTTTGTCAGAAAGTCTAGCAGCCAATATATACAATAGCAGCAGAATTGTATATACAGCAAAAAAAAAACAATGTTTATTTTTATTTTTTTTCCAAACCTTTTTGTAGATTCCTTCTACAGAGCCGTAGTAGCATTGCATTCAATAGAACAAAACAATGTAGTTTAACTAAAAAACTTCTTTTTGGGTTTTCTTTTGGAGTGAGAGAATCAAACACTATGGACTTAATCCGTTCTTGCCGGCTGCAGACATCCACACTTGAATTTCCTTCAGCCGCCCGCATTGTACATGTATACCTTTACCTGCCCTTTTTGCTGAAATTCCAACCCCAAATGAAAAAGGAAATTTTCTAAAATGTAAAGAGGCATACTCTACACATTTGAGACAGGACAAGTTTTTAAATGGGCCCTAAACTGAAATAAATGCATACGTACATTTTATCTTGCAGACTGATGCCTCTGATGTAGTAAGACTAGGGACGGATCTCTCCCAGGAGGTAGAGGGTGTGAGGCATTTGGTATTGTACATTAACAAGAAGCTGCTTGTGTGTGAGACTCAGAGACCAGGTATGCTGTAATTGAGAAAGAAATGCCTAGCTGTCATAAAAGAACAAAATTAACCAAAAGCAAGCTTCTGTGTGCCTCTCTTCCTGTGTGTGTGGGCCCGTCTGCCTGCATGCAGTTTTTGTAAAATGTCCAAAACAAATGGTGACCTCACGGGGGCCCGAATTCTGCTGGGGGCCCTATGCTATAACTTAATTTGCGTATAGGTTAGGCAGTACACAACACAGATGCACAGATACAATTATAATATGAGATTAGGGAATTTATACTTTCTCTATATGTTATCAATTTGAAATGCAACTTCACTGTAACATGAAGCCGTATAGTTGGTTAATTATCTAAATACCCAATATACATATATTGAATAGGTCTTTATGTGTACATTATTTTCTTTAGTTAAACGTTGGTATTTTTTATGCACATAATGTAGCCATTATTTCAAGTCCTCATCTCTGTTTTGAATTGAATCACTGAATTGCCAGGAAATTGTTAGCAATAATTGTCAGGTATGAATCCAATCTAATACACCTGTTTGTAATTTAAGAAGCCAGGCAGGTATACAAGGACAGGTTTCAAAGACAATAGCTGTCTGTGGGAAGGTAAGGAACTCTGTATAGATCTGCATATGGTATAAGTTAAACCAAAGTATGTTAAATCTGTGATTTGTGAATAATATATTTAAAGTCAGTAAACCTGATTAGCGTTTAGGGATCCTGTTTAGCTTAGTTAGAGCTTCCAAACAGGAGCTAGGATTTATTTTTGTTTTATATTGTTTGTTAACAGAAGCCTTTGTGGAAGCAATAAACATACAGGTATCATCCTGTTTGAAACCATGCTTTGGTGCTGAGAGTGCTTTATCCAGACCTGTGTTCAAAGTTATACTATCAGTAAAGAAGCTTTGTCACAATTTGTAATTATGAAAACATTTTTACAGTGTTTAATTGTATTGCCCTGCCCTACTTTTAGCAAACAATATGAAATGCAAAACTGAAATCACAAGCAAACAAATTCAAATTGTTACATTTGAAAAGTGTAATACTAATTGTTGAAATGATATTCACTTTTCTGTTGAATTTTTCTGACTCAGTGGTTTCGTTAACAAATCCACAGTTTTTTGTGGATTCATAGCACCAACTGGATTTGTTAATGAAGAGTATATCTGCATCACATTCCCCTTTTCTTCAATGCCACTCAGCCACTTTTAGTTCAAAGGGTGACATCATAGAAATGTTCTATTGTTTATGAAATACTACAGGCTTATACTGTAAAACAGCTCCAACCATACAACATGTTAGTTTATTAAACAAAAGAAGGAAAATAAAACTTGTATTAATCTATTCAAATGTACATTACATTTGAATTGGGTTGTTGGCAGTACAGCTTCTTTTAACAATCTATATTCCAAATTGATTAATAGATTGGCTAAATTGTCAATCAACAGCAGCCCCAGTTTACCCCCATTGCAGCCACATTCTCACAACACGAATGATGTCCTGTCAGTGAAATAATGTTAAAAGCTGTATAAACACGAATGCATATGAACCTGGCTCTTTTGCATAGTGGTTAAGATGTTGCTTGTGGTGTGCAAGGTCACCAGTTCGCATTCACTATTTCATTGTAGAGATTCTGCCTTCTAGAGTGATTTGTTTTTCTATATTTTACATTTTCAGAACTCTATTGTCATGCACTAGTGATAAGATAGTAAGTCAAGGCTGACAATCACACTGAAAGACTTATAAATAACTGACCGAATAACACTTATTTTGTATGTTTTATTACAGATGGCTTTTTTTGTCTCAGGGAGAAAAAAAAAACTATGCTAAGCAACTTTTCTGCAAAGCTCTTGTTTGTTCCTTGTGGTTACTGCAGTGGAGAATAGGACTCATTCTGAAACACAGTTCTCAAAGTTGGCTAACCTTTAATGATTGGAACTATTTTCACAACTTACAGTTTTCGAATAGTATTATAAATAAAACATTGTGTTAGGCCACATTTGTTAGTTTTCTCATTTGATAATCATTTTAGGATTAGTTGATGATGAGTTAATTTTGTGTCAAACAGGTGTGGAGAGGCTTGGCCATTATTGGCTTGTGTTTACTTGTCTTGATGGTATGAAATATTAAAAATGCCTGCAGAGTTACAACTTTTTATGCCATCTGTTTTCAACATGCCCAACAGGTTATGTAGCTGAAGTTTTACACTATCCGGAATTATATTAAACTGGAAATAATTCCCAATAGAAGTGGTAAAGAAAGCTTTATGTCCCAACACATCCAAATGAGATGGGAGCTCGTCAGTTGACATTCAGCAATAGGATCACCCAGGTGACTAATGGATTAGTAGGAAAATCCCACCATATTTTTTTCAGGAATAGAGCAAGCATTTACCTAAAAAGTCAAGAAGCAGCCTATACTGCACAGGATGGAGAGGTGAAGCACAGCCAGCTCTTCCACTACACTACAACAAAAATGATGAAGGACATGTTGTTGAGTGGACCTCAGAACACTGACTTTGGCTTTTAGCGTGAGTCCTGTGTGACTACAAAAAGATGTATGACTGAGAATAGATAATTGAAGCACTGCCAGACCTTATTAGCAGTGGAAAAGATGTAGTCTCATGGAATTTATTAAAATGATTGAATAAGGGAGACTATATGATGAAGACAGAAAGCTGGCCTGAAGTCTTCAATTAATGACACTGTGTCTTTCCTAGGTAAGAGTAATACAAGTTGGAGCCAAATTAGAATAAATCCATTGAGGTCTCCTGCTTTTTCCATTGCAAACAAAACTAAATTCTGATATCAATTCAGCAATCAAGGACATACATGGTAATAAATAACAGTGATAGATTGAAAGTATGTTCCATATTACAACCACAAATTGATTTCCCTGTGGCTCATACAGTATGACACATGAAGGATGCTTTTAAGGTTACTGTTATTTTTTTATTTATTTATATAGGACCAAGCCAAAACTAAAATACAGTACATATTAAAATGAATAAATAAATAAAAAAGTTAAGACCGTAGTAATCAGAGCATGCAGTATGCATAATCGTTTCTAAAAAGACTCTCCATAGCAAGATTAATTACAGCAAGATTAAATTTATTAAGTACTGGCAAGGCAATAGTTTTCAATACACTTGCTTTTCTTTAATCACCAGAAATGAACTTGACTGTACGTGCCCGGAGAACAATGTTTAACAGCAGGGCCTTACACCAATCATAATTTGTACAGCTATAATGTATGTTCAGGCTTCCCTTGGCAGCATTCAAAGCAATTAGTTTTAAAGCCAGTACCTGTATTTTCATCTTTAACCCTTACTCAGCAGCATCAATTGATCTCACACAGAAATCAGAAAGGGGTGCATGCATAAATGCAGTTCATTTATCATTTAAAGTAAAACAATAACAAGCATAATAATAATAATAATAATAATAATAATAATAATAATAATAATAATAATAATAATAATAATATATTACACAATGGATCCATATTATTATTTAAATGTTGTTTTGAAGTGCCATGCATTTTAATAATAAAAAAGTGCTATCAACAATACATGTACTTGAAGCGCCACACATATAAATGGACACTACTGTACACAAATGCATATTATATTGTACTTGGACACTAAACATGTACAAAATCTAGTAAAAACAAACAATGTGTCAACACATACCTGTGCTTCAGTATGAAGTTACGTGTGCATACAAAAGCAGCTTCAGACATTTCGTCAAAAAACAAACAAATAACAAAAAGCATATTAGATAAAAAGAACAACAACAAAAAAAGAAAGGCTCCATCCATTGAACAACAGAAAAAGAATACCGGTCCAAACTGCATTATCAAAGTTTTTTAAGTTGTCTCTCATCAGCATTGATTCTACAAATCAACCGGGGTTAATAATAGTGATAGGTTAGTATATGAACAATATATTTTTTACAATTCACAGAATAAATCATATTTAGGTAATAAGCAAGGTACTGTAAAGAAAATAGTAATCAAATACTGTGCTGGAAACTGATGTATTTTACAGACACAGACACTTCTGCTACGATTGGAAATTGACTAATTATAGCTGAAAAAATTTCACTATTGCAATGTATCATGCAATTATCAAGATGCTGTATAGAATGCACTTATCAAATACATTGCTGGAAACTAATGCATTATACACAAATGGATGCACAGTTTTATGAAAATGACTATTGGCTAAAAATATACTGTATACAGGAATAAAGCAATAGACCATCTCTACATCCCCCCTGCTCTCCTGTGGTTGTGGTATGTGAAAAACATGTATTTTTTGCAACTCTCAGAAGTTGGAAAGAGGTGCAAATGCAGCCCCAAAAAAGTACTACGTGCACTTCCCAAGTTGGGCAAAGGTGTTGTTATCAAAATAAAGATAACAGATTAAAGTTGAATGACTTGTAAGGGTATCCTGTGATATTCAAAGAGTTATGAGATGTATTCATTTAAAACACGCTGGGGTGCAAGCAAAGAAGTGTTAACATAAGAACATAAGAACATAAGAACATAAGAAAGTTTACAAACGAGAGGAGGCCGTTCGGCCCATCTTGCTCGTTTGGTTGTTAGTAGCTTATTGATCCCAAAATCTCATCAAGCAGCTTCTTGAAGGATCCCAGGGTGTCAGCTTCAACAACATTACTGGGGAGTTGATTCCAGACCCTCACAATTCTCTGTGTAAAAAAGTGCCTCCTATTTTCTGTTCTGAATGCCCCTTTGCCTAATCTCCATTTGTGACCCCTGGTCCTTGTTTCTTTTTTCAGGCTGAAAAAGTCCCTTGGGTCGACACTGTCAATACCTTTTAGAATTTTGAATGCTTGAATTAGGTCGCCACATAGTCTTCTTTGTTCAAGACTGAAGAGATTCAATTCTTTTAGCCTGTCTGCATATGACATGCCTTTTAAGCCCGGAATAATTCTGGTCGCTCTTCTTTGCACTCTTTCTAGAGCAGCAATATCTTTTTTAAGCGAGGTAACCAGAACTGCACACAATATTCAAGATGTGGTCTTACTAGTGCATTGTACAGTTTTAACATTACTTCTCTTGATTTAAATTCAACACTTTTCACAATGTATCCGAGCATCTTGTTAGCCTTTTTTATAGCTTCCTCACATTGCCTAGATGAAGACATTTCTTAGTCAACAAAAACTCCTAGGTCTTTTTCATAGATTCCTTCTCCAATTTCAGTATCTCCCATATGATATTTGTAATGCACATTTTTATTTCCTGCGTGCAGTACCTTACACTTTTCTCTATTAAATGCCATTTGCCATGTGTCTGCCCAGTTCTGAATCTTGTCTAGATCATTTTGAATGACCTTTGCTGCTGCAACAGTGTTTGCTACTCCTCCTACTTTTGTGTCATCTGCAAATTTAACAAGTTTGCTTACTGTACCAGAATCTAAATCATTAATGTAGATTAGGAATAGCAGAGGACCTAATACTGATCCCTGTGGTACACCACTGGTTACCACACTCCATTCTGAGGTTTTTCCTCTAATCAGTACTTTCTGTTTTCTACATGTTAACCACTCCCAAATCCATGTACATGTGTTTCCTTGAATCCCAACTGCGTTCAGTTTGAGAATTAATCTTTTGTGCGGGACTTTGTCAAAAGCTTTCTGGAAATCTAAATAAACCATGTCATATGCTTTGCAATTATCCATTATCAATGTTGCATCCTCAAAAAAATCAAGCAAGTTATTTAGACACGATCTCCCTTTCCTAGAACAACCAAATGTGGAGCTGGCTCAAAAAGACCACTGCTTGCTGGTCTAGTTTGTCAATATAGTTATATTTTGTATATAAAAACCTGTAATTAAAATTATTAATCCTGCATTACTTTGGGTCGCCAATCTAAATCAGCAATGACAATACACACCATGACAACATAGTTTAGAATATTGTTTGAAACATGCTAACAGATATATCAAATGTTTATAATTGAAGAAATAAACATGTTTAACATTTCAAATGTGCTGAGATCATACTAAGTGCACTGTATATATAGCTACCCTTAATACTGCTCGGAGGAATTTTAAATTGTTTCTTCGCATATCAAAACTTTAATTCCATGCCTACTGTTTAAACCTATTACTGGCAAAGCTTTGACAACTTCAGATGACTTGAATTTATTATTCTGTAACTGCTGATGAATGCACAAAGACATATGGAGTGTTTCTTTACTATGTTACTCACAGTTATTGGTCCAGTGGGCCATATTGTAAATTATGTTAAGTAACTTCAAAATCATTTTCTCCCGTTCCTGTATTTTGTATGATGTTTACAATCATGCTGTGGTTTCTATATTGCCTTTTGCCAGGCAAATATTGGTACAGAGAAAATCATGACCCTAATTCAGTACTGGAGAAACAGCAATGATCTTACAGCCAATTCAAAAACAACACTTGCTCCTTATTCTTACTTGATACGCTTTCCTATGCTCTCTTGTTTCATTTGTACAATTACCTCCCTCAGTTAATTAAGCAGGTAGTGTTTGTTTTTGGGTCATTTTTTTAGATATGCATATGTGGTTTGGGAAAGCACCGGACGTGTTTAAAGTACATTTCTTTTTTAAATGTATTAATCTGTAAAACCTAATTAAACAAGTTGCTTATTGTGACGGGGGTGTAATAGGATCCCGCTAAGGTCGTTTTGCCCTGACTCGGAAATCACGCAGTCGCTGAGCCCACTTTCTGCAATCAGCTGCGCTGCATCCACCAATTGGCTGAGGTGGGGCGGGGGCTGATTGCAGGGGAGGGGCTGGGCAGTTTTTAGACAGCGCGGTTTCTGGATCTCAGTCCTGGGATAGCAACCTGAAGAAGGCTGCACTGCTGGATATTTGTTGCTATGTTTGTGTGTGTGTGTGTGTTTGTCTTCTTCAGAACCTTGAACAGACGATGTCTTGTCCAGTATGTCGATCCCCACCCTTCTCTTCCCACCTCAGTGGACGTCCGTGGAACTCCTACAGACACCAGCCATTCCCAGGACAGTGAGCGCTGCAGTGTGCTGTAGACGGAGATGGAGGTGTACTAAGTTCCGCTGCAGTGCCACCACCACCGTGGCGATCAAGAGAATTACCATGGCTTGGCTGTGTATTCTTTGCTATTGTGTGTGGGACTCTTTTGTGTAATTTATTTTCTTTTAAACCAGGTTCTACCATCGCTGGTATTACCAGAGGTTTTTAAGCTTTTTAAAAAATATTTAGTGCTACCCAATCTGGGTGCTGCACACCACCCTCGACTCTGTGACGTCATTGCTGGTCCACCTAAGGCTACAGCCACTACCCTCTGACACTTATACAAAATACATTGATTTTTTTTTTCTTTCCTGGCATGTCAAAGTTGCTCAAAGGGACCACCAGCGTTTCAAGTACAGTGGGAGAAAGATATAATACAGAACCTGATTTTCTAACTGGGGAAGTTGTAAAAAAATGCTACCACGCTTGATCCTTTATAAAATGCACATATTGTGCTAGGTACATTTTTCTTTTCCCCAGTGTAAGAGTATATCAAACAATGTCTTAGTTGCCATACACACAGTATTTTTAAGGTAATATTTCATAGGGAACAGGGGAACAATAACTGAATAAAATTTATTTAAAAAAAAAATCCAACATAATTATATTCTCCTGACACAGTATTCAAAGATTAATGTTAATGTTTTTTTTTTTTTTTTTTTTGCATATTTCTCAGTACATTAGTATGTTTTAAAGAGCCACCATCTTCAAAACATCTCCAAAGTCCGCCCATACATTTCCCTACCAGATTCGGAAATACTCTGTCATGCGTTTGTCTTCTCTCAACTCGACTACTGCAAATCTCTTTATGGTGGTCTCCCGGCATGCACCATAAACCAACTGCAGCTAGTTCAGAATATCGCCGCCAGGATCCTTACCAGATGTAAAAAAGTGAACATATCACCCCCGTCTTGCCCAGCTGCATTGGCTACCTATAAAGTTCAGGATTACTTTCCAGATTCTCCTGCTCACTTACAATGCACTTACTCACACAGGTCCTGAGTACCTCTACAACCTGCTGACCCTCTGTGTCCCTGCCTGCAAGCTGAGGTCTTTGACTCTGGCCTGCTTGTTATCCCCAAGCAAAAGTGCACCACACTTGGAGAAGGCTCATTTAGCTTCATGGATCTGACACTCTGGAACTGATGCTCCCACAGTCTGTTGCTTTAAATCAACTCCCAAGACCCATCTGTTCACTCTTGCTTTCCATGCTCTTTAAGCCTGATATCTGTTATTAGCTGTTGTGTCGTTGCTCCTTTTTTTTTCACATTCATAATGTTTTAGAATTTTCTTTTCACATCCTTGCCTTGTATTTAATATATTATGCATTGTTTTTCACTGTATTAATGTATTATCATGGTTTGAATTATCATTGTTATGCTGATGATACCCAAATCTATATTCATTGTAAACCCAACATTGCTGCTGCTGCCTCTGCTTTTACAGCTTGTATCTCCAAGGCTGTGTGCATACACAAGACATCTCCGTCTCTTTGGGGATCCATCATACAAAAGAGGGGTCCCCGTCTCTTGGGGGGCCCCATACAGGATCAAGAACCTGAAAGGAAGGAAGTAAAGGAGACCTCTGGGTCAGAGAGCTGCCCTCAATGAGGTGAATTATAGACTTCCAAAGCTGGGACAGAGACGCACCCCCAGAGAACCTGAAACGAGAAGAGAGCCTTGTGTTACAAAGGGAGAGCTCCTACAGTGAGGTTCAGCAACAATAAGCTTAGCCCCTCAGATTGCAAGGATAGTGATAGGTTATGAGATGCTAAAAGGTTGGGTTTGGCCTGGGGTCCCCTCTGACTCTAGAGAACCCTCCTGCTGAGGTAAAGGAAGTGGAGTTTAACCAAGACTTAGAGAAAGTAAAATCACTAACCCCCCCCCCCCCAAAAAAATGGACCCCCGGCTCCCTGCTAAAGATTCCTATATGTGCAGACAAACAAAAGAACCACTAATGCATATACAAAGAAAGAAAGAAAGAAAGAAAGAAAGAAAGAAAGAAAGAAAGAAAGAAAGAAAGAAAGAAAGAAAACTGACTAGGTGAAGACTCTCTGTTCAGTGGAAAGGAAAAAAAATAAAGAAACTTTCTTTTTAGGGGGAAACCTTTGGTTGCCCAGGTGGTAGACTGATGTGCAGAAGACATCTCAGATGGGGAAGAATGTATGAATGATTCAACTGCTGATGAGGTCCAGCACCCCATATTTTTAATTAAATGCTGGTTAATATTTGCTCTTGCTGCTGAAGTGGCTGCCCTGATTCTGAATGCATGAGGGGTATAGAATTGCAGGGGAAGTCCTGCTCGGGAAACCAACGAAGACAGATGAGATGTTTTTTCCTGACTTTTTCCGAGTACCGATGTTGATGGGGTTAATTCTGAATTGTTTTAACCTCTTTCTGAATAAGAGACTGAACTGTCTTGGGCTGTTGAATAGCAGAATGGAGGTTTTTGCTTTGAAAGGAAGGACAGAAGAATTTGACTGAGTTCGGTTGAATAGTCTGTTAGAGAATCCATTAGAAAGTCCAGAGATGAGGTAGAAAATTATTTTGCGATCAATCAATGATGAGAGATGATTGACATTTGAGGAAAGCAGGCAGATGGAAATGGAGTGAGCGTCACCTCAGACACTGCATGTGCAGGAACCGGCATTGTTTGGGTGCACAAAATGTAGCGTTGAAATTAATACATATCGTATGCCATCTTAGTATTTAATTGAGCGGCCCGTTATATCCTTGGCAGTGGAAGTTTGGCTGAGAGTGCTTTATGGAATTGATAAAACATTATTTCTCCGTACCTAACTGATAGGTCTACAACATGTAAGAGTCAGTTTTTTTTGCCGTGATGGGGGTAAACTTCATACAAATAAATAAATAAATAAATCTCTGTATATTTAAAAAAAGAGCTATTACTTTTAGAAGCCGAGGAACCCTGGATTTGAGGGTAACAGACAGACCACCATATTTAATGACTTGATAATCTAAAATTCTGGTGATGCAATATAATTGAAACCAAGTTAATCTTTACCTACTAAATTGTTGACTCCATGAAGCAGAGGTGTGGCCAAAATGTTATCTGACTTGAGCATTGGCAGGTGAACTTCAGGGTTGGGAGCTGCTGAAGAGACCTGCACAGCTGTCAAAGCAGATGCTTGGGGCAGGAGAGCTGATGGTTCCAGGCGAATAAGATGCTTCATATCATTGGCTTTTTGAAGATGTGGGTCCAAAAAGAGATGAGAAGAGCTGATGACTCTGGTAGAACTGCAGGCAGTGGAAGTTATTTTGCTGGAGGGCAGCTAACACTGATATTTGTGATTCTCTTGGCTGCTGTGCGGGGAGAAAATACTGGCTCTGCTGACATTGATTGCAGTATAAAGAAAACAATATTTCAAATGCTCCTTGCTGGATTGGGATTCCTTTTTGAAGGGTGAAGACAGCAGTAGGTCGGTTGGATTTCTTCAGGCATTTTCTCTTTGGAATAATAGTGGGAGAAAGCTGAGAATTGCTGTTTCCAATGGAGGAGGCAGATGCTGCTGAAAATTATTCTGTGGTCTTGAGTCTGTACTCTTGAGTCTGCAGCTGAGAGCGAGGCAAAATGAAAAAAAAAATGCATAGGGTGTGACTATGGTTTAAATAGGAAGTTGATTTAATTGATGATAGGAAACGAAAGAATAGTGTGGAGCCCAGCTCCCACCCCCTGAACCATAATAATAGGTTAACATTTAAAACTTAATCATTGTTTTAGTTTTCACAAGATACTTATTAGGTTATAACATAATAATTATCTTGTGAAAACAGAAGCAAAACCTGTGCTGGTATTTTGTCAGTCCCAAATCTCCACATTCTCATTTGGGACACCCCATTCTTGATTTCACAGCTTCCATAAAATAACTTCTAAATAGCTACTTCTGTCAGATCACTGTTGTGTAGGCTTAAACCAAATCATGAATTTAGAATATCCATCAATTGCAATTAGGAATCAAGATGCCATAGAAACAGGGCCTAAGTTATGCTATGTCAATCGATTTCTAGCCGAAATTGAACATAGATCAATAATATTAAGTACTGTCTAACGTCATTCTGGCTGCCAAAAATCCTTCTTGACTGCATTTCAAGCGCATTAATCTATGTCCATGTAATTGTTCACTGTTCAATTTCTTGCATTAAATACAGTGCCACATGTAGTACATCAGATTGGTCCTTTTGCCTAAGTGCTCTACTGTATAACAATTCAATCCAAACACAGTTAACATTCTTATCTGAAGCAACAGAAAGGAGAAGCAACTAACTGTGGTTGAGACGGAAAGATTCTGGATGGAGATCTCAACCACAATAGAAAGAAAGCAACACTGATGTACAGGTTAAGTAAGCTGGGCTGAGCTAAGTGGGGGATGGAGGCAGGTGATGCTGGGATGCCAGAATCACTGTTGAGCCCTCTTGAGGTGTCGTGGGCTAGTCAACGAAACACTGAGGATGGAAGGAGCCCACTTGAAGACCCCAGAGATGTACCCTACTTAGCTCAATCCAGACGGTTGTCATGCTGATGCACTGGGGAGATCACACTGGGTTGATCCCCGGAGCCAGCATTGCAGCCGTTGTGTGTGTTGATGCGCTGGAGAGGCAAAATGAGATAATCCCTGGAGCCAGCATTACACTTCAGCAATCAACATCAGACAGAAGGATATCTACATCATCAGATGGAAAACAAAACAAATGGATGGAGATGCAGATGGATCACATTAGTTTTCTGCAAAGCTATGTCTTAGTTGGTGCTTATCTTGGCGAGAGCCAAGTTCAAATCAGCATGAAGTTCAACATCTACTCTCATGTAATGAAAATAATTTACAGAAAGGAAAGGCTATTGCTTAGAGATATGCATGAATAGTATACAGTTAATTGATGTCATAGTCAAACGATTACAATGACAACATAACATCATTACCATACATGGTTAATATACTAATATTAATTATGGCTAATGTGTCTACTTTGCATTGTATTTTCAATACCCGTTTCTCATTGTAATTCATATCAATATGCACAAGAATTAATTTAACTTCCCATTTAGAATGGAATCCAGCATTCTAGTACCTAATTTAGCAAATGAGTTTTTCTGTGTTAATTTAGAAGTGATGTACCAAACTAATAATATGTTATCAACATCAATTGATTATATATTCAAATTAACTCAGAAATGGGGCAATGAACAAATTATCTACATTTATGGTGTAACTCCTTTGAGTTGCTGTGACAGAGAACGAATGAATCTGAATCAACAATCTCCCTCTCGACCTGTGAAAGCACTGTACAGCTGGAATTACGTGCCCTGTTCTGAATGGTTGGGCAGTTCATTCCGGAGGCAGTCGGAAGCCGGCCATTTAGGAAAGGGATGGCGTCATGGTACCAGGAGTCATCGCCCTAGTACAGTGAGTGAAAGTTCATTCATGAATTGGAGGAGACGTGATTGAACTAGCTATCAGAGGGGGTGAGGGGCTGAGGGTACTTTAGGGAGACGTGACGCCGTAATCGTTTCCTTTGTTGTGGTTGAAGGAAGAACTCTGGGATCATGAGTGTTTCGTGTTTTGCTTGTTTTGTACCTGTCTAATTGTTACTGTTTGTTCCTGTTAGACGGCTAAAGCATTCGGGAGCTGTCACTTGAGGCCAGCATGCAAACCTAGACTGCATAAAGCACCATTGTCAACCTGTACCCCACTGCACTGAGTGCACACACTGTTTCATCTACAATAGTGTCTGTTGAAAGTGAGTGTCTTGTTAGTTTAATTTTCGTTCGGGACTGTAACCCTTCTTTTAAGCAAGATGCAATACAAAGTGGTGTGTACAGCCCATGCGTACTATAATTTAAAGTGCTGTTGACATCCAACCCAGCAAAAATAAAGCTGTTTGAACTGTGAACTATCTTGTGTTTGTCTTGTTTGGAGCATCTGCATCACCTTTCACTGTGCACCTCAAACCACACATTCACAGTTGCACATTTCAACAAACAAAATACATCTCTTACACACTCTACGCAGGAAGAACAGTTTATTCACTAACTGGATAGCATTTGCTACAGTTAATTTCTTGAGTCATAAAGTATTTAATATGCTCAATACTTATCGATTTTCAACAAAGAAGTCAATCTGCTTTGGTGATGAACACTGCAGCTCTCTCTCTGGATCTGAAGTTCCAGTGATTTCGTCGGCTCATAATAAGCATTTAAGTATATAAGCATATATTTAAGCATATAAGTTATTTTCAAATGATGTGACAAGAAACCAAGTAGACACAGAGAATAGCTTAGGACCCCCCTCTATATATTTCAATTCTGTTAATTTCATACACAGAGTGATATTATGACCAACACTGACGCTATTCAAGTTATGTATACAATGACATATTAGTAGTGCATTAGTCTGCATGATGTTCTTAACCCTGATAAATTGTGGTTTGTTTCCGTTTTCACAAGGTAATTATCATGATTTAACATCCGGATATGTCTGGGATATATTTCAATTTATGTCGACTTCAAATGTTCATCCAACACTTTCTCCGATGATCAATCAGGTCTAAGTTAGAGAACTTTTAGGATTGTAGACGTCTTACGTGGCAGACTCCCACACCAAGGTAAACACTTATATAGTTATCTCGTATTGGAGTGTCCGAAAACGGTATCTCTGATCAAATTTGGTCGCAGGCTGGATCTTCAGTTTATCACAGTTCATAGACTTGTTTGTGTATCCAGAGCCTTGTTTGTGAGTCATGATCATACTTTTGTAATCTTCTCTTTACTCCTGTGATTGGATAGTTTGGTTATTTTGGGCGGTGCCTGAGTTCACGTTGAGTGTTTCCCATTGGTTGTTCTTGATCCGATGCGGCCCCTTGTTATCAATTGGTCCGTTATTCCGCCCCTGTTGGCTGGATTTATGAGATGGACTGATTTCTGTCCTAGGTGTCAAAGTACCTAACACTGTCTGGCTTGCAGCGCCAAAGGTGTCATTCAGCGATCGTGAAGATAAGCCATTTGTTCAGTATTTAGTTTAGACTCTTTTTAAAACCATTCTTTGTAAGAATGGCTTAAAATCCCCCTCCGTATATTTCAATTCTGTTATGACCTATTCTGACACTACAACGGCAACTACACGACCACCTCTCATTACATAACAACATTAATGTTACGGAGAGCAGAGCTAAGAACAATTGCAAACTTTAACCAAGGTAAGTTTTTTTAAAATTTTTTTTTATTATATTGTCTTAATGTTTGTAGTTGTTGTCTGTTGCTAGTTTACAGTGGCACAGTGACAGGCACTAAGTGGACATGCCATTAGCAATCGACGAACTATAGCCAAATGCTATTCTGTTCATTCAGTACTAGTAGTAGAATTGACAGTACCTACTGAGTTTTAAAAAACTGAACGCCCTACCTGTCTTTAGGCTAGTCACCCAAAATATATTTTTTATGGAGTTTCGTAGTTAGCGACTTTCTTTGGATTTTAATTTCTGATACCTTTTTTAAGTTATGTTTAAGTATCATGACATAATGCAGCAGTTTTATCTGTTTGCATTTTGTAATCTGAAACTCCATTCCTGCTGGAGCCAAAAAAATCACCTTTCATCATTGTGTCTAGTCGTTAGCATTAATTACATAAATATACCCCCATTTAAGTGCATTTTGTGACATTTCGTTTAAACTATAATACACCTTTATGAGAGAATTCAAATGTACATGTTTTGAGACTTTATTTTTACTGTTTAGGGTCCCCCCCAATGTTAAAAATTCTGCAAGTGGATTATATTTTTTTAACTCTTTCTTTGGGCACGGTAAGAGACAACACTATTCAAAAGATGAGCTTTGGGACTTTCCAATGAGGTCCTATTTGTGCATTTTCAGTATTTGAGCCTGTCGGCAAACCCCTGTAAATACGAGTGTTTTTAAAATCTTATTTCTGGGCTGTATGAACTATTTTAGTGCAGTAAGCTAATATGTTCAGAGAACAGTCAGCTGTTAGGGTTAGTCATGGTAGCTACTTGAATGGCTTTGAAGCCATAGTGAATAGCTCCATCTTGCACCACATGATCAGGGTCTCTGACACACACACACACACATATGAGGCTTTTGAGCAATGGCTTCTTTCTTGCCACCTGTCCATACAGGCCAGCTTTGTGTAGGGACATGATTATTGTTGATGTGTGAACACTGAACCCCATCTCTTGTCATTGTTGGCTTCAGATTGACAAACCAGTTTCCTGCTTGCCTGGCTGCTCAGTTTGGGAGGGCAACCTGATCTGGGTAGTGTCTGGGTATTATGATGCATCTTCCACTTATTAATGATGGACTTCACTGTGCTGAGAGGGATAATCAGCACCTTTGAAATGTTCTTGTACCCTTCAACTGCTCTGTGCCTCTCTACCACTTTATCCCTGACTTGTTTCGAAAGCTTCTTGGTCTTCATGGTTGCTTTGTTGGATCACTATGTGAGTTGCAGCTTGAAAGTCTTTATATACCTGAAGGAAATTATCTACAACTTAAACCATTTTAAGTACACAAAGGCTGAAACCATTTCACTAATTTTGTGACCTTTCAAACAAATCATTTGTACCTGAGCTGATTTAGGGCTGCAGTAGCAAAGGGGTTGACTACTTATGCAACTGAGATTAATCTGTTTTTCTCTGTAAATCTTACTTATTTATATTCTATATGCATTTTTTAACTTGATCAATGTGGAGTAGTTGTGTTGATTCTACATGTAAAGTCTAATTTGAAAGCATCGTGGAGTACGCTCAGGTACCAACAAAATGTGAAAATTTAATTTTTTTAAATTTAATTAACATAAGCAAATGTTTATCTGAAAAAAGGAAATTGTTGACAATAATATTTGCAGTTTGTACTGTGTATAGTGTATACACATTATTATTTATTACTGGTTGTACCAGGATTTTTTAAATGTTTTTTTTACTGCATTTCTGTATGTAGTAGAGTAAATAGCTTTTAATTACTAAATGGGTTCACTGCTGTATTTACGAAATCATTTAAATAGCAACTCTCACAATAGCTCCTATTAAGTCACATGTAAAAATTGTAAGCAAGAGGGCCGTAAAGTATAATTTTAAATTTAAGTAATTTTGTTTTATATGTTAAAGCCAAAATAGTTATTACAAAAATTACCAATTTATCATATCAGGTCATATCTGTAGGTCATCATTAATAATGTGACTAAGTTGTTGTGTTTAACTTTAACCAACAAATCTAGCAAAATTATTTAATTAGATGTATATAATTTTTAAAATATATATATAAATAGCTAATACGACTGCATTTACATCTTATTAAAACAATTTATTAAAACATCATATGAATGAAAAAGAAGTCGTTTTAAGTAAAAAGTGGGCCACTATAATCTACTCTCGCTTGGGGCACCAAAAGCTCTAAGGCCAGCCCTGTACCTGGGTCAGGACCCAGTGTCATGCGGGTTGGCTACGCAATTTCACACTGCTTTTGATAAAGCAGGGTTGACCTGGGTGACAAGCGCAAGTAAACAATGCGTGTATTGATGCCCTGGAAGCAGCCTGCTACAGGTGATTCCATCCAAGCTTCTCTGGATCGAACTGACGATTGTTGATTAAATGTTGATTAGATCAAACGTTTCTTTATATCTGCGGCAATCTGGCTCATGGTGTGTCTCAAGCAACAAAAATATGGTTAAATAGAATAAATCAAATTGTTCCTTGTGAAAGTGAAAACTTCACACAGACTTAGTTGTTTGTTATTTCATCCGCCATCATGCATTTTCTCACTGAACCCGGGTCAAAGCATGTTGGCAGACACCCTGAGATGGGGATACAACCCAGGTAGTTGATTTCACACTAGATTGTGACCTGGGTAGCCAGAGCACGGATTCAGACCCGGGTAGGAATGCCAGTGTGAAAGGGGCTTCGGAGTTGGAGCATTTTCAGACTCAGGCACAAAAGATGATTTTGTCTTGAATAAGTTAATAGTCTTTTTTCCTTTTAAATCTTATCTGACTGTTCAGTAGACACCACTTTCAATCAATAATCAAAACAATACGACAAAAAAAAGCTTTCAATGGTATGGGCTTTATTCTTCTATCAGTGGCAAGCAATTTCTACATACAGAACACCCACATGGATTAACAAGGCTAAAATGTATATGACAGACTTAATGATTAGAGACATCACATTTTACTTGATCACTCATGGAGAAATGTCATTATTTTATTTTTCTTAGAAAAGTGATTCAATTCAGTTTCTAGAAATTATGAAGATTTTTTTCAGTATAACTGAACTCTCAAGCACATTTCTGCACTAACAAGTGGTCTATCACACAGCTCATGCCGCTGCTATTAAATGACATAACTAGAAAATTATAGGTCACATGACATGCTAATAAAAAGCTGTGAGGTTATGAGGAAACCTATTCTATGTCAAAGGAAATATTATAAAAAGATACATTTGTTGAATGATTGCCTTTACAATTTAATAGCCTTAATAGGTTACTTTAAAATAAATATACAAAATATATATATTTTTAAATAGGCAACCATTTAACAGGCTTACACTTGGGTGTTGTTTAAATTTAAAGCCCTACACATTCTATGCAACATTGTTCAATTTGAAAAGGTTAATCCTAAAATGCCCTAATCTAGACAGACTTCAAGAATGAAAATGCATAGACTACACCCATTCAGGGGAGACATACTCTAGAAAGCACGTACCGTATTGTGGTGTACTTGTAGTGTTTCCAATCAAGTCACAAAGGTAAGAGTTGAAGGTATTTAAAGAAAAGAAGTTGAAAAACTTGTTTAGCAATGTTTTCAGACAACAGATTTCTAAGTTTTACACATCTTCAAAATAACAGAGCTCTTTTAAACTGCAGTCTTTCGCAAAGCTAGATGTTTCATTAAAATGTAACCATACATCATACATTATAATGTAGTGCTGCTATTATTCTACCTCAAACCTTAACATTAAATGTCTATAGAAAATACCCAATACAATGCTTATTATCGATGACATCTACCGTGTACATTCAAATAATAAATAAGATGCAGTCAGTACTGGCCCTGAGTGGCCAAATACTGTTTCAACGTTCAAACGTAAAAACACAATTCTAATCAAATTTTAAAACTAAAAACTTGTTAAAATAACTGTTACATAGAGTGTTGCCACTCACCAAAAGAATGACAGTCTTTAGAATCTGTTTAATTCATATAATACAGTTCAAAAGTACAACTTCAATCCAAATGCACATATCTATTTGCATCTCATTTTACTATTATCTAGTGGTTTTACAATAGCAATACCAAATCATAGCTAATTCAAATCATGAATTGTTACCTACCCAAACAAATGCGTCACAGCCGTAACTAGGGGTGGGCAAGAGAGGCAACCGCCCAGGGAGCAAAGCCGCGGGGGCTGGAGAAATGACTTAAATTCATTGCCACTCGAGTAATAATTCTGTTCTGCGGTGGTCATGTTTTCACTTAGCAGCTGTCAGCGCTCCCTAGCATAGTCTGAAGATCTCACACACCTCTGCATGAGAAAGGGGAACCCGTCACTTCCTTCCGGGGGGTGTCGCTATCATCATTCTTATTTTGTCGGTTATAATTATTATTATTTTTTTTCAGTTATTGAATGCTTTTGATATCTGCCAGAGGACAGTAGTACTGTTCTGATAGAATGTTTCGTTGTTCTTGTGACCCTGCTAATCTCCACCACTTTAATTGCTTGGCCTGCTAAAAGCACCATTATAAAACAAGTTTGTTTGTTAATTACGTAGCTCTTATAATGCGTTAAAATATGTATGTATAAAGAAACACAAAATCTAGTTATTATTTTTAATAACCACCTTATTTTTTGGTTAAAAATAGCAAAAGTGCATGGCTCTTGCTAAATGTTGAATTGTTTTGATCTTTAGAGAAACGGAAGAATTTTCTTTTTGCTAACTTTATAGATGGAAATGTGAGTTTATGTCTTTCTGAATATGCTTCAAGCCATTAAGTCATTGCGTCTGCATTTGTGTTAAGATTTTTTTTTTTTTTTGCAGTACCAATTAATGATTATGAGAAAATGCTGCACATGAAGTTAATTAAGTTATTGCAGGGTATAGAGATAGTAAAGGATTTTGTAAGTTTTATTGTGGCTGCTAAAATAACACTGAGTAACAATTATTATTTTTTTATCTGGGTAGTAAGTGTTATTTCCTAATTGCTTATGCCTCAAAAGTATAGAAAGTTGATATTATTCCCCACAAACTTTGCTTTTGTGACCAGGACAGTGATATTTTGAAATTTACCTATTTTCCAGAACATTCCAGATAGATTCAGTGCTAAGTAAACTTGGAGTAACTTCTAGAACTTTCTAGAACTTTCCAGTAATATAAATAGTAGTGTAAATACAGGGGCCTTAAGCCCACCAGTTCATGATGGGTCTCCAAGGCGGTTTTACCAAGTTTCCCTGCTATCTTTGCCTTTGGGACAGCAGGGACACCAAGGCGCGCTACCACAGGCGGGACTGGTCACAGCGGACCGAGTTCTCTGTGGGGAGGAACAACGTCAAGTGGGAGCCACTGGTGGACCCCCGGAAGGTGCTGATGCCACCACTGCACATCAAATTGGGCCTTATGAAACAATTTGTCAGAGCTCTAGATAAGGAGTCGGCGGCCTTCAAGTACCTTCAAGACTTCTTCCCTAAGCTATCTGAGGCAAAGGTCAAAGCTGGTGTCTTTGTCGGACCACAGATAAAGAAGATCCTGGAGTGCAATGAATTCCCCAAGAAGTTCACTAGTAAGGAGAAAGCGGCTTGGAACAGCTTTGTCGCAGTGGTTCGGGGCTTCCTGGGCAATCACAAGGCCAAAAACTATGTGGAGCTGGTTGAGACTCTGGTGAAGAACTACGGCACAATGGACTGTAGGATGTCCCTCAAAGTCCATGTCCTTGATGCTCATCTTGATAAATTCAAGGAGAACATGGGAGCGTACTTGGAGGAGCAAGGCGAGCGCTTCTACCAGGATATACTGGACTTTGAACGCCGCTACCAAGGACAGTATAACGAGAACATGATGGGAGACTACATTTGGGGGCTGATTCGTAAAAGTGATTTACAGTATAATTGTAAATCTCGAAAAACTACTCACTTCTAAATCTTTTGTAGTATTTTTGTATTACTTTAGTATAAATACATGTTAATTTGGATTCATATGTTGTTTTTTTCTGACTTTATGTGAACGAAAAGACACAAATTCGCCCGTTTTCTCATTGGAAATAGGTAAATTTCAAAATATCACTGTCCTGGTCACAAAAGCAAAGTTTGTGGGGAATAATAGCCATTTTCTGAGGCATAAGCAATTAGGAAATAACACTTACTACCCAGGAACAAAAATTGTGTTACATAGTGTAATCATATAGTAGTTTTTATTGTTTACAGCGACACTGCTAAAATTCCACAAATGCATGCACTTACTGATCAATTTTTAATTTGATCGGAAAAAAGAAAACAATTTAATCGTCCTTATTATAAGCGCATGGCTTGATCTCTGCCTTAGTGTGGAGTCAAAAACTAAACTCCAGCCCTGACTAACAAAAAATGACCATACGTAAAATAAACTCATTATTACTGATTGGTGCTGAAAATGCGTGGATTGAATATAATTGTAGAGGCGGAAATCTAACCTGGCAGTTAACACGTGTTAAGAAGCTCCTTTCCGTTTTAAGTAATGTCTTGTTCCCTTCAGACAGGTCAAATCAGAGATTCTGAAATAACAAAAAGTTAATCAAAACTATGAAACATGAGCAAATATACCATCTCAACTTTTAACACACAAAAATAAAAAAATCAGGGGTGGGCACAAACATGACTGTCTGTTCAGGGCGCTAAAATCCCTAGTTACAGCTCTGAAATATGTGACTCAGTAGGGATGTCATTAATTTATGAAAGGATTTTCCCTTCACTCTTGTATTTTAAACCATTTAGACCCTCTCCCGGCATGGTGGATAGTAAACAGTTGAGCTCTGAAACATTTCTCTCCTTGTGACAAGCAATCTGTAGCTTCGATGGGAATAATTATATTATTTTGTTCCAGCTCTTGTAAGTGTATTCCTTGAAGGCACAACAAGATCAAACAGTGGACAGGACAGGACTTTGATGTTAAAATTCTCTCAACAGTAAAGGTTGGTACAACACCCCCCCCCCCCCCCCAAAAGAAAAATCAATGAGCTATACAAGCCACAAATTGATTGTATTATGGCAGCTCAAAACTCCCTGCAGCTGTAGAGAAATTATTTTTCTTTGTATTTTCTCTTTGTATTTTTAGGCAGTTAATCTTTGAGTTGCTACAGAATTGCTCGCTCTAACATTTTAGAGCCCTCTACTTGAAAATAATAATTCCATTTGACCCCTAATTTTGTCTTCTGAATTACTTTTTTTATTTTTATGTGGGCTCCAAATCCAATTTTAGTAATCGTCTTTTGGTTGGTCCAACAAAACAGATTGTATATGTAGTTCATTATATAAGGTGCCTATAGAAAGTCTACACCCCCTTTCAAAATTTTCACCTTTTGTTGCTTTATAATCTGGAATTAAAATGCATTAAAATAGTTTTTTTTTTCATTTATCTACACATCCTACCCCACAAATTCCAAGTGAAAAAAATATTCTAGAAATTTGTAGAAAATTAATTAAAAAATAAAAACTGAAATAGCTTGGTTGGATAAGTGTCCACCCCCCCCTTGTAATAGTAATCCTAAATTAGCTCAGGTGTAACCAGTCGCCTTCAAAATCACACACCAAGCTAAGTGGCCTCCACCTGTGTTAAATTGTAGTGATTCGCATGATTTCAGGTTAAATTCAGCAGTTCCTGTAGGTTCGCTCTGTTGGGTAGTGCAATTCAAAGCAAAGACTCAACCATGAGCACCAAGGCTCTTTCAAAAGAACTCTGGGACAAAGTTGTTGAAAGGCACAGATCAGAAGATGGGTATAAAAAAATGTGAAAAGGCCCTGAATATCCCTTGGAGCATAGTCAAGATGATCATTAAGAAGTGGAAGGTTTATGGCACCACCAAGACCCTGCCTAGATCAGGCCGTCCCTCCAAACTGTATGACCGAGCAAGAAGGAGACTGATCAGAGAGGCTACCAAGATGCCAATTGCAACTTTGCAAGAGCTACAGGCTTTTATGGCCAAGACTGGTCAAAGTGTGCATGTGACAACAATATCCCAAGCACTCCACAATTCTGGCCTGTATGGTGGGGTGGCAAGAAGAATGCCATTACTCAAGAAAGCCCACCTTGAATCCCATTTGAAGTATGCAAAAAAAACTCAGGAGATTCCGTAGCCATGTGGCAAACGGTTTTGTGGTCTGATGAAACTAAAGTGGAACTTTTTGACCTAAACGCAAAGCGTTATGTTTGGCACAAACCCAACACAGTGCATCACCCAAAGAACACCACCCCTATTGTGAAGCATGGTGGTGGCAGCATCATGTTATGGGGATGTTTCTCATCGGCAGGGACTGGGTCACTTGTCAGGATAGCAGGGAAAATGAATGGAGCAAAGTACAGAGAAGTCCTTGAGGAAAACCTGCTGCCCTCTGCAAGAAAGCTGAAACTGGGGCGGAAGTTCACCTTTCAGCATAACAACGACCCAAAGCACACAGCCAAAGCTACACTGGAGTGGCTAAGGAACAAAAAGGTAAATGTCCTTGAGTGGCCCAGTCAGAGCCCCGACCTAAATTCAATCAAAATTTTGTGGCATGAATTGAAGATTGCTGTCCATCAACGCTCCCCAAGGAACTCGACAGAGCTTGAACACTTTTGTAAAGAAGAATGGTAAAATATTGCCAAATCTAGGTATGCAAAGTTGGTGGAAGACCTATCCCAACAGACTCACAGCTGTAATTGCTGCCAAAGGTGCTTCCACCAAGGGGGTGGAGACTTATCCAATTATGAGCTTTCAGTTTTTTATTTTTAATATATAATTTTTTTCTCAATAAAAACTTTTTCCCCCTTATGTGGTGTCTAGATAAGTGGATAAAAATCCTCATTTAAATGTATGAAGCTCTGAGGTACTGACACAACAAAATGTGAAAAAAGTTCAAGGGGGTGTAGACTTTCTATAGGCACTGTATATATATATATATATATATATATATATATATATATATATAATTATATAGCTATATATATGATATATATATATATATATATTGTTTATTTATTACGGGCTGTTAAAATGGAAAACATTGTAATGTTAGTCACAAACTACAGGAATTTTCTATGCTTCCCCAACCCACATAACCGTGTTTCCCTTAAAGACATCAGTGATCTCACAGTTTAACTTATTTAGCCGACCATCCAGGATGAACAAAGATTCCCTTGAAGGTGTCATCAAGTACTGACCAAACAGACCACTGTCCATGATCATGCGGTTTTTACTATTCCATGGCCACTCCACCCCTTTCATGGGCTCCTTCAGACTCTTCACCATCTTTACTTTACCAGAGGCTAACTCCACATACAGCACATCTGTCTGTAACCCTGAACTGGCAAACACATTGTACTGATGGGCCTCAGTGAAGGAAGGCTGGAAAGCCACATCTGAGATGTGCAAATTAGTGTGGATGTCAAATGCTTCCTGAATCTCCCCTCGAATTGTAATGGACTGGACCCTCATGAGACCCTTTTTGTCATCAATGCTGACAAGGAAGTGTCCATCAGGAGACATATAGGGGGTGCCAGTAACATCACTGTTGTAGCCAATCACAGAGTCAGTAACGCTGTCAACTATGAGCTGAGGTTTCATAGCACTGGTTGAGTCGGGCCTGCAGTTGATAAAGTAGTACCCCCCCAAGTGGGTGTATGCCAGGGACTTTGGTACACAGTCGTAGTCTTTCAGGCTAATCTTCTTCACATACGATGTGGTCTCAAGGTCAATTTTATGAAGGGCTGGTTCATCTTTATGAAGAATGTATCCAAACCTTAAGGAAGAAAAAGAAAAATGATTTGAGTTACTGAATAAATTACATCATACTGTACATTATCCCTGCAAAAAAATTAAAAAAAACAAAAGCCCAGAGGACAGCTCTATTTCCAATTGTACCAGTGACTGGAATACATTGATCAGTGTGGGAAAAAGGCAATGTTTCGTACAAATTGGCTAATATTGTTGTGTTTATACATATATCCAATTGATTTCCCTAGTCTAATAATACTATAATGTACTCTAGCAGCATTAGAAAATACAGGGGGAACTCAAGTGGGGAAGAAAAGAGCAAACTGTTTATCATGCATCTTACCTGTGGAGATATTTCACAACACCAGCAATGAACCAAATCTATAAAAGAGACCTACACAATTACAGAGAGACTACTTTATAAGAGAAAGACAAAGCTGCATCTTACTGGCAGACCTAGAGAAAATCCTAAACACCCGAAACAGCAAAGTGTCATACTACTGAATGCTGTATAATGTGAATGAGGTGGTTAAACAGCTCTTGGAAGCAAAACAAGCACACAAACCCAACATAAACTCTAATATCATTCTTGTTTGAAAGAAGCTGGAAGAACCAGCAGGGTGGGAAATACTTCTTAGGGGAGTGTTCTTGTAGTTCAAATACATTTGTATTACAGTAGTACATAAATGTCTACCTGCAAGGGATGAATACTAATTAAATGTAAAATTAAAGAAAAACAAACTACAGTGATAGGGCCATTATCTGCCCATTATTTTTACAGCATCTGTTCACCTAACAGCTCTGCTGTTGCCATCTTGATTTTTTCATTTTATTTCTGTGAATTGTAAATCAATCAATCAAATCTTTATTTTATATAGTGCCTTTCATAGTGGACCACCATCATGAAGTGCTTTACAAGATATCGTAAAAAACAATGTATATTACATTAAGTATAAACATGCTAATATGTTTTCATATATAGTAATTAAAACATAGAGAACTGCATTCTTTTTTAAAAATGTTAATTATTATTAGATTACTTTGTTTTTATATTTTAAATGATACATATTAGGTTTAGATAATGCTCCCCCCCCCCCCCCCCCGAAGGGATTGAAATAATTGTACATTCACGATAGAACACAATTTGAATTTGTAATTCCACACTGCAGAATGGTACACATTACTATACAAACATAAGGGTAATAAATGTCTTTTGTGCATATATGTATAATACTCCTGCACATAATACAGTTTCTGCTACACAAAATGAGGTTGGGTGAGCCACTGGAATGCTGAACACCTTTATTCCTCCAATTCGCCCACAAATTTCTGTTCAGCTTTGCTAAGCAGCAATCAAAAATTTCAAGCTGGTAGATTTTTTGGGTCAAGATACTAAATGGGTTTTATTGATTTAATTTCAGGTCCCAGGGGACTGATGTCAGCATAACAAAATCACCATCACAACTAATGCTGATAGAGGTCAAGAATGGGATGTCAACGGAAATTGAACTGTTCTCTTTATCCCTGTTGAAAAGGTAACCTGCAGAAGAACATTGGTTTGGTGAATCCTTTGCTCTTTGTTCAATAGCTTTTAAAAAGTATTACTTTTGTAGCAATATTAAGATAGCTATCACCTTTATTAGTATTTAATATCAATACAATACAAAATAGTCTTTTATTGGACTTTTCACATAAAGTCATCCCAGAGTGCTTCACAATAAAAGATAAAAAAAGATCACTATTGAGCTTTTCGTTATCAGATCCAAATATAAAAAGCACACTCAAATACGTATTCAGTCTAGACTTAAAACATCCAGTTGTGCTTGCTTTCCTGATATCAGTTTGGACTGAATTTGACAGACATGGGGGTATAACATCTAGAAGCTCTTGTCCTAACCAATTTTTGGAATCATTATTCTGGCAGCAGCATTCTGAATAAGCAGAAGCCTATTTCATTTAAAACCTGAAAGGACTGTAAACAAATCATTACAATAATCTGTCCAAGAGCACAAAGTAACATTTTACCATATTTCTTAGTTAACATGTTCTACACTTGTGGATGGAATAAGAACACCTCTTTATCATCCTTCAAACATAACAGCAACAGTTAACTTGGTGAAATCCTTTAAAGATTGTAGACTTCAATCAAGTCCCTCCTAATTCTTCTTCTAGGCTAAATACATTAATTTCCCTTTATTGCTCTATCACTTATGCCCTGGGCCGCAGACTGCCTCCATACTCATCATTGAGGTTGTATCTTTGTAAATGCACATTTATTTGATGTTTTATTTATTTTTTTCTCAAATTGAGGGTGAGACATCTGGGCTGCGTCTTAATTCGAGGGATACGGTATTGAGTCAAACTGTGTTGTCCATTGAATTATCAAGTTAATTTCACAGCCTTTGTGATATTGTGATAACTTCAGATTAACTGCATTAAATTCTACCAGACTTATATAGAATCAGACAAACCCGCTGTGCAGTCATTTAAGTCTTACTGATTTGCTTTTAAATGTGAACCCCTAGGTCCTTACAGGAGATTGTGATTCAAACAAAATACACCACATACTTTTTATACAGTATCTATATTTTTGGTGGATTTCAGTTTGGAATGGCACATTGGAATTTGTGTACATTTAGACTTTTGAATTTTGGTGGTATCGGAAATGCCCTAAATGCCAGAAATGTATAGCTTGCTACTATATATAGCTATTTCCATAACCTAAAGCCCAGAAAAAAAAAAAAAAAAAAAACAAACAAAAAAAAACTTCTTTAGTGCTGTACATCCAAAGATGTGCAAGATTTTAATCCTAGGGTCAAGTCAAGTAATGTAATTTACTTGTTGACGTGACCCAACTAATGATATAGATTTTACATTCTTCCATTTTGACAAATTCCTACTTGTTGCACAGACACATTAACAATATGCCACATATTCACAATACACGGTACAGGGGTGTTTTATTAAATGTAAGGTACTAGAGGGATTAAAATAATATACACGTTCTAAATACATGCGCATGAAAGAGTCGTCAACATTGTGTTCATTTTGTTTGCTTGCCCCTCGAGTCATAGGGTTTGTTTGAGCATTACATAAAATTGTATTTTGGCATTTACTCTGACAGACAACTAAACCTTAATTACAATTTCAGAATTAACAGTAAAAAACAAAACAAAAAAACACCTTTGTACACCATCTCCCTAAAGCATTCACTGCCACCATGTATAGACGTACTTTCTTCTGTTTGGTGTTTCGAGGCCTTAAAACCTGTGATTAAGCACTGAAAACTTCCACATTACTGTAAAGCAATGCATTTTTGCTAGATCAGTTTTTTCCATATTTTCATTAATTCATAAACAAACCAGTTCTCTCGATTTTCCTATTGGTTCACATGGAATTAATGGGAGTTTCAGATTTTCATATATTTTGCTTTTTTATTCCATTGTTGCACAGTGCATGTGTATATCTGGGGTTCATGCATTAGGGACATGCGCTGAACCTACATGTACAGTACAACTGAGGCTCCCAAACACTGTTATCTCTCATCACTAACATTGGGTTTTATCCTTAATGAGTCAGAGTTGATAAATTGCATCTATGTTACCATCCGTGCCATCAGGAACAGAAAATGGAAATGCTGTCAAAAGAGACAGAATGATTATCTTCAAATTGCCTGCATAGTGATCAATTGAGTTGTTGTGTAGGAATTGATGGAGTAGGCAGGTTTTTTTTTATGTTTGTTTTTTTTTTTTTTTGGTGCTTGTGATTTTAATGATGGAGGTGAGAGAGTATGAAAGGCTTGTGTTTGAATGAAATATTTGTCCTGCAGTCTGAAATATAGGGCTGAATTCACAAATTGTTATATAAAGTTTTTCATTCATAAAGCTGTTCCAGACTGTTGGTTTATTTTATACAACTGTCAAGAAAAATTACATGCTTAAAAAAATAAATAAAAAAAAATAATAATCTATGAACTATCCATATATAACTACATATATATTTGAAACCTTGGATTTGTATCCAAATGTTTCAGTGGTCAAAACGTGGTCACATGGCCGTCTATAAAAATTAATATTGACTGAAAAAGCGGTCTACACTGCTCGTATTGGGCAATATTGAAAGAGATTACATCATCACATTGTCTCCTAAAACAATCTTCAGAACATTCTCGGCAGGCTCCCTCAGACAGAGAAGGCTCTGTGGTCCAGTGGTTAAAGAAAATGGTTTGTAACCAGGAGGTACACCGTTCAAATCCCGGCTCGCTTGCTGACTCACTGTGTGACCTTGAGCAAGTCACTTAGCCTCCTTGTGCTCAGTCTTTCGGGTGAGATGTTGTTGTAAGTGACTCTGCAACTGATGCATAGTTCACACACCCTAGTCTCTGTAAATTGCCTTGGACATCTGCTAAATAAACTGCTAAATAAACAAAATATATATATATATATATATATATATATATATATATATATATATATATATATATATATATATATATATATATTAACCTGCCTACTCCATCAATATATAGTATATATATATAGTGTACATTATGATTAGGGCTTCTGATAAAACACCCCTGATACAAAAAAATAATAAAATGGGTGTATAGCCAATAAACACTGGAAAAACTGTGGAAATACTTAATTAATTCACGTTGACTTTACCCTTTATCCATTACAAAATAAAACCTACTACAGAAATAATAATAATAAAGAGATTACTCTAACCCTAACCCAACTACTGAGTGACAGCACATTCCTACATTTCTATTGGAGACTCCGCTAGCAAGATTTAAAACGAGATTACAATCAGGATGGAGGCTTGTTAGCGGGATTTAAAACTGTATTACAGTTAAAGTACGGAGGAATTACAACAGGATTGTGGCAAAATGTGCAAAAATGCCTCCACACAAAAACTCCAGAAGAATGTGCCTGAGACCATAGGGATTTCGTTGTGGAAGACAGCAAAGGAAAGAAGGTACAAGTGTGCACATACTGTCGAGTTACTACTATACATATTTTTACAGAAAAAAAACAAGCATTTTAGAAAGTAACCAAAAACACTAATTTCATACAATATATCAAAAACGAAAGCCACGAAAAAAAATCGATTTACATAAAACTTGAAAATAGCTAAAAAAATAAGCACCGAAAAAATACAATTCATAAAACCCCCAAAAAACAGAAACCCTAATTATGATTCAGAAATTCATACAAAGAACAATACTATAGCACACATATAATACATTATCTAGTCAGATAAAAACAGAAAAAAAAAAACATCTCTATCTTTATCTTTCCTCTCTATTGTACAAATGTTGATTTTTTGTTTTATTCATTAGCGTGTTTTTTTTTTTTTTCTTGATGTGTTTCCCTCCAGAAATAAATCAATACAAAATATATTGGAAACTGGATACAGAAAACAAACAACCCTGCAGCATGGCATGTATTAATGCAGTCTTTCCTTTTCGTGCACCAGCAAGAATCCAGTACACTTTTGGTGATAGTAATTCACGTGTTTGCCAAATAGATGTTATAGGCACTGTGTTTAAATGCAAAATAACTCAGAAACTCAAGGCAATATGAAATGAAGGTGGATATTTAACAACAGATTGATTAGGTAAGCTTTCAGCAGAATTTATTTTCCTGTTCAAATGAGGTAAATGTAAGTCTTTAACCTTGCAAAGTTCCCTTGGGTCAGAGAGATACACTCCCATCGATTTTCCTACAGAGACCTCTCAGGTGAAGAAGACTTTCAAAACAGATAACACACAAACAAAACGCAGGGCAGGATGAAAAGCTTATTGCAGCTTAATCCTGTTAGCATATTTGAAGACTTCTGACTGGCAAGCACAATCCTTAAATTTGTCACTTCACAGTAAGGTCTTGACATGACTCACATGAAATAAAATTAATACCAGGGATGGGCATGAAAATGTTTTACTATTTAGAAAATACCTATTATAGTGCTTTCTATTTTTATTTTAAATAGAATTTTCAGAGACCATTTCTACTTCTATTTTGTAAATATATATATTTTTAAATAGAAAATAGTTTTTTTTTGATACAAATTTGACTTTTACGTCTGAATAAAAATATAACACGTATGTTTACTTTTGTTAGAGTCCTTGGAAAAGGAAACAGGCGCGATCAGGATGAACCAATCAGAGATAAATAACTGGTTAATAACGTGCTACTTAACTGTAAATAGCATAATATTATTACAATTTGCATGAATAAATAATTTGTGAAAACGTAATTCTCTTCCTTTGCTGCAGATTATTTGGAAAAGGGTGAAACATGTTAAACAGTAGGTCAATCATAATGGAAATATGCATGATTGAAAGGGTTAAGCAATAAATATTACAGTGTCACAAATTATAGGATAACAAGAGGGATTGTGGGATGATGCCAATCATTTACATACAGCAGTACATTAGTTTACCATTATGTATACCCTCTCAGCTAACTGTATGCCAGTACAGCTAGATACATCTTTGAACCTTGGCTCTCATGTTCATCTCATAAAATCTTACATAACATACCAATGGCCTGATTCACAAATAGTTTTTGTTGCCATTAGGACCATTTCTGACTTAATAACAATGCTAAGATCCTTCTTTAGCAAATGATCTAACCCACAAAGGTCACTCTTAGTACTTGAATTTGTGCTATTAACATGTTTTCATTTTAACACAATTGGGGAATCCCTGTGTTAATTATATCATCTGTGCACTCCATGAAGGTGTAGACACTTGATAGCACCTTCTCAATGGAGCGTTCTTAAAACCAGGAGAGGTCAGCTTTAGAAAATGAGGTATTAACCCCATTCTTATACTCTGGAGTAGTAAAAGGCATCAGAGAAACAGTTAGGCAAAGGAAATCCCGTCCGTCCAATATCAATGTATGAATAAAGTGAGATTTTCCAAGATAAGTATTTATTAAAAAGTTTTTGCCTCACATGGCAGGCATAATGTGAGGAGCTTGGACTGAATTGGAATCCACTACCTGGTGATCACTTGCAGTATCTGTCAAGGCTAAGGTTTTATCTGCAAGTTTGTCATAGTTAGAGTATGGCATTTTTTTCAACAGTTATGTTATTTCCTGTTACAATTGTTATAACAATTAAGTCATACACCAACTGTGGCAGGCTGGTGAGTGGATAGAGGCCCAGAGACAGTCTGGACTTCAAAAAAAAGAACTATTTTATTATAAACACAAAAATGAAAGGGCACAAGGGCCAAAACAAAGCAATTTAAACACAAAATAAACAAAATGAAGCAAAAATACACTCACAAAAATAAAGGTTTCCAGGCTGGTCAATGCCTTCACTGGATTCAAAAACATTCAAAAAATCACAAACACCAAAACACCAACCTGCTTCCTCAGCTCCCTCCTCCTAAATGAAAAGCAGAGGCCTCCTTTTATGTCAGGTGGCTGGGAGCTGATTGATCGTTAATTAAACTAATCATCTAATCAACCCCAGCCACCTGAACACAATGAATTTAACCCCATCCCTGCCAATTTCTAAAGAGCAGAGCTGTGCTCTGCCACACCAACCTATTACACACTCCTGTAAAAAAAATCCTCTAGAAATCTTGCAAACAGTTTATAAGCCACACGGACCGACCTAATTGAAATGTTTGGTCCGGATATCAGATTGGCCTGTCACATGTTTATGTTGCAGTGAGAGATTCATTTTGTGATGTTTGAATCAATGACCAAACAATTTATGGATTTGTTGATAAGCCCGTTATATAGACTACAAGTGTAAAACAATACATGTGACAAAATAAATTACTATCAGTCAACAGGGGATTGAGAGTAAAGGTAGTTCCTTGCACCAAGTTATCAGCGAGACCTGCCAGACTCACTATACAGCAAGGATAGTTTACGTGTTTTCAGGGTATTGATGCAGCAAAAGTAAATTAGCCAAAAGCACCATTTCACTTTTAATGGGTAGTTCCCAACAGTCTTCGTGAAATGTAGAAAAGTAAGTCATACAGTAAGAGAAATAAGTTGCCAAAGTAAGGTAAAAATGTCCTTCTCCTTTTTTTGCATATTTTTGCAGACCCCAGGCAATTTTATCTATTCTTCTTCTTCTTCTTCTTCTTCTTCTTCTTCTTCTTCTTCTTCTTCTTCTTCTTCTTTCTTCTTTTTTTAGCAGACGCTCTTACCCAGGGCAACTATCCATGCATATGTATATTACAGAACATCTGAGTTTAATGACAATTAACTTGTTTTGTCAACATGGAAATATACTAGGGAACACCCTTATTGTGAAGTCTATATCATTTATATTAAATTATATATTTATGTTTTAAAATTGAACATTTACCTGCATTTTTTTTTTTTTTTTACATAATATAAATAAATATAAAAAAGGTCTGGCATGCGTGAGATTTGAAACTATAACCTTCAGTTTGCAAGCATGTTGTGTTATACTGCCATCAGTGCTTACACGATTAGATGAGAAAACAAGCAGCATTTCGAAAGGTGAAGTCTGAGAATTCTCGGGACATTGTTTTCCTGTCAGTGTAACGCTTATTGTGGTCCCTTTTGGTGCAAGAAGTACAGTTCCTCTTGAGATACTAGTTGATGAGAGTAATGCTTTTTGTGGTCCCCTCTGGACAAACAGGAGCGTTTATTTCTAATTATCTATATGCTGAAGGATAGCCTATATGCAGTATTTCGTAAAAGTAAAACATAAATAAATACATTAATAAATATTGAAATAAATGAATACATAAATGAATACATAGACATTTATTTCTTTATATATCTTGATATTTATTTATTTATTTTCACTATCAGATATAAACACTGCCATTGAATACTGTATGAAATGAAAATAAATACTCAACAGTTCTTTTTCAATTGTATAAATAACAAAGATTTTTGTACATCATGCTTTCATACACACACACACACAAGTCTACACCCCCTTGAACTTTTTCACATTTTGTTGTGTCAGTGCCTCAGAGTTTCATAAATTGAAATGAGGATTTTTTTCCACTTATCTACACACCACACTTCACACTGATAAGGGGAAAAAGTTTTTATTGATAAAAAAAAAAAATTCTAGAATATTTTTCTCACTTGGAAGTTGTGGGGTAGAAAGTGTAGATAAATGAAAAAAAAAATAAATGTATATTAATTTCAGGCTATAAGGCAACAAAAGGTGAACATTTTGAAAGGAAGTGTAGACTTTATATAGCCACTGTGTGTGTGTGTATATACACACACACACACAATAATAAGGCAGGATTTGAACCCTAACCAGTTATATTTTCACTCCGACTACATAACCGTGGTTCCCTGGAATAGAAATGCAACTATTACCTCATGGGTATTAATCCTTTGATACCATCTAACCAGAACAGATATTCCAAGGATGCACGTAGTGCCAGTGTCACAGTCGCAGTCTAGTGACACCTGTGCTACTGGTGTTGCACTATCTGAGTCACCTTCCTCGGAGAGGAACTCCCGTTCGACTGCCTCATCAGATGCAGTGATAAACAGCAGATCCTCTTGAAGCCATTCTGCGTGTATTACTCCTTTTGACGGTAATGGCACAGAAGGAGCAGGTGTAACTGTGTTAATTCAACAGCTCAGCTAACACGTTTCCCTGTTGGGAGACCGCTTTCCAGAGCTTACCCAGCTGCTCAGCACTGTCTGATCTATGAGCTGTATGGCTCTTTTTTCTCCTCTTAGGCGAGAGAGCTGGAGGAGAGGAAGGAGAAGGAGAAGACGAGAAGGACCATCCTACATGTTCTCCTACTTTCCCTAGGCACAGAGCTCTCATAAGAGGATACAGATCTCTGTTGGGCTGAAGGAGGGGAGCCTTGACCAGGTGGAATGGACAGCAAGAGCTCCACAGAGCTGTGCAACACTCGTTTCTTTAACGTAAGAGTAGAAAAGGACGCACAAAACTCCTTAGCATGCTCCGGACCCAGACAGGCAGTGTCTCTGAAATGCCTGTCCTCTGTGGGGAGACGTTTCTGGCATATGTTGTACAATAAAATGTGGAAAAGTTCAAGGGGGGTGAATACTTTTGAGAGCCACTGTATGTGTCACTTATCTGTTTGTAGAGCTCTCTCTCTGTCAGGTCAGTGAAAGGAAAAATTATGATGTTTTGAGTGTCAACAGTCTCTTTTATATCCTTGGGGCAGGGTGTGACTGTGTCACTGGCACAGTCACAGACTTTCTTTACTGACTTTGACAGCCACATGACCTACTGCTTGTGAAGCCAATGCAGCAGAGGGTGGTGCAGTATTTATTGAATTCACCATGAAGCTACCAAACCACAGAGGACAGAGGTAAACTAATCCCAGCTGGTTTTCTCTGCCAAGAAGGCAACTCAGTGCAAGCATAATTTGACATTTCAGTGGCTGGGCATGTGCAGGTGAGCCAATCAGGACCCCATTAAATTAGAAAACGATGACTTCCATTATTCAGCAAAATATCCCAAATACAAGTAAATGACACCTTTATTAATAAGCTTGCTCTCTTAAGATGCTACAAGTGTCTCTTTGGAGATTGGTTAAATCAGTTTTCTCTGTTTAAGGTCACTGTATTTGTATTGCTTTGTCAATTTATGTCTGTCAGGATTAATATTGAGAAATCACAAAGCTTCTCTTATTCCCATACATTTTGTATGATTTTTAAATTTTTTTTATTTTTAAGAAAATTGTAACTATATTACATATTAATTTGGACAAACAGCCAAAACACAAAAAGATAAATAAAATACCAATAGAAAAACAACAGGTACATTCACTGTTGTATCACTTGCTGTTACACTGCATTCATACAGAATTGATTAGCTTTTTGTGGTAAAAAAGCACCCAAATTATCCAACAAAAATCAATGAATTTAGTTTTAGTATGATTGCACTGCTTGTAAACACATGTTATTGCCCAAGTATAGTATAATAATCAGCACTTGTTTGGGGGGGGATGCTCAAGTAAGATGCATCATATCAACTTTCAAACATGTTATCAACATGTGAACTAAATGTAAACATAATTAATGTATACATGTAGTTCAGTTAATTAATCAATAAACAACATGCTTGATAACTGGCTTAGGGAAACAACATGCAATATATATATATATATATATATATATATATATATATATATATATATATATATATATATATATATAGTCATGTTAATAGATTATATTTATCAATTAACAAAATGCAAAGTGAGTGAACAGAAGAAAAATATACATCAAATCAATATTTGGTGTGATCACCCTTTGCCTTCAAAACAGCATCAATTCTTCTAGGTACACTTGCACACAGTTTTCGAAGGAACTCGGCAGGTAGGTTGGCCCAAACATCTTGGAGAACTAACCACAGTTCTTCTGTGGATTTAGGCAGCCTCAGCTGCTTCTCTCTCTTCATGTAATCCCAGACAGACTCGATGATGTTGAGATCAGGGCTCCTTGGGGGCCATACCATCACTTCCAGGACTCCTTGTTCTTTACGCTGAAGATAGTTCTTAATGACTTTCGCTGTATGTCTGGGGTCGATGTCATGCTGCAGAATAAATTTGGGGCCAATCAGATGCCTCCCTGATGGTATTGCATGATGGATAAGTATCTGCCTGTACTTCTCAGCATTGAGGAGACCATTAATTCTGACCAAATCCCCAACTCCATTTGCAGAAATGCAGCCCCAAACTCGCAAGTAACCTCCACCATGCTTCACTGTTGCCTGCAGACACTCATTCGTGTATCGCTTCAGCGAACAAACTGCCTTCTGCTACAGCCAAATATTTCAAATTTTGACTCATCAGTTGAGTCACTTAGCCTTGTTTCTATGTCGTTGGTATGCCTTTTTGGCTGGAAGTCTTCCATGAAGGCCACTTCTGACCAGACTTCTCCGGACAGTAGATGGGTGTACCAGGGTCCCACTGTTTTCTGCCAATTCTGAGCTGGTGGCATTGCTGGACATCTTCCGATTGCGAAGGGAAGTAAGCATGATGTGTCTTTCATCTGCTGCAGTAAGTTTCCTTGGCCGACCACTGCGTCTACGGTCTTCAACGTTGCCCATTACTTTGTGCTTCTTCAAAAGAGCTTGGACAGCACATCTGGAAACCCCTGTCTGCCTTGAAATTTCTGCCAGGGAGAGACCTTGCTGATGTAGTATAACTACCTTGTGTCTTGTTGCTGTGCTCAGTCTTGCCATGGTGTATGACTTTTGACAGTAAACTGTCTTCAGCAACCTCACCTTGTTAGCTGAGTTTGGCTGTTCCTCACCCAGTTTTATTCCTCCTACACAGCTGTTTCGGTTTCAGTTAATGATTGTGTTTCAACCTACATATTGAATTGATGATCATTAACACCTGTTTGGTATAATTGTTTAATCATACACCTGCCTATATGCCTACAAAATCCCTGACTTTGTGCAAGTGTACCTAGAAGAATTGATGCTGTTTTGAAGGCAAAGGGTGGTCACACCAAATATGGATTTGATTCAGATTTTTCTTCTGTTCACTCACTTTGCATTTAGTTAATTGATAAATATAATTTATTAACATGTCTATTTTTGAAAGCATTCTTACTTTACAGCATTATTTCACACCTGCCTAAAACTTTTGCACAGTACTATATATATATACACACACACACACACACATATATATGAACTAAAACATTGGAGGCTAATTTCCTCTTGATCACTGTTTTTCAGTAAATATTAGCAGGGCTGGGAATTGAAGGTATATACTGTAGTGCCCTCTACCATACACACTTACCTGATGTGATTAATGATGAGGGTTGTGGCAGGAATAAAAAAATCCTCCACCTTATCAAACTGCTTGCCAACTGGCTGGGTATGGATGGTGTGGTGGGACACACTCCCACTGGCCTGGTTTATCACCTAAATAGGAGGGGAAAAAGCAATGCAATACACATAGAAAGCAACTGTATTTAAGCACGACCAAGTCAAAGCGCAAATGTAATAATTCCAACAGTATAAAGCTGACAAGTCTTTCCTGCAACCATTTTGTTTCTTGCTTATTTTATACCATTACAAATGTTGCATTACTCAGGAAATGTGCTTTGCCTTTGCCTCTAAAAAGCAGACTCATACTATATTTATTCTTGGTGCATCCTTACTATGCAGCAGAACTGATCAGCAGGGATAGTTCTCATTTAGCGGGCTGCCTGTCAATGCACTCATTCAGCAGAGTGCATAATTGAAATGACTTGCACTTCCCACACTAAACATAAAAGTCCAAAGATTCAGTTCCTTGCCATTGTAGAAGATGCACCTTGTGTCAGCATGCTCTAAATCCTGATGCATTTTCATCTCACACTCTTCTCTGACAAAGCTTTAACTTTAAGTATCAACCATTATCATGGATTTAAAATTATTATATGGCTTAAATAACAGTCATAAGTCTGAGTCCAACAAGAAAATAATTGCAAATGTTATTGTACGGTACATGTGATGTACAAACTGAGTGAGTGAGCTTGATACACACCTCTTCAAATCAATAACAAAACAAACAATTCTCAAGTTCATAGAATATTCTATAATATTCTATAATTTGTACTTCAATTTTTTGTCACGAGTAACACATTGTAAACACCTGACCATGTTGACAAATTAAGTATTAGGCAGTTATCCAATAATAAGGAATAATGCCCCCCTTTTAAATTTTCCAGACAGTATCAAACAGTGGTATTAATGACAATAGGGTGAAAAAAAAAATGATACAGCTTTTTGACACTTGAAACAATTGACTTCACTTTTGAAAAAGACCAACCTTTTTAATTCTTCATGTATGTTCCAGTTATAGATTTAATGGTTTTTAACAACCAGTATTTTTAAGTAACCAGTAAGGCTCCTTTAGATGACAATCCATTCCATACACAAGTAGTACAGATTGAGGCCTGTATTTTTATTTATATAATTAGGATCGATTTCTCCTCACGATGAGCGGATTATGTTGAAAGTAATTGACTCATCGTTTTTAAAACAGGTAAAACATAGGATATATGCTTTGACAAACTCCTTCATAATTCACCTTCCTCTTCCTCTTCTTATAGTGCCTGTATGTATGCCCTAAATATTTGCAAGGGGTGGTGCTCAGTGATCCATTTAATGAATAATTATTGCTATTGATTACCGTTGTTTGCTGCAGTGAAGTTTCCATAAATTTCAGAGAATGTTCCTGCAATGTTTGCTGTATTACAAACACGCTCCTATGGATAACGCACATTGTTTTAGCGACCCTGGTAAAGGTTCTTAATGCTGCATTCCTGTGCATATTAAACATAGCAACAAACAGAATAGAGGCCTAACTCAGCTTTGACACAAGAAAAAGCAGATCCAAGTCAACGTCTGTAAAATACCAAAGCATATAGCTGCCACGTAGAGAGAGAGAAAAAAAAAAAAAAAATCAGCATACAAAAATAAAAAAAAATAAAACAGATTAATTATTTCTGTTTTCACTAAATAATTATTACGTTATAACATTATAATATTTCCATTTTCATTTTACTGATGAAATGAAACAAAAACTATCTACAAATTAACGTATGTAACATTTGGTGAGCCCAGCTAGGAGAGATGTGCTCTAGAGAAGTCAAATAAGGGGAAAGAAAAATAAGTCTGGAACAAAAAACCTCTCCACGAGACGAATACGTTAAAGAAAAAAAAAAAACTCCTGCTTTGAAATACAGAACCGTAAGTCAGTTGCAACTAATAAACAGATGTACACAGAGATTTATGCTGAAATAAAAAAAATAGAATGTTGGTGTGTGAGTGAAAGAAGCTGCAATAGGAGATTATATATAAGGCTTCTGATTTTCGGTTTTAACCGATAAAACCCCTCGATACAAATAAAAACCCAAAAAACGTTGGCTAGCCAATATCAATCAATCAATCAATCTTTATTTTATATAGTACCTTTCATAGTGGAACAATAAACACTGTAAAATACCATAAAACTGTGGAAATGGTTAATCTATTCACATTGACTTTACCCTTTTCACAAAAAACAAAACAAAACTGACTTGTATCATTGGTTAGATCTGAATACTTTAAACCCACCCCAACTAGTGAGTGGCAGCACATTCCTACATTTCTATTGGAGACTCCGCTAGCAAGATTTAAAACGAGATTACAATCAGGATGGAGGCTTGTTTGCGGGATTTAAAACTGTATTACAGTTAAAGTACGGAGGAATTACAACAGGATTGTGCTGAAATGTACAAACATGCCTCCACACAAAAACCCAACAAGAATGTGCCCGAGATCATAGGGATTTCGTTGAGGAACACAGCAAAGGAAAGAAGGTACAACTTAGGTGTGCGAACACAGCAAAGGAAAGAAGGTACAAATTAAGTGTGCAAGTACTGTTGAATTACTTTACACACTTTGACACAAAAAAACGCATTCTGGAAAGTAACCGAAAACACTAATTTCATACAGTATATCAAAAACGAAAGCCCCGAAAAAAACGATTTATATGAAACTCAAACATAGCTAAAAAAATAAGCACCAAAAAATACAATTAATAAAACCCGAAAAACAGAAGTCCTAATTATATATTATATATATTAGCCATGTTTATAACACATAAACGTCTGATAAACAATGACTTCATTAGTTGCACAGAAATCCACTGAGCACCAACTGCAGTTGTGTTAGTGCGGTTGTCATGCACACACACACAGTTAGTGCGCATTAACTAACCAAACTGAATTAATAACCGCATTTGATACTTGTTCCAAACAGGATTAACTAGTGCGGTTGTTGCTGCCCTTTGTAACCAAACTGTGTGTATACAAACTGTATTAACAGCAAAAGGTGAACTCACAACCGCATTAGCCTGTGTGTTTACGTAGCCTTACTGAACCAAATGCTTCAAAGGGTTCACTTTTTTTTCACATCACTAGTTTTTAGATGACATTTCAGAGAATAATGGCACTGTCATTGTGTTAAAATGTGCTGTACAAAAATTTGCTTTGCTTTAAATTTAGTAAACATGCTTGTTCAATAAAACTGTATCTAGTGAGCGAGGCACACTGTCAATGTCACATTCATACTAAAAAGTAGCTGCAGTTTACTTTTTTTATTTTTTTACTATTAAACAAGCTGTTTAAAGATGTCAAAAACTATAGAAATCACCCCTAAATATCGGGTCAGTGATTTTGGCAATATCCATCCAGGTGACAAAGACTCGAGATAAACTGATATAAATACTATTTTTTGGTTTTTATTATAAGTACCCAGATGTATTTGCAATGTGTAAAGTAAAATGGTAGGCGTACATTTGTTTATTATTGATTGATGGCACTCTGGTGAATTTGTGGAACTTCCATCTAATTTGAAAGTGTACCAATTAATGCTTCCTGTAAAAATGAACTGTTATTCAATAATAATGTTTGCATATCTCATAATGTGACGAGGGGCGCACTCAGTTTTAGCGTTTTATTTTAATTGCGGAATAACACTGATACGAATCAATCAATCATTCCTTTTCTTTAATAAAGTTACCCGACTGTGCCTTTTAGAAAGTGCTAAGTTTCAGCCCAAAGTAATAATGGAGTGTATGTCATATGACAGATATTGATGCATGTTATTGTTACAATCTTTAGCAACAGTGATGTAAACACTAAGGCTTGTGTATCATATCATATAAACACTAAGGCTTGTGTATCATTTAAAACTTTTCAAAATATATACAAATGTAATACCCACACAAATGCACAAAACTAACCCAAAAAACAGGCACCCGTCCAAAGCCATTTTTTTCACGCACAATCATTGGCACTGGAATGATTTTTAAAGTGGTTGCTGAAATTGTAACCCCTGTATATGCTAGAAACCATGCAAAGACAAGGGGGTGCTACCGAACCCCCAGCGCTTCCAGCGCCCTTGCACACGGTACAAAAAATACAAGCCCAATTGGGCATGAATTCCTGCCCAATCTGGCAACACTGGTTACACTGCTGCTAACGTTAGCTGTTGTAAAATAGTGCAGAGCGGACTATGGGGGGTCAAACCAGTGTTCATGTAGGGGCCGTTTTATTGTGGGTTTTTATTTATTTATTTATTTTTAATGTTGGACTTACGGTGCCTTATGAATTACTTTCATTTTTCTTTTTTTTAAATTTTAAATCGTTTTAGGCACAATCATAACAAAATATAAAATAACAGTACATGGAGCAAAAAAAGTAGAGTGGCAAAATATATAGTTTGCCTCTCCTGTGATCTATAGTTAGGTGCCTATGGTCTCAATCAAGTTAAAACACAGTTTTCCAACCCTGCACTCCAACCCCACATCTGTTTTGCATTTCTACATGAATCATAGGAATGGACCTGGGAGAGGCCATTTTGACAGAATTCTGTCGACAGACGGAGCACTTTCGCCCCTGAATACAGTCATATGTTTTGGCCATACCTGTATTTAATTTATTTCATAAGAATTGTTATGTATATTTAAAAAAAAAAGGTGTTCAATAGTCAGTGCTGTAACAGTTTTAAAAAAAGTGAACTCTTTGCTTTATTGTATGTGTTTTTTCTTCTTCTTTGATTTCCATAATATATGGCAAACATTTTGTTCTGTTTTTTTTCTTCAAATTTTAGTAATATGATTTAATAAAAAATGAATTTAACTAACTGTGACTTACTTTTTTCTTATTTATTAATACTCATTAACACTATTTTTCATTAAAAAGTCTTTGACAAGTTTTTGCTCTTTGCAGATTTTAGGAAATTTGACTGCAGATTTCCATGGGGACTATTTAAATACAGCGCCACGTCTTGTACATCAGATTGGTGCTTTTGCCTAAGTGTTCTACTGTATAACAATTCTATCCAAACAGAGTTAACATTCCAACGTGTCCTTATGGTTCAGGCCTAATCCAAAACAGAATCGGATTTTGTTTACTACATCAGCCATGCGTGACACTCCTGATTTGCTAGTGAGATATTGTATTATTTATGTATTGTATTATTTATTTGGCAGACACCTTTATCCAAGGTGACTTACTTTTACAGGGCAGTACAGGGTTACAATGCAAGCGTAACATTTAAATACATTATAGTTTACAGTAAGTGCAAATAATACCACTAAAATACAATGGGAAATAGGATGCAACAAATTAGTCCGCATGATGTTCTGAAGCCTGATAAATTGCGGTTTGTTTCTGTTTTTCTCGAGATAATCATCACATTTTAACGTAATAATTATCTTGGGAAAATGGATACACACACACACACACGTATATATATATATATATATATATATATATATATATATATATATATATATATATATATATATATATATATATATATATATATATATATATATATTATTATTATTATTATTATTATTATTAATAATAATAATAATAATAATAATAATAATAATAATAATAATAATAATAATAATAATAATAATATGACATTGATATAACAGACAAAATGAATGTTTTAACAACATTAGGTTTTTATATTTTCTTGTTGGACTCAGAAATATGACCTGTATTGTATACATAGTGTATATTTTAAATGGCATTACCTGCAGTGTTGGTGTGGTCTTCTCCATATTCCCCCAACTGAGAACCCAGACCTGATCGTGAGATTTGTCATAGTGAAGTTTCACTGGAACCGGATCAGTACTCACAGACTGTACGGTAAAGAAAGAAAGAAAGAAAGAAAGAAAGAAAGAAAAAGAAAGAAAGAAAGAAAGAAAGTCATTTCTTGTACCCTTCATGATCGAATAGTTAGCACTACCACAGTACATTTCCAAGCAATCTGTCATGGAAAGCCTGTTCTTTTTCTTTTTCTTGATTACCTGACCTCGTGTGCACTATACAGTATGTTCACAGTATGCTGAGCTTGCTAAAGGAGCAACATTGACCTGAGCACAAATTACAAAAAAAGCCATGCCTTCACGCAGTGACTGGTTTTGATGTTCTTTCATTTTCCAGTATTTTTTTTAAGTAACATGTCAGATCCTTTTTTGTATATAAATTACATCTGTAGACTGAAAAAAAGCAACACTTTTAAATCATACACAAGGTTCCCAAGTGATCGCTTAAACAACTGTGCAAAGTGATCAAAGCTATATACTGTATTTGTAACATATATACTGGACTATGTGACACCCAATTGTACCAGTTCTTGCATCAGCTTGTGCTTGCACTGAACTGCTCCATACCGTGCCACAATCAACAACTGCGCCTAACTAGGATTTGATTTTACTGTTATAGGTAACTGTACTCCACTTATTATTTTTTTTTTGTATTTTCTGTTATTGGGAAGTCATTCTCATCCATTTATCATACTTACTACATGTTCTTACTGGACTTATAAGCAAATATTTACTGTAAGTTATAACTGCTCTTAGTCAAACTTGCTCTTACTTATACCTTACTGTATTCTTTATTTTGCTCTTACTTAAATCTGATCTTATTATACTTTCGTAACTGCTCTTACTTGTATTATGATATTCTGTACTGTGATATTTTATAACAATTGTAAGGTCACCCTGGATAAGGGCGTCTGCTAAGAAATAAATAAAATAAATAATGTAGTATTATTATTATTATTATTATAATAATAATAATATAATAATAATAATAATAATAATAATAATAATAATAATAATAATAATAATAATTTACAGTAGTGTGTGACAAAACACTTCCAACCATTCACCTTTATAAAGCTATGCAAGTAGGGCAACATTATGCAAAAAAAAAAATTAAAAAATGAAGCTATTTGTGAGCTGTTCCCTAGCTGTTATAACATATACTTTGTATTACATTTTTCTTAAAATACTTTTTAAGAGTAAATCAAATGCTATCATACATATATAAATACATGTATCAGTCAATTCACTGATGTAATGAATCAGGAATTGAAATGTAACATTCGAATAACAGCTTTGCTGTATGAATTAAAACAACACTGTTCCATTTAATAACTAGCACACAATAATATTTACCCTGGTAAAATTAAACAGGCTGCTTGTCTTTCTCCTGTTTACCTAACACTTGAAAACGTTGAATGCTTCAGTGCTCTTTATCCAAATGCAAAAAGCATGCTTGTGTGTGTGCGTTTTTTTTTTTTTAAGAAAACAGATGATTCTGATATATTTATAACACCCCTGGACCTTCGCTAGAGCTCCCAGAAATACGTTTAATCTTAGAGTGAATGTGGTATTTCTTAACGCCACTTGGGGAACAGTGTTACATGATGTACTGGGCTGAGACTCTTAGAGGTCTGCTTAGACATCAGTGGTGCTTTTAAAAGCCACTGTGATGAGGACTAAAACAGAAAATTATATCATTCTATTCAAACAACAAAAAAGGATATCTAGTTAAGATACATGTTATTTAATATACATACAAAGTTGCTTTTTTGATGATCAAACTTTTGTTTTAATAATGAATGCTTAAAGTATATATTCTGTGTAATTTCCTGTAATTAAACATTTAAGTGGTAACACTAGGGTGCTTGAGTATAATAACACATACATTTTTATATAAATCTGACTACTTACGTTATCATTTTTAATAAAATAATATAACCCTTAAAACACAGCATACCCCATTTATAACCACACCTTTTGCAAAGCTGTAACAGTTGCTTTGCCTATTTAGACTTGCGACTTTTACTGCTGCAGTGGATTTTTCTTGTGCTTTTGTAACCTCAACACATATCCCCTTTCTCTAGCTAGCTACAAAGACAAACCTTTAATAATCTTTTTATTACAAACAACACAAAAAACATTTGCTAATATTTACATATGAGACCCCAGAGTTTTACTGGTTTGTTTGTCAGAAACGGACCAGGTGGCTAATTAAGTGCAGCTAATCTAAACTAATGAAACTAAACCTCCAGGTAATGCGCTAATGAGTATGTATGACTGCTGCTAGCATATAACTTCACTCCTGGGGTGTTCCAACATGAATCTCATGCACTGGTGTTGAAACCTGATCCCCACTAAAAGCCATGAAGGCCCTCTGGGGACCTTTGCGTAGCACCGATAAACAAAACAAGTTATACCTTGTGAAACTGAACACCTGATTTATACAGTGTTTGATTGGTGGAATAAAACTGACACTTGAGTCAATCATATCAATGAAAAGACAGGCTCTGATCAGGTTACTCTATTACCCTTCCTTCTGTTATGTATGTGCCTAAGCATATAGCATTAGAACCAAAGGTTTAGCACCCCTGATGCTTAAAGCATGTGTACATTTAGATTCCAAAGAGCACAGCAATGAATGTGGATGTGGGGGATTGACCTGCCATTTAACTTCTGCTAATGTCCTTTGTAGCAAAGCAGGTGGTATATGTAATTATATTTTTATGCCATTATGGTAAAGCAGATGCTCTTCCTTTAAATAAATGTAGTCCTGGGAGCTAAGATGGCTGCCCAGGACAAAAACTACATTTCCCAGCAGGCTGCACTCAGCCAAGCTGGCCAGCAATTAGCTGGTATTTAGTTCACCTGATCAGGCCAGGTATTTACAGGCACTGCAAAGGTGTCTCTTTGTCTGTGCTCATGGTAAGGCCAGTGCGTGCGTGCAGGGCTGACTGCTTTCGCTAAAGAAGTTCTGATATTGTGTTTTTGTTCAAGAAGTGTGTTTTGTGGTACCGGTAAGCAGCTTATCGCCCAGATTACAATTAGGAATGTTTTTCTTAGTGCTCATGAAAAGAGCTAGGATTTTGTTTGCGTTTTGTTTGTTTTGTCATTGTTAATAAAAGCACGCTTTAGCGCTTAAACCTGCCATCTCTGTCTCGGAGTCTCTGCATTGCTGCTTAAAAGCCTCTGCACCTACGCTATCCTGCCACAGACATGTACAGTTATTATTATTATGCCTTTATCCCAGGTGACTTACAGAGACTACAGTACATTTGCTTTTGCTGCATCTGAAAAGATATAATACCTAGCCTACCTGCACAGCTTTTTGTGACTGGACATCAATAAGGAGCACTCTGTCCAAATATGGCTGTGTGACATAAATGTATTTGTCTTTGACGTTCACAGAAGAGGCCCAGGCACATCTCTGAGTGGCATCACTCTCCAGTTTGGGGCAAACTTCATCCTAGAAAGTACATACATAGAAATCTGTTTAGAAGATACAGACAGACATCAGAACTCAAATATAATTACATTTTATAATGCAATAAATTACTTTATCTATAAATTGAAAGCTTAAAAAAACAAGAACACACAAACAAATAGATAATGATCAAATTGATATGATAAGAAAGAGATATAAAAAGACATAACTAATATAATAACCCAAGATTTCCAGTTGTATCCTCAAATGACTTCTGATCCCTGCCAGATCAGAAGTCATTTGAAGATACAATGATTTTCCAAAACAGGCTTACAGTTGATTGGAGGATAAATCCGGTTAATGAAGAGGTTTTCTTTCACTTGGAGGGGGAGGTGAAAATGACCATGGTAGCTTTTTGATTATAACGTGCTGCAACACATAGTACTATTTATTATGAATTTTTCGGGGGTTACAATTACATATCATAGGATATTGTATTAATGTATTTAATTACACATGCTCAGACTATCTGATGTATGTGCTTAAAAACATAAATCCTATGTCACTGATTTAAAATGCAAAGATACAGTTGTTGAAAGCAGTAGTTATCCAAGCGCCACATATATTCACCACCAGTGAAGATCACTGACTGCACCCTGATGCAATCTGACATCGTATCAAAATTTGATATTTTTTTTCATCCTGCAAAGTAATAGTTACTTCAAAGTGGCTTGTTGATTCTTTACAAAGATAGTAAGCCAAGAAAGGCTTTAGTTGTTATCTAACATATTTTGGTCAGTAAGTCTCCCTGAATTACAAAGCTGCTTGCTTAATTTCAAACCCAATACAGTGTATTTTTAATGTCCATTTTCCCAGACGCAAAAAATGATAAATCTAATTTATTAAGTGCAGTACATAAACCATTATGAAAGTGCTATTTCTGAAACATATGCTTTTGGGTGTCACAGTGTTTGATGAATGCACCTTTGAAACTGGGAAATGTCAGTATAATTGAATCAGTCACACAATGTGGCAGTAACATTTTATTGGTCTTGTTTTACTTTTGGGATCTCTTTTGGTCTCTGAAGATGTTCAACAACCTGTTGTTAAAAGTTACGTTTTACAGTTGTAGATAAACAGTTTAGTTTAGGCAATATAAAAGCTGTGAGGTTTAGGCAATGTGAAGCTGTGAGGTATTTGAATTCCACAAAGAAATGAAGTGCTGAAATGCAAGTGGAAATGTGTGCACTTGGCAACAATGTACCAATGCCAAGTTGGCTATGCTTAAATCCAATTGCATACAGTATGCACCCGCTTTTGGTAATAAACTCAAAAGGAGTGAATGTAAACTGAGCATGTTTCAGTAATTATTGTTCTCCAGATAAAACAAGCAAACAAGCTCCTCTGGACAAGATGGAAGCCCCTGGCATCATCAAAAGGAAAAGTATAACATTTTCAAACATTCTTCTTCTTTGGGACTACTGTTTGGGTTACTACTCAATATAAGAATAGATGGGCTTTAAAATTAAGAGTATGCAACTTTGTAGGTTGAACAGGATTTTGTTGTCCTCCATCAGTTATCTGTACTGCATGCAAACTATGGTCTGTCTATCTGTTTATCTATCTATCTAGCTACGCCTACATAATTCTGAGAGGTGAACACCAGTATAGGAATCATATTAATGTGCAAGCTGTTTGTGATGGTACGTCTATTGACAAGATATTCACACTCTGAACAAAAGTATTGTTATCTGTTTTTGTACTATAGTATGCTTACATACATTAATTTGCATACAATTGTATTGGAGTGAATAGAAACTTTATTACTGAGTATGTTTGAGAATTCCTTGTAAATTAAACTATCCTATCATATCAGTGTTAGTTCTGACATTTTAGTCAAATTACATTAGGAGGAGGATTTGGAATCGTCCAGTTATAACAAATATACGATTATAAACATATAAAACATATACAAATATTAAATACACGCTTTTTTATGTTAAAAGAGCTTGCAATTAAATATTTTCTTGGTACAGTATATGTGTTTGTTTTACCACATGGCATAGACACCTTTTAAGGAAAGTGTGACTGACACTGTGTTAACAAACAGGACACACATTTGAGGCTTAACAGGTGAAATCATCTTCAAGCTATCTTTTTGCAACATCCCTTTGTAAATGTGTTATATTTAGCTTGGCATGCCAGCTACACTAATGCAATCTTTACCTTGCTTGTATTATAAAAGAAAAAACAGACGCAATAAGAATCTGAAGGCTGCTACTGTATGTGGGACATAATTTGCTCCTAAATGCATCTGAGATTTGATAAAAGGCTATTTCACTTCAGACTGGTTTTGACAAATAGGTTTGTGCTTATTTTATGCTAATGCTGTATCTAAATGACATATAAACTGCATTTTAGATAGCTTAAGAGTCGGGGGTGCATTTTCCTGTCTTCATAGCCTACCAAATCTTCATAGCTAATGTATTAAAAAAAAAAAAATATATATATATATATATATATATATATATATATATATATATTATATATATATATATATATATAATACGATATATATAATATATAATATATATATAAAATGCTGTTCTTAATATTTTTTTACGGACACGGTGGGAAATGTTAATGTAATAAAAACAATTAATCACAGTTTAGGTCAATCAATAAACCCCTAGCCTAAGGTCTCTTAGACCATAGTATTAAATCTTGCCAATACTTAAAATACAAAAATACTTTTCATAAAAAGTGAATTGCAATAGAAATATTTAACAAATAATTACATTTAACCATCCTTGGAGATATACAAAAAAACTAAACTAAACAAAAAACAAAAAACAGAAAAAAAAAACAGTTACATCTGCTGTAAACCTGGATGGCCACAGTTGGGTAGGTAAAAATTTGAACGTTTCTGTCATATCATTCTAAAATATTAGAAAGTTGTTGTAAACATCTGTTTTTAATGCAATGTGTGTTACATTATTGGTATTTTTTCATGATGTGCACTATTAAATATTAGCATAGCCCCTCATTAATTATCATAAATGACACTAACTGGCACACTAATTAAGAGTCTTCTTGTAAATTATTGTCAAAATAAAAAAAAATGACTGTGAATAATAGAATGACAATCATGTGCTACCTCTTGTATTGTAAATGTTGCCATTGTATCTTTGGCTTGACTAATGCTCCAATACAAAAGTGTACTGTACTAGAAACAGCTCTTATTAAGTTTGTACACAAGGAATCCTTTACCTGGAATCCCAGTAGCTTTTCACTTGGCTTTATATGTCTCTGGATTTCACATTCCACAGGCTGGATGACCTTAATCCCATCCTCATAGAATGCATAAAACATATTTCCAACCCCTACACCTATGGAGAAACAAAGTGTTAAGAAAAAAAAAATACAACCTTATATTGCACAGCAACTGTCTGAAGAAACATAAAAAGGTTTTACAATTGGTTGTTTCAGGCATTTTTCTGCCTATAAAGAACCTGGTTAATAATTGTCAATAAAGGATGTACTGTAGCAGCAATTGCATTTGGCATACAAACAGGAGAAGCCCCAGCAACCTTAGAATAAAAGCATAATGAAGGAAGAACTGAAAACATAAACAGGGTATGGTTGAGCATAAACAGCATTTGGTAACTGGGACAGTATACTTGATGTATGTACTAATGAATACAGCAATGTAACATGACATCTCTGTCACAAACCATCATATAATTGTGTAAATTTGGGTTTGTGAAATTTATTTAGCAAAAATCTTTTGTGAATTTAGGGAAAAATACTTTCTAGAACAATGAAGACAACAGGAATACAGATGGCATTCATAAACCAGACATTCACAACTGTAACATTACAAAAGTGCTTAAGTACCTTCTCGCCACAGTATGTTTGCAACTGAAGCAATAACAAAAAAAAACAAAAAAAACAACATTTTAAAAAAGGGAAAAAATTAAATGATGATTAAGACATGTGATTAAACAATAAATAGCAGGTTTTAAAAACAAACAAATAAACAAAAAAACACAGATAATAACTTCTATTTAAAATTATTCAGTGCTCAACTGTAGTATCTTCTCCAAAAATGTCCTTATCCTTCAAATCCCTGCATTAGTTTGGGCTGTATTTCTCAAGTATCAGTCTTTCAGCTTGCACATCTCTATCAAAGCATATGACAGTTTTAAATGCAATTTATTTAGGTAACAGGCATATTGGGCCCTATTTTCCACTGTGCTTTAATATTAATGCATGCCTTATTTAATTTAGTAAGGTAAAAAAAAGGGATGCAATAATCACACCTTCTCTAACAATCCCTAAAGGTTCAATTATTCATCGTATAATGAATATTCAACGTATACAGGGAAAAATCCTGACCAGTGTCTTCAAAGATGAGTTTTTTTAAAGATTGAATACTGTAAGGGGGTGAATAAAATATTTACAAGTGTATTTAATATTTTGAAAAGTCTTTAAAGCAGTAACAAAAGGGCTGACTCGTGTAATGAAGCAACATTTGAATTTTTTTATTAAAGATCATTGCATAAATGACACTATTTCAGAGTTGCCTAATTGCCTGGGGATGATTTCAACTTTGCTTTTGTGACCAGGACAGTGATATTTTGAAATGTACCTATTTCCATTGAGAAAACGCTCTTTTCGTTCACATAAAGTCAGAAAAAAACAACATATGAATCCAAATTAACATGCATTTATACTAAAGTAATACAAAAATGACTACAACAGATTTAGAAATGAGTAGTTTTTCGAGATTTACGATTGTACTGTAAATCACTTTCACGAATCAGCCCCCAAATGTAGTCTTCCATCATGTTCTCGTTATACTGTCCTTGGTAGCGGCATTCAAAGTCCAGTATATCCTGGTGGAAGCGCTCGCCTTGCTCCTCTGTTCTCCTTGAATTTATCAAGATGAGCATCAAGGATATAGACTTTGAGGGATATCCTACAGCCCACTGTGCCATAGTTCTTCACCAGAGTCTCAACCAGCTTCACATAGTTTTCAGCCTTGTGATTGCCCAGGAAGCCCCGAACCACTGAGACAAAGCTGTTCCAAGCAGCTTTCTCCTTACTAGTGATCTTCTTGGGGAATTCATTGCACTCCAGGATCTTCTTTATCTGTGGTCCGACGAAGACACCGGCTTTGACCTTTGCCTCAGACAGCTTAGGGAAGAAGTCTTGAAGGTACTTGAAGGCTGCCGACTCCTTATCTACTCTGACAAATTGTTTCATAAGGCCCAATTTGATGTGCAGTGGTGGCATCAGCACCTTCCGGGGGTCCACCAGTGGCTCTCACTTGACGTTGTTCCTCCCCACAGAGAACTCGGTCCGCTGTGGCCAGTCCCGCCTGTGGTAGTGCGCCTTGGTGTCCCTGCTGTCCCAAAGGCAAAGATAGCAGGGCAACTTGGTAAAACCGCCTTGGAGACCCATCAGGAATGCCACCATTGCAGCCTCTTGATGCCATCTCAGAAAAATGCAGATATGTATCCACTTAGGCAGCTGGAACTAAACTGAACTGGTGGGCTTAAGGCCCCTGTATTTACACCACTATTTATATTACTGGAAAGTTCTAGAAAGTTCTAGAAGTTACTCCAAGTTTACTCAGCACTGACTATATCTGGAATGTTCTAGAAAATAGGTAAATTTCAAAATATCACTGTCCTAGTCACAAAAGCAAAGTTTGTGGGGAATAATATCAATTGTCTATACTTTTGAGGCATAAGCAATTAGGTAATAACACTTACTACCCAGGAACCAAAAAAAATTAAAAAATGTGTTACACTGTGTCATCAATTTCAACCACCTGATGCACATTTGAGCTTCATAAACTACATATAACAGCTGTGTAGTATACTTAAATTGCATAATAACATAGTTGTATGTTTGTATTTACTATTATTGGTTATTTTTGATGTTTTCATTATTTGTTACATCCAAAACTGACCTTGAGAGTGTTGTATAAAGTCTTTATAAACAAAGCTCATTATCTCCTTTTTAATGCAATGCAAGCTTCCTCGATTCACTGCAAACAGTTCTTTTTAATATGTTATCAGAAACATTTGCATGTAAAAGTGACAGACAAAAAATGCAGACTTCAACATCACCACTCCCTCAACATGACTAGAAAAAGTTCAACTAGAAATATAACATCTAAGATGTGGTACTCATAATATGATTGGATGTGTGATTCATCACTTTGCAGTATCATGTTGTTCTTTGCTAGAGTAAGATTAAAGCTTATGCCAAAACCCATATATCATGAATTACTTGTTATGCCAGTTCAGACGCAGGTTCATCCTGGGTGGCACAACTGTACTTTAACCCAGACAACAAACTGACAGATGAGTTTAATGTAATACATCAAACTTCTGCCTTGCAGCAAGGTTATTCATATTAAATTAGTTTGAATACTTGTGATGGACTGCTTTGAATGTGCTGCTGGAAGAACTTCCTTGGCCTGAAGGTGCTGAGCTCCTGGCACCAGGCCATTCTGCTAACAAAAGGCATCCAATCAGCACACAAATGTAAATGGGGAAAAAAGAGAAACCGTCACATTGATAACAACTAAATCCATTCAGTTATGGTAAATTACTGCACAATTTTGTGTTTAACGTGGAGTAAATAAATATAACCCAGATTTAAAACAACAACAAGCTGGTCTTTGGCTATTGGACAAAGATTGAATATAAATTTGTTTTTGTTAAAGTAAAAATGGGTAACAAGATCTGGCCTTCCTCAAAGTTGTCAGTTCTGTCCTTTTCCTGTGGAAAAAATCAGCAATGTTCCCTACCTTCATCAGAATATATATTCTTTCTGGTTCGTAAAGCCAATCATATTACTATGATTATCTTTATATAATATATGCCTTTGGTGCTGGATAAAGTAATAAACTTTGGGATTATCTTGCAAACTGCTTTTATTCTGGCATGTGGTTGAAGACACTACAGGAAGAGATATTTACAATTCTACATGTCTATATAATCTAAAGCATTTATTTGTGTCTATGATCATTAGAATTCAGTATTAACAATATACAATCGCTATGTAATGCGGTAGCTGTATTTATATTCTCTACACTAACCTTACTCCATACTGTATTGTGCTTGATTCTTGTGACAAATGCTTGGGGGTAATAAAACAAACACACGCAAATTAAATCCAAACATTTTATAATGTGCCAAGTATACCAGTGTAAACCTTTTCACATTGTAGGTGGGTAAATGCCTATATTAATATAAAGCTTGCAAGGTTTTCAGTCAGAAAATTTACAGTACAAGTGCCTAGTACATTCATTGGTCAATCTACAAACCAATTATCGGCAAGTTCCCATCAGCCTATACGGCATATAACCCTACCTCATAAACTCAGTCCTGCAGTTCTTACAAATCACTACCTCACTCCCAGCGTTGTCCAGAAGGCGGGAGGGCGGATTGTAAACGATGCTCCTCTGCTTAATATTTGTTGTTCACCAGGATGAACACGTTGCACAGATTTCTTATTTTATTTGGTTTGTTGTTTAGCAGGCAGAACTGTGATGCTCAGAAGGAAGAGGCTGTGCTGCAACTATTTTTACTTATTTTTCTTCAATCTTGGGTTCAATGTTTTTGGAATTCATAAGATTTTGCAGTATAAAAGGTGGTTATTTAACACAAGATTGTCCTGACTGAAATCACGGAAGGGAGTACACTACATTGCATTAAAAACTTTTAGTTACATTGCTAACTGAAGTACTTGAAAATAAAATTGGTCCTACGGTACCAAAAAATAGCTCCTACGGTACACCATTAGGCTACTTGGGTTCATCTATTGAATCTTCATGACTTGAAGATAAGGGCTGATCATGCCTAACTTGCTCTCAGGATCAGGCTCTCAGCAAGTTCTCCTCACATTTCCCTTTCCCCCTACCTTCTCAACCTTACCACTTTTAACTGCCAGACAATTACACAATTAAACAATTAAGCTACACTGGAGATAATTCCTGGCATCAGTATGTTCCCCAGGGTCTTAATACCCTTTCTGACATAACACCTTTTTTTCCAACCAAACATAACATTGCTTCTTTTAAACCCAAGTTTGTGGTTTAACCTCTTAAATCACCCTGTGATAACCACTTTACATTCATTTGTTAACTATAATTTTACTTTTAAACATATTACATTATCTCCACACTATGTTTACCACCCAGTTGGTTTATGTTGTATTTTCACACTTTTTTAAACATCTCCTCAGTGGTTCAGACAACCTTCACCCAGATTTGATCTGGAATGTTCTGTCCATCTGAAACCACATGCCTCACAATTACTTTCTTTTTCAATTCAAACAGCTGAATACAATAAAGATATTGGCATTGTAATCCCAGCAGTTTTTAAACAAATTTTATGTAATATATACATAATTCATTCTGCAGATTTGTTCTAGATTGACCCTCTTCGAGACACCAGTTATATGTACACAAAACTAGACTGGCCCTTACAAACTGTAGGCTTTTTCAATGGTAGTGTTTTGTTTTTCAAGTTCTTAAAAATGTTGTACCTCCTTGAATGTTCTGGTGGAAAGGACTATGTAGCAGGGAGAGATCTGTGCTGACTCTGCTGGCGTGTTCGCAGTACTGCAGGAAGAGGGCGGCAGTCTTCCAACAACCGCCTGTGACTCATGGCAGTGACACGGGGAGGTGGGAAGGTAGGTGTGTGGACTTTCCCCCTCTCTGAATGGCTGAGAGGCGGATTGCTAGCCCTATAAAAAAATGCTCTGCTGTTTCCGCAGGTCTGCCCACGTAGACGCGCCGAGAGTGCGGAGGCTCTGATTCAGGACCGGGAATCAGCCGGGAGAAAAGAAAGAGGTTCACAGCGAGACAGAGAGAGCGGGGAACCCTTGGGCAGACCCCGGTAAAAGAGCAGGCTAGTTAGCCGATAGAGTAGGACGGTGATCCGGGTCGTTCGGGTAGCGGCGACTGGGATAACGCTGCCGAGAGCAGCACCTTTTATTTGTAGTTTTATTACTGTTTTATTTTCCCTTGTTCTTTTCGCCTTCTGTTTTCATTGTTATTTCTTTGAGCACCTGCAAGGCGCCGGTATTGTGTACCATCGCTTGGTATGCCCGTGGTTCTGTTTACCATTGTTGGTAAATCAGACCAAGGACCCACAGCGCCATCTGCGGGACTAAAGAAAAACAGCACCCTGAAAAAAAACTGGGCACCTGTGCGGTGTTGCAAATTCACCTGTCTGTCTCCTGTGTCAGTGAATTACCCACCACCCTTCCACAGACTAACACTGGCTATAGTTTACGCTCTCAGGATTCTGTCAGTTTCGCAGTCCCATGGGTGCTTACACATTTGGGAGAGCTATCTTTCACCTATCAGCTCCCAAAAACGTGGAACTCTTACTTTTAGTATGGAGATGGAATATGACAATCTTCTTTTCTGGCTATAAAGACCGTGTTTGTGAATGGCTTAAGCCTCTTGCCATTGTTTTTCCTTTAGTTCACATTAACATATAGATGCATCATATTTACCTTGTTCTTCTTTGTAGGCTGCTGACTAAGTTTGAACCACATATGTATTTAATGTGTTGCTTGTATTTGTAATTAGTTCACTATTATAAAACAGAATGTTTGGATGCTGCATGCTGACTGGCTGTTGAGGACTTATGACCATGCAGATATATAGCACAATGCACTGCGTAACATATTTTTTTCCTAAGCACAGTTTGATTACTATTATTAATACACAACATAATAAATTTCCATTACATGAGACATGTTAAAACTTCATGCTGATTTGAACTCGGCTCTCACCAAGATAAGCACCAACTAAGACGTAACAATACAGTAAACTAACGTGATCCATCTGCATCTCCATCCATTTGCATTTTTTTCCATCTGTTGATGTAGATATCCTTCTGCCTGATGTTGATGGCTGAAGTGTAATGCTGGCTCCAGGGATCAGCTTATTTTGCCTCCCCAATGCATCAGCACAGACAACGGCTGCAATGCTGGCTCTGGGAATCAACCACAGTGCGGTCTCCCCAGCGCATCAGCATGAAAACCGTCTGGATTGAGCTAAGTAGGGTACATCTCTGGGGTCTTCAAGGGGGTACCTTCTGTCCTCTGTGTTTCGTCGACTAGCCCACAACACCTCAAGAGGGCTCAACAGTGATTCTGGCGTCCCAGCATCATCCCCCTCCGTCCCCCACTCATCTCAGCCCAGCTTACTTAACCGTACATCAGCGTTGCTTTCTTTCTATTGTGCTTGAGATCCCCATCCAGAATCTCTGTCTCAACCAAAGCCAGTTGCTGCTTTTTGCTGCTTCAGCTAAGTTCTTCACTGTGAGACGCAACTCTTGGCCACTGAACCCGACATCTCTGAGAAACCAGGTTGTAGAGTGTGCACAAATCCTCAACAACCCAGTTCCACTGGGTAAGTTCAGACTCTCCATCCTCACTGTTCCGTTTCAGCAACTATTGTAAATAACGAAGTTTCTTCCTGTCATATGCCTCATCCACAGCAACCTCCCATGGCACTGTTAACTCTACCAGATGAACAAGGTGTGCTGATCCAGATCACAAGACAATGTCTGGTCGAAGGTTAGTGGTGGCAATCTCTGGTGGAAAAATAAGCCGTTGACCAACATTGGCCAGCATCTTCCAGTCTCTGGCAGCTTCCAGTTGTCCTGGGTTTTAACACCTTTGCTTGGTTGTTGCTCTCCTGGATGGAGGAATGTTGTCTTTTGTGTGTAATGCTTTGACAAATGTATACACTGTGGTGTGAGAGGTCTTTCAAAGTTTTTCAAATTTAGTAACATTCCTCTCGTCACATTTGATCTTTTCAGTGGCATGACAGTAAACAAGTGGCTAGAATTATAACTCCACAAGTTAATAACTTTATGAAATCGAAGAAAACAAAAATTAAACAAACACAAATTGGACTGGTCAAGAGTACTCAATTTCTTGATTTGTTGGCCTCCGTGCTGGTCTCAGTTACTACATAAACAGTGCTGACATAAACCGCAATGTTGGCCTTTAATGACCAAGCATTAAAAAATGCCAATAATGTAATTTTGACGATATTTAAAAGATACAGAAAACGAGACAAAGACACCATAGTTTACCATCCACACATTACTACTGCTGACCTGGAAAAGCTACGACACTCAGCTACTCTTTCCAGTCTAAAGTCTAAGATGGGCAGCATCTGTTTAAACCTGACAGCTTTGTTGTCATTATAGATGAAAATGGACTAGAATTCGTATTCTTAAACTACAATGAAGAAACAAAAAATCACAAAGCTTTTCATGAAATAATAAAGTATAGTCTAAAACCAGTGGGAGTAAATCACCTCGCTTCAATGATTTCTGGAATAAATAAATTGATAAATAAATTGATCATGATTTTCCTTCGATATAGCGATGCTTGCTGTTTAATGTAAAATCGGTATTTCTGTCATTTTCTACATTTTTAAAAGCATGAATACCTAATTAGATGTTAACAGCATATCAAGAGGAAGAACTGGTCAATATAGGTATTAATTAAATACAGACAAATATGTCACAAATTCCACTTAATTACAGTGCATTAACCTCTACATTAGATACAAAATTATATTAAAAAGTATATAAAAAAAATGTTAAAACATTAATTTACGCTAAGAGCAATTTGTAAGCAACTCTAGCAGGCATTGGAAATTATGTCCTCACCTTGCAGTATCTTAAGTAATAAATAAATAAATAAATAAATAACACTGAGATAAGAATAGTGTTCACCTGGTGTTCTGCACCCGTTTGCAAATTTGCACTTTGCCATTATTAATCCATTAAAATTATATTTAAATACATTCAAATGAAGAAAAGAGCATGGAATAGGGTGGCATCTGGATACTAAGCAGGCACAAACATTATAATAGGATGTAATGTTGCCTTGCACTTAGGCAAAAACTTTACACCTCTTCTTACAAGGTGCAAACCCTTCTAGAAGCGATTGGCTTCAGGATGGCTGCGGTACACTTCCTGAAGCAGCACTACAGGAAGATATATTTACAATTCTACATGTCTCTATAATCTAAAGCATTTATTTGTGTCTATGATCACATGAGAGACAGGAACACTTTAAAAAAGGGCAAGATAAAGAAGACCCCGCATATTCAATCCCAGGGTCACTTTGTTTGGGATACTGAATGACGCGGTGCTAAAGTGTTATCATCTCACTCTGCAAGTCATCCTTGATTTCAGAGCTGAACTGAGGGATGAGCTAGACCCCAACGTCAATCTTGGGACCGCTATCCCTGCACATGTGAAAGTGCTGTGTTCTCTGCATTTCTTAGCCTCTGGTTCCTTTCAGACCACAATTGGAATGTCTGGAGGGAAAGCCCAATCCACCTTTTCCAGAGTGCTAGGCAGATTTCTGGATGTCATGCTAATAAGTGCAGGCCAGTACATATAATTTCCGAAGGATACTAGCATAACTGATGTTGGCTGAGGCTTCCCCAAACAACTCAGTTTCACCGTGCTGAGTGACCTCAGCCATAAGGACTCTCAGCTCCTCAGAAAAGTTTTCTTGCACCAAATGGACTTTGCTGCCATTCCTCTTACATTTTTTTGGTTTGTATTTTCATGCAACAGAAATATCAAACAGTGACTACTGCTCTCTGTACTCCTAACTCTGAAAGTGCACTAAATAGACCGATGCGCTCATTGAGACCCTCATCATCATAATTGCGGATCATTATATGTGCGTGTTCAGTAATTTGCATTGCTCTTAAGTTTACAAAGGGCACAATGCAAAACAATTGTCTGGCCACAATGCATGGCGCCTATACTGACATCACCTCCATAATGTGTTAAACAAAACTGTCATTTAAAACTGAAATCCACTGTAAGTATTTTCAATGTATTTTGCATATCTGTCTTGCAACAAAATGCCCACCATATAAAGTTAATAATGAAAGATTCCACAGTAAAGTAAAAACATACTTTTGAAAATGAAATATAGTACAACATTTTCTTCCATAACTGTCTTTCCCCATCACAAGTGTATTGTTTCCTGCACCAGCAACACTTTGCAGTTGGAAGTTAATGCACCATAATTTGTAGGTGTCTGCTGCAGGCTGTCAGGATTTACACTGATTGATAAATGAGTACATTAACCTGTTGTTCCGCTTGGTGAACAGATGAATCCTAATAAATGAAGCATGCATGCAACCAATTATCAGAGAAAAATTCTTATCATATTATATATATGCTGATAAGTTTTGAAGATATTAATGGCCCAGTGCTGTGGGTAATTATAGCACTGCTATGTGTAATAGGTGTACTCCATTTGATTTCAAACTAAAAAGGTAAAGTTCTTTGTCTTGTGAGTAGGATGTACTTTAAAACATCTGTACGTGAACATTAAGTGGTCTCTAGCTACGCTGAATATACATTTGTGTAACATTGTTTATTACAGGTTCCTACACAATACAAAATACATCCAAATGTGTATAATTTGGAAAAAATGTTACATTAAAACTACATTATCGTGTGGTGTGGAGGTCCATTCTCACAATGACAGGATTATTACTTTAGTTATACTTTTTGAAATGGTGTGCTTAATTTGCATATGTATGTTGTTAAACATATTTATTAGAATTTATATTAGTAATGTCCTGTTCCAAAACATATTTAATGAAATCAAGAAGCCTGTTATTTTGTATATTTTATTCTCTAAATATTAAGTTTTATAATATATTACATAAATAACGAAGAGGTGACTGTTTACATCAGATAAATAGAGAGAACTCTTTGGTTGGCTTCCCATAAGTATATAAATTCTACCTCATTGGAAAACTCATTGTCTTGGGGGACCACTCTTAGTTATTTATTCTACAGATCTGACTCAACAGGAGACAGAAACAAACAGCTGTTTAGCCTCTAGCCATCCAAGTTGCATGACACCAGGAGGTGAGATTGTATTTCTTGTCTATATGGATTTCAAAACCAACCTCTCTTCACACTTTACCCCTAGAGTCTAGCACAGCAATAAGTCTAAATTGTGGAAAACGTATTCCCTTGGACCCCTATTGTTATTCACCTTATCAGTATCAACCTTCCATTTGTTTGCAAATCCTGTTCCTAAGCAACAGCCACATGAATAAAATACACATTTTAGTTCAGGTAAAATTAAATTTTATTCCAACTCATGTTTTTTATAGATGTTATGAGGATACAGTCTCTTCTGTGAGTCACCCTCGCCCCGCCTTGATTTAAAAAAATAAAATAAAATAAAAATGAGATTAAAGAGTTGAAGTCTCAACTTTATTGAATAATAATTATCTACTAATTTGGCTCAGCAGGCATTGCAATATTTTCCCCCTTCTTGCCTAAAAATAGAATGTCACCATAAATTATCTCCCTCAAAATGAGGTAAATAGGTGTTATAAAGCATTAGATGTGACAGGCAGATCCCATTAAATCTGCATAAAGCAACACTGGACAAATTTGGCCTATAAATCATAGTAGCAAAGCTTTTAGTTTTTCCTTTTTGAGTCATAGGCTGTAGAGGTTCCCAGCAGCCCGTAGTGACTATAAAGCTGTCAAGTCACTAGCACCAAGAGGTCACATACTACTTGAGATCTAACAATCCTGCAATGTAAGGTAGAAGACATCATGCTTGAAATAGATCTCTTTCATGAGATTGAAAAGGCTTATTATGTTTTTAACACTGCCGCAAGACACAAGTATGCACATGTCAAATTATATTTTATGTGCTCTCAGAAGAAAATTACAGGATTTATATACTTTCTTTATATTAATGAATTGACAGACCACTTCAGTGGTTGTTGTCTCTTGACATATACCAGTGACCCAGGACAATCTTAATAAATAAGGTTGGCTGTAATTATTAGGCAGACTGATGACGTCAGTGGAACTTGTATATGCCTCAGTAGTACGCAGTCAGCCTGTATAAGCCTGTATGATAATAATCCCTTTATGTGCTAATAAGTGTCAAAGCAGTCCATCAGTGCACATCTGCTACACTGTGCTTTGATCATTCTTGTCTCATTGTTCCCAGTCCACAGAGGCTAGCCCAGGTTCTTCAGTAAAATCTAAAAATGTAGCTTTGGTTTGTGGTAACATCCTTACACTATGCATAACACTGAGCTAATGTTTGAAAATCAGAACTGTTGAACTAATATAGACAATACAGTTTTTATATTATGTTTAGAGATGTTTTCTGCAAGGGAAAGGTGTTCATAATTTCAACTGTGCTGTGTCTGACTGGGCTGCTCTTGGCCTACTAAAATACCACAGGATGTACACACTGCCTGATGCGATCAATTGCAACATGATTTTTCAGTCTCATTAGGCACTGTATTATGCTTTGCAATGCAATTTTACAGGATCAGCTGATTGATTTCAGTCAGCTTGTAAAGTTTAAACATGTTTAATATTTTGTGCTGCGATTGGGCAGTGAGTAGCATGGCTTTAGTAAGCTATGTTCTACAACGGATATACCATTAAGCAGTACACAAAAAATAAAAATAAATAAAACATAAGTTGTATGGTCATGCTTTGGTTTGATTTTCTCAATGAAACAGGCGGAACTGCTCCTGTAGGCTGGATAGTGATTGTGATAACAAGAGGTGGCCACTGAACATTGGAAAATGAACATGCTCTGTAACACCCACACTTCATCAGAGAATCACCTCTCTACTATCACTGGATTGAAATGACTATATCAAGAATGACATACATGATAATACAATAAATCAATAAGAATAACCTGGATAAAATAATGCATGGTTTGTGGAGATGTTGAGGGACCATTTCTATTAGAATATTCAAAACACAACTCAGATCACCCTTGCTTCTGTTTACAAACCATTAAATCCAAGTGCTTGTCTTTAAATAAACAAATGTGCTGGTAAAAAGTAAGGAAGCTACATTTTTCTTTCTAAATGGCTATTACAGCTGATGCAAATAGCCTACTGTCTCTAGGGTAGGCAATGAACACAAATCACTTTAATAAATATGATAACAGACAGGCTTGTGTGAATTAATTACTGATGACTTTTGTTTGATTTATAGAATTAGAATATATATTACATTTTTGAGGATTATGTTTGGTAACTTCTAAATGATTTAATAAGTGATGCTGATAAACTTGAATTATGGACTTGCAAAAAAATGTACAAACTTCAATTATTATTATCCTATGAATGTGTATAATGATCATGTAACCATTTTAAATTGGTCTGCCATAGGCTTGAAAAACAGATTGTTTTCTGTGCTGCATAGACTGTTCTTCTGCATAAGAAAGGGTTTTGCTAGGCTGCTATCTGACTATTTCAAGAAGGGCTTGTCCTAAATCCACATGGGTTGATTCTGCAGGCTTTATTACTGGATGAAAACTATTGCAGTTCCCTCAGCTGTTAAAAAAAGCTATTTTTACAAGAATTGGCTTATGCATTGCAGTTAAACTGTTCTATGGAACCTGACGCTAGAACCTTCCTTTTCTCGTATGTTCTCTTATCTTTTTCTTCAAACATGGGCCATGTGGCACAAGTGTGGATAGTATTATTCTAACAAGACCTTTCATGTTCAGGAAAGGTATCATAATAGGAACAAATTAACTCCAGATTGGAAAACAAACCAAGTTACTATTGGTATCACATCAGCGGCTTATTATGTCACTATAATATTGATATAGATGCACAATCCCAATTGTACATTAAAGAGTTGAGAATATCTTACCGGGACAGAATCCCTTCATAATATATTATGTCAGGTGCTATTTGTGACTCATTTCTTAGCAGATACTGTTTTAAAAATACAAAAGAAATGTTCTTGTTTTAAACATACGTGTTTTTCTGGCAGAATCCTCAACGAATAGAGATGAGATGTCTTCATCCACTCCAGCTTCATTCTTTGCAATACATGTATATGCTCCTGTATCTTCATAGCGCACATTGCTTATGTGTACTTCACTTCCATTTGCTAAAAAAAAAAAAAAGCACAAGATCAATTGGGTCAACAGTTCTGCTGTTTTCTGCTGTCAAAAAATAAAAGTTGGGATTCAAAACTTGCACCAAGATTCAAAGAAATGCAACGGCAGTGTTCAGTTCTATACACCTGATCTAAATCACATCTAGTTGGGGCTCGTTTTAAGAGGCCTGAATGAGGCGAAGGGTATGTGTAATTTTGTAAAGGTAACAAAATTTTTTAAAAAATGTGACTTTAAAAATTTGACTTACAAAATAATTACAGTGCAATAACCATACTGATCTGTGTCAACCACGCATCTTGGGTGGATTCCGTTTAGCCTCTAGCATCTGTTTCATACATTTTCAAACCTTCATCATCCTTTCCAAGTTCTATTGTATTGCTATTGGCTAACATGACAGAATCCCACCCATTTTTGAGGCTAGGTGTTGGCAGTCTCAAAATGGGCTGGGATTCTGTATTTGTTCCATGCACTTCTATAACCGTAAATCACCCTCTGTGAAGTTTTACTGTATTTTAATTGGCTAACACAATATAAGTATAACTCATTTTGAGGCTAGCTTCCACCTCTCAATCAGTCTTAATCTTGACATGTCTGTTACTAGGCTGGGTATGGCTCATTTGTGGCTATCCTTTCAAAATTCATCAACAGATAGGACCTGAACAGAATCGCCTATTTAATTGCTCTTGGTACATTAAAGGTGTTCTGTTGACCTTGTTTGCTTTTTAAAACCGTGGATTTCCGTGGATTACAGTGATTTGAAAAATCTTCCACGGACTGTAAAAAGACATGTAACAGCACCCGCAGAGGTAAAACTTCAGCTTCTTGGGGAAGTCAGAATGGACATTGTGTTAGATGAAAGATTGCATATATAAACTGCTAAACACAACGCTCTATTGAAGACGAACAGAGATGTGGTAAAGCGACTAATAGATGCCATTACCTATTTAGCAAAACAGGAGTTGCCATTTTTGGGGGCATGAAGGTGGTGCTGAATCACTGAATAAAGGGAATTATTGAGAACTATGATATTAGCAAAGTGGGACAAGATAATGGACATGCACATAAGAGAATCAACCGTGTTTACTGGAATGTCTAAAGTGGTGTCATCTACAGCAAGAAACTGAAAAAACACAATAGCTGCTGCCCTGTTTATGCATGGCAGGTGGAGGACACAACTGACATCTCCTGCAGATTGCACTGGTCAATTATCCTGAGACATGTGGATGAGACTGGAACTGTAGAAGAGAGATTCTACAGGTTTTATATTGTGAGTGAAGGCTGTAACGCTCAGTCCGTTTTCAATTATATTGATCGTGCAATGAATGAGCTGGATTATGCAAAAAAAACTGGTAGCACAAACATAAGATAGTGCTGCAGCTATGGCATCCCAAATGAAGGGCTTTAGTTGCTTCAGTTGCCCTGGCTATTTTTATACACTGTTATGCCCATTGTTTTAACTTGGTGATTAATCAAGTAGCAAAGTTCAAAGAAAAAATCATGTTCTTTGCTACATTAGCTGGATTTGCAAGCTTTGTTTCTAAATCAACAGAGTGAATAAGAATGCTTGAGCGTTGTGGAGCCAGTGACTTCCTCCAACTTGTTTGAATTTTACTTCCAGGGCAGACGGTACTGTGTTTCGTTGACCTATGACCATACCATATAGGGACTCTGACAGTTATCAAATATCAAAAGAATAGTGCCAGCTTTGAAGGTTTCATTTTTTAGGTATACAGTAAAATCAATGCAGTCAAATCTCAAGATATAAAGCAATGTCAAGGTTTATTAGCAAGAAAGTACTACAATATTAAAATTGCAAACAAGATACAGAAGTATTACAAATATCAAAAGGAAAACATTGATTTAAAACAACTTACCCTGCAAAGTTAGTTGGTTTGATAGTTTTGGTGTTATATCAATGCCATTCTTCAACCAGGCAAGTTGAGGATTAGGGATGCCTTCTGCACGGCACCTAAGGCTAGCAGTTACACCTGGTTCTCTGGCTTGGCTTTCTGGGTACACCTGGATGACAGGTGGAACTGCATGGGGAGAAAAAAAAATTACAAAGTCAGCAGGCATCAAAGTCTAACAGAATCGTAAACTAAGATAACAGGTTTTAGTATATGGGTGCCAAGCTCACAATTTACTTCTTACTCTGCACACTAACATATTTTTTATGGGATCAAGCACATTTCCTTTATACATGTAAGTAAAATCCCTTAATTTAACATGGCCAAGATAAAGCCGAAAGCTTGCAGAACTGAAAGAAAAAGCAAATGAAAAGAGTTATCTAGCACTAGCAAGATCTATTCATTTTAGAAGGGACTTTTTTTGTAGTTTATGCTACAGCTGTTGGGCTAGCTTAGTAAAAAATAATATTGAGAAATCACTTTGGTATTTCTTTACCAACTAAATCCTTACGTAGCTTTTATCTCACTAATACAAAATCAAAAATACTGAAGTAATTCTACGATAAATCAAATGACCTTAGGTATATTGCCGACAGGAGTCAATAGAGCTTCCCCCAATCCTAACCAGAAAACCTGGGCTACTCAGCTATGTACCTCTCAAAAGATAATACTGAAATGCATTGTGACAGATTTTGTGTTGGTTCTGTGGTGTTGACTTATGCCATATTCAAGGCTTTTAAAAATAATGAACAATTCATTAAGATGGACCATTTTATATGCATTCTGGAAACAAAAAAGGTGAAAGGTTCAAAATTCAGGTCAATGCATTTTAATAAGACCTGTTCTTAACCAGTATTTGTGGTCCAAAAAACGTGACTGTACATGTAATTTTATTTTGTGGACTATTGGAAAAAAGGCACCTCATTTGTTTTTTGCATACACATCCAAGAAAAACACAAATAATTGTCAAAAAATAATAAACGTCCACTTTTTTTAGTCTTGTATGACATGCAGACAAAAAACAATTTTCTAGCTTTACAATATTTCTATACATCTGTTCTTTGAAACAAAACTAAAAAACAGCATGTTTTTATGAAAAAAATATTAAGATATATCCTATTATATGCAGCAAAAAGCACTTGTGAGTAACAGTCAGTCAGCACACTGATTTCGTACAGGATATCAATTTTCAGGAATAAAAATGTTCTTTATGTCTGTATCCCTCATAGTTACTGTGTTTTAGAAGCAGTGTCAGCCCATTCACTCCATCATTTTTTACCACTCTTTATACTTACATGCAGCACATTTTGTGTTGACATCATAGCAGGATTTCTGAGAACTGCCTGCTGTTAAAATAATAATAGACCAACGTGTACAATGCAGAAGCATGATTTATTTTGTGTTACTGGTAGCCTACAGACTGAAGTAAAAAGAAAGAGCGCAAGGTGTTCATTTGATTTTACTACTGTACTTTATACTGTATTGGCGTACTGTACAGATTTATATTTGTGTTTATAATGTAATGTGTAGCCTACCCAAAGCACATTAGTGTTTTTTTACGCGCAATTATTTATCCATTTAAAATACACTGACCACTATAAATGTATGTGTGTGCAATTTTATTGTATTTTGTTAAACCTGACACCTCCTAACAAAAACAATGTTGTTTTGATTCTTGGACCCTTGCATGTATAGATGTTATCCTTCGGGCACCCTCTGCTGCAGCAAACCACAACTCAACTTCAGATATTTATTTGAACAATGTCACTAGACTTTCGCAATAGAGATCTCGCAAAGAAGATGCAGCAAATATTTAAATTAGTAATTTGCGGCTCTTTTCATTAACATATTTTCTATTAGTACATATGACAAACTATATACATTGCTAAGTGTCATAATGAAAATGCAAATTGCGGTATGTTTGCCCTGCAGCCGACCCATCTTAGAACACCTACCCCGATTTGCTATACATTTCTGAGAACTAAGATGTTGGTTGCAAATTTAGGTATTTGAAATGATAATGAAAGGGAGGTATTGTTCTATTGAGTGAAAGAGCAATTTATTGCTCCAATTATCATTAAAACTTGATTTCAATGTATTTGTTAATCTTTTTATTGACTACATTGAAACCAACATCAGTGTCATTGTACAAGCTCAAGGCAGAACAACCAGCCATTGTTTTATCTAGCAAACCTCAAGTACTCTGTATTTGTGTTAGTAGAAAGATGATAACCAGACCAAAATTAGATTTGTTTTTTTTCATTGATCATCAATTGCTAGGCAACATGTCATAATGCCAGCTAATTAGTTTTTAGCCAATTAATGAGAGATCTTATATTTAATCATGCTTTAAATGGCAAGAGCTTTTAGTTCATTGTTAATGGAACTGATTTAGAAGGTCACAGAAACGCACATTTTCATTACATCACATAAGAGCTGTTTTAAGTGTTCCCACAGAGGAAATACGCTTTTCATTTAATGAGGGTACCAGTGAATTAAAGGTTACTGAACTGAGAATAAGTATATCCATAGATGATCACCAGATGCCAGGGAGCCTACAAGAGCATGCTGTTCTTCATAATTAGTGTTCTGCGTTTCCGGTTTATTCTGAATTTTACCGGAAATTACAGGATTTTTTTTTTTTTACTGGTTTATACCCAATTTTTGTCTATTATTCAATATTTATTTTGACCTTGACATTGTAATAAACAGCCTTACTCTTCATCCTAGATGGATACAGCAGACATTTAGATGTCAGAGGATCAAATAACATTCAAACGCGGTTCTCTTCACTTCACAAACACATTAATATCACATGATTATATTGGCCAATCAAGTCAGATTATTGTGGCAATTGCTGGGCATAGTAATAGTAAGTACTGGCTTCATCAAAGACTAAATTGAAATACTGACACGAAAATATGATATTTATAGTGGATGAGCAATGGAGAGAAAACATAAATCAGTTTATGAATATTCAAAAGAAAACAAATGTTTGGAAGTATACAAAAAGCAAAAATAGCAGAAGTGGGTCAGATGAGGCAGAGGATGCAAATACTGCTGCATTGAGGTACATGTTCACACTGCCAATAAAAGAATATACTGAAAAATATGCGACACATTAAACTAAAACAAGAAAGTGAACTGAGAGACAAGCAATCCATTTATGCGGCTTTTACACATGCTTTAATAAAAAGAGAGCACAGAATGACTGTGCTAATGAGTTTGTCAGAGCGCTGTGCTTTGCTGGACAGCCACTGTTTATTGCAGAAAGGTATGTATTGGTGACTTCGTGCGACAGTACTGTCTGTAGTAACACTAATTTTTCACCATTTACCAACTCTCCCAGAACTCTCCACACTTTTTTCTGTTATTTGCAAATACGTGACTTTGTTTGTAATAAACTGGCTCAATTTCTCAAATCCGCTATTGATTCCTTACTGGATATCCACCCATACTCCATAAGGAGTTATATCTTAAATATATAATATGATACTCTCTCTGCATACCCCCTCTCTATCGACACTGAAAACCTTGTAGGAACAAGATACAGGAGAAAGTTTTACAGATAATATTTTACAGAGGATATCTGTCTGTGCTCGACACGGTATAATTCAATTCAATATTTAAAATTGTCTCCACTTGTCAAAAGTCAAGTTGGCCAGAGTTTACCCTGAACTGGCTCCAACCTGTGACAGATGCAAACTAGCTCCTGCTTCTCTTATTCATATGTTCTGGTCCTGTCCCGGGTTGACTCCTTTCTGCACATCTGTGGTTGAAACCCTTTCTCAGACCTTAAGAGTGCATATTGACACCTCCCCACTAATATAACTTTTCGGGGTAGTACCAGGCAATGTCTCTCTATCTGGGCAACAGTCAAACACCGGTCTTTGCAACTCTATTGGCTAGATGCCTCATTCTATTTGGTTGGAAGCAAGCTGCACCACCCTCATATGTTCACTTGATTAGAGATGTTATGCAATTACTTATATTAGGAAAAAAATAATGTTCACACCCAGGGGATCCACTGATACATTTTATAAAGCATGGCAACCTGTTCTCTCTCATGTTGATCAGCTCAGACTGCCCTGTCTTCCATAACTTCCTTTAAAATTCTCTCTCTCTCTCTCTCTCTCTCTCTCTCTCCACAGTGAGGGGGTACATATTTTAATGTCTTCTGGTGTATGTACCCTTGCTATAGCCCTGATGAATGTTCCACTATTCTTTGTGAATCGTATAGTCTGTGTTACAATAAAACAACTTTTATTAGACTAATATTAGAATGTAACACTGACTGGGTATACAAGGTCAGCAATGACTATACTGCATCATTGAGTTAATTTTCAGCAGTACAAAACACTGCCTAGACCATGCTGGAAAGTAAAGTAATTAAGCCCAGACGAAAAGTAAAATATCCTCAATGCAATTTGCCACTGCATCATACAGATATTGCTTTCTTTAAAATATGAACTTAATACTATGAAATAATACACAGCTATGGCCAAATGTTTTGCATCACCTAGAATTTTTGGATTGTGACAATTTTAAAATAAAAACCATATGAACATAATTGATATCTTATTTAACATCAAGTAATCAAATAAACTACAAAATGATATTGCTATAATTGTAGTACAGTATCAGTTTTTTGTTAAGTATATGGAAAACTGCAAAGCGGTATGTAATTCAATATGTTAACGTAACATAATTCTATTGGGTGATGCAAAACTTTTGACTATAACTGTGTGTGTGTGTGTGTGTGTGTGTGTGTGTGTGTATATATATATATATACACAGCTCTGGAAAAAATTAAGAGGCCACTGAAAAATTATCAGTTTCTCTGGTTTTACTATTTATAGGTATGTGTTTGGGTAAAATGAACATTTTTGTTTTATTCTATAAACTACTGACAACATTTCTCCCAAATTCCAAATAAAAATATTGTCATTTAGAGCATTTATTTGCAGAAAATGACAACTGGTCAAAATAACAAAAAAGATGCAGTGTTGTCAGACCTTGAATAATGCAAAGAAAATAAGTTCAGATTCATTGTTAAACAACACAATACTAATGTTTTAACTTAGGAAGAGTTCAGAAATCAATATTTGGTGGAATAACCCTGATTTTCAAGCACAACTTTCATGCATCTTGGCATGCTCTCCACCAGTCTTTCACATTGATGTTGGGTGACTTTATGCCGCTCCTGGCGCAAATATTCAAGCAGCTCGGCTTTGTTTGATGGCTTCTGACCATCCGTCTTCCTCTTGATCACATTCCAGAGGTTTTCAATGGGGTTCAGGTCTGGAGATTGGGCTGGCCATGACAGGGTCTTGATCTGGTGGTCCTCCATCCACACCTTGATTGACCTGGCTGTGTGGCATGGAGCATTGTCTTGCTGGAAAAACCAATCCTCAGAGTTGGGGAAGGAAGCAAGTTTTCTTCCAGGACAACCTTGTACTTGTCTGACACTCGCACCAGCCGGTACCGAACTCAGATAGGGTGCACCTTGAGCGTATTCACACAGACTTGAAGCGGGCGCATTCTCAGCAGCCCTAGTGGAAGGATTCTCGAGGCGGCTGCCATCAGCCCCAACAATCTTTGATATACTTTGACCTGTAGGAGAGTGTCCTCTCTGAATAGGGAAAGGGTGGTCTCTAACGACCGAATCCTGTCTTCCAACAGTGAAGCATGCATGCTCACAGAGTTCAGTTTGATCCCCAGAAACACTGTGGACTGAGAGGGTATGAAGTTGCTCTTCTGTTGATGTATTGAGAGCCCTAACTTCGCCACATGATCTATGACCTGGTTTGTGTTCGCCTCTGCACGTGCTTTTGACTGCATGCAAAATAACCAATTGTCCAGATAGTTTAGGATCTGAATACCCCGCAGCCTGAGTGGAGCCAGTGCTGCATCCATGCACTTTGAAAATGTGTGGGGCGCCAGCGAGAGGCCAAATGTTAGCACGCAGAATTCGTATGCATTGCCTTGAAAGGCGAAGCGCAGATATTTTCTGTGTGCAGGACGGATTGGGACGTGAAAATAGGAGTCTTGCAGGTTGATCGATGTGAACCAGACGCCCCGTTGGACGGACTGGAGGATACACTGTGCTGTCAACATGTTGAACTTCCTCTGTTTGAGGAACAAGTTGAGGACCCTGAGGTCCAGAATTGGTCTGAAACCGTGTCCTTTTTGGGCACCAGGAAGTACCTGAAGTAAGAGCCGCTAAGGGCATCGCTTGGACTTACCAAGCGTACAGTGTTCTTCCTTTGAAGATTGACGATCTCCTGTTGAAGGAGTATCACCCTCGCTGATTCAACAGTGATGAGGAGCACACCCTTGAAGGCTGGCAAACCTATACGGAATTGTAGAGCATATCCGTGTCTCATAGTCGATAGCACCTAGGAGTCCTTGCCATGGGTCGTTGCCGTTGGTCAGTCTGGTTGTGGGGGGGAGGGAGGGTTTGGTGGCAGCTGGGGCCCCTCAGGGACGGTCTCCCTTGGGCTTGGGAGGGGACAGGTCTTTCTTAGCCAGAGAACCATTTGCCCCTGGCCTGCAATGGTCCCCTGCCGCTGTCCCTACCTCTGCCTGCTTGCCTACTCTGGGGTGGAGGGCAGTGTTCAGACCCTTTTACCCCAGCAGGCTGCGAATGCCACCTTGGGCGCTGACTGTAAACTGGAAAACTTCAAGGTGCCCTCCGTGGCCTTGTGGGACCTCTCAAGGCTCACATCAATGTTCTCCCCAAAAGTCTGCCCCGGTGTAATGGGGGCAACCAGCAGCACCACCTTCTCGGTCTCCATGACCTTGGCTTGCGTCAGCCACAAATACCAGTGGGCGGCCACCATCGCCGCCAGCGACCTCCCTGATGCCTGACCTAACTCCCCATTAGGTCATCGCCTTAGTCACCACCTGGAGCTCCCCTGAGACTGCCTCTGTAGCTCTATCCTGCAGCCTCTCCGCTAACTGTTTTTGGTAGAGTACCAGTATGGCCATGGCGTTTGCTGCTCGTACTGACAGCACTGCCAATGCATATGCCTTTTTTAGCATCGTGTCCATTGTCCTGTAAGGCTTGGACGGGGAGGTTGGGTCCTTATCCCCCTTGGTGAAGGTGGAACCTTGCATCAACACCATGACCATGTCCCCGATAGTGGGGAATGTCCCTAGGCCCACTTCTTGGGCTCCTGCAGTCAGAAGCAGAGACTCTGCTCTTCTGGAGGCTGAGGGTGCAGATGCTGGGTTGCCCCAGGATGAGCGCACCAAATCCAGGAAGTCTTGGCATAAGGGGAGGGCATGCTGTGAGTGCCCTTTCTGCTGAAGGAAGTGGTTTCCCTTTCCCTCCTGTTCTGCCAGCCAGGGGACTTCTGTGGCTGCAGCTGCATGCTGCATTAGCGCCCAGAACTCCTCCCTCTGGGATACGTGTGGCAAGGGCAGCAAGGTGCTCCCCACTGTGGCCTGCCTGACGGAGGTGGCTGGGTCTGAAACATCCGACCTGGAAGCCATGAAGGACACCTCACCTTGGCTAGGGGGTCTAAGCAGAGACTGTGGGTGCTGGGGCTGCCCGGTGTTAGGGGGCAGCCTGCCCTGAGATTTTAATAGGGTCTCCAGCATGGTCTGCTGAGCTCTTACAGTCTCTGCCAGCTTCGCGATGTGCTGCTCGGCCGAGCTTGGGCGCCTTCGAGGCGACTGCGACGGTGATTGCCTGCTGCCTCCTGTCCCCTGGGGAAGGGGAGCAGTGCCTGCGAGGTGACCGTCTGTCACCCGGTGAGCGTCCCTCGAGTGGTACTGCCTCGGCAGTGACCGTGTCTGTGCCTCTGTACCGGTGGTGGAGAAGGGGAGGGTGACCCAGTTGTGCGGGAGAGTTCCCTGGTCACTGTAGCCAGGTGTCCTGGACGACCTCTGCGGAGGATCTTGGACCACCAATCTCATTCTCCCATGTCTTGAGGAAAGAGACTCTGCTGGGGAATAGGGCTGTTCTCCGTCGCTTAGTTCTCCTCGAGAACTTCCTACATGGAGAGCAGTCCAGCTCACCTGCCAGTGCTTTGGCCACATGTTCTGGCCCTAGGCATCTGGCATAAGATTGGCGTTCGTCCTGCCTGGGCAGCTTCGCTGCGCACTGGTAACACAGGCGGAACCCAGCGGAGGACCCAATTGACTGGACCAGCTTTGCAAGTGAAGCTGCTGTGCTCAATGAGGCAGACTGTAGACGCTTCCAAGCGATTCACTAGGGCCGAATCAGTTGGTGCCGGGATCGGCATCGAGGCGAGCACTGTTGGTGTCGAGTTCGGCATCGAGGCATGTGTGGTCGGTGCCGAGAGATCGGTGCCAAGGTTGGTGCCATTGGGTATTGCAGTTGGTGCCGGGCTGTAGACGGCTCCAAAGGGGTTCACCGGTGCCGAATCAATCAGTGCCGGGAATGGCGCCAAGGGAAGTGCTGTCGGTGCTGAGTGGTCGGTGCCGAGTCAATTGGCGCCGAGGACGGTGCTGCTGTGTAGCGCAGTCGGTGCCGGGCTGTAGATGGCTCTGAAGATAGACTCCGGTGCCGAGTTAATCAGTGCTGGGATCGGTGTTGAGAAAAAGCACTGTCTGTGCCGAACAATCAGTGCCAATTGGACCTGTTCCAAGGTCGGTGCCGATGGTAGGCATGGTCGGGGCCGAGCTGTAGGTGGCAGTGAAGATGTTTACACTGGAGCTGAGTCAATCGGGGCCGGGTGGCGTTGTTTTTCTCAGCCTCGTAAGTTGGCGGGAAAACCGAGGTCGGTGCCAGGGTATGCAGACGATTCAATCAGCGTGGTCGCCGAGGGCAAGTGCAGCCATGCTAGAAAAGTCCCAGGCTTGAGAGGGGCGCTAAGCCCGAGTTTTTTTTTTTTTTAATTTCTCACTGTGACCGATTAAATCGGCGTAGAGGACGACACCGCAAACCCACGTAGTCTCCTTACCGCACCACAACAGCTCTCCACACAGTGCATCAACTACACAAGGCTTTGTGTAGTGAAAAAGAGTAATGGCCGGCAAAAAAACCAAAAAATCAGCCAAATTCGGTACCAGAAAGCAAAAGCTATCTACGACCTGTCTCAGTGAGATGAGAGAGAAAATGGCGATGTGCTACTGTGAGGACATCCCTCTTCAACAGGAGGTGGGAGAGACTTCCCCCTCACAGCTGGGCCCTGATAGGGTAGCTTTTTATGCTCAGTGATTGACAGTCAGAGAGGCTCTTCCCTTTCAGTAATGGTTTTCATTCGAATTGAAAGGGAACCAGCCATTTTGTTTACATGCTCTACTTTTGGTTGTTCATATGAATTAATGTAATTATTTTATAAATTTGTTTTTGTAATAAAGCAGCTGAAATTGAGTTAGAACAATAAATGCAACACAGTGATTTGCAATTAGGGATGTCAAATTTTGACGGTATGATGACTGTCAAAAAATATACCACTGTTATTGTAGTACCATGGTATAATGTCATTTTTTGGTAATCCGTTTTAAATGGCTTGTAACAGGGAGAGTCATGGCAGTGACACGGGGAGGTGGGAAAGTGGGTGTGTGGACTTTCCCCCTCTCTGAATGGCTGAGAGGCGCGTCTTGGGAGATTGTTAGCCCTATAAATTAACGCTCTAAACGCGTAGAGTGCGCGGAAACGCTGGTCCACGACTGAACGGAATGGAACGGAGGTTCAGAGCGAGACAGTGAGGGAGGGGAACCCTTGGGCAGATCCCTGAATAAGGATAGCCGAGCAGGCTAGGTAGCCGGCAGTGTAGGACGGTGATCCGGGTTGCACGGGTAGCGGCGACCGGGATATTGCTGCAGAGTGCAGCACCTTTTCTTTGTAGTTTTGTTACTGTTTTTTTTTTCCTGTTTCTTTGTGCCTTCGATTTTTGTAGTATTGTTTTGAAGCACCTGCGAGTGCGCCTGAACTGTTTACCCTTGCTTGGTATTCCCGTGGTTCTGTTTACCATAGTTGGTAAGCAGACCACGGACCAACAGCGCCCTCTGCGGGCTAAAGAAACCCAACGCGCCCCTGAAATAAAACTGGGCACCTGTGTGGTGTTTTCAATTACACCTGTCTGTCTCCTGGTCAGTGAATTACCCACACCCCTTCCACATGGCTATTTAAAGAAATACCCTCAAGTCAAGTAATTTTTTAACAAGAAAAATAACTTTAATTTAAGGTTTTAAAACAAATGCAACACACTGGTGCTACAGTTCTGTCAAGCACTACCTAACAGGAAGTAGTGTTCACTCCAGCTCACACAGGCTCAGCAAAATAATGCTGCTTTTTTATTTGAAATTACTGTGGAGAAACATCAAAACATTAACATTTTCAGGGCTCAGTAAGCATGTGACCACTGCAACTGAATACCTTCTTCATCCATATCAGTTTAGATGGCATCCTATTATCTAAGAGAAGCAAAGAGTTACCTAGCAATAGCCAATTGAGTGCTTTTTAAGACATGAAGTGCCCTCCCACTGATCTCTCAGCAGAGTGCAAAAGTTTATGATGAGAAGACGGCGCCTGCACATTTTTTATTTATATTTTGGACTGCACGTTAGCAGCAATGAACACAAGGGAAAGAAGAAAAGTTAAGGTGGGTATGACACCATTGCAAAGTTAAGTGGCATCTAGGGAACTTTTTTATTTTTAATGGGAATAAAATTGTATACACAAAACCAAAATACCTACAACACTATCAACTCGAGGAGATGGCAAAATCTTTTCAATACTGTTTAAAATAAAAAATATTAGAAATGCCTGTAGCATCTTATACTTAGTTATATTGTAGTATACAGACTTTGATTATCTGCATTGGTTTGGCTTACTGTGTTTCTCGTGACCTATACGATAGATAATAACTACTGTTACTTTTTTGGTTTGGTAAATTAATAGGAAGGTGGTGATGAAAAGTTACAGTGCCTTGTTCTTGCTGATATTTTCGAGTATTTCACTGACAATCATGTTTGCTAGCGATCATTGTTTAGTAAGGCGGTTTATATTAAATATGACATCACTTATTTAATAGCCTATTCGGATAATCTCATGCAATTTTCAGAACTTGAGATGTCAGTGTTAATTAATTAGTTCTAATGAACACAGTGGCTCACCAATGGACAAACGGTTAATAAAAAAAAGTGCCAATATCACTTTTAAACCAGTGGTGTCAAACTCCAGTCCTCGAGGGCCGCCGGGACTTTTGGTTTTCATTCCAACTTAAGCTCTCATTTAACAAGATTTAATATATTATTTGTTCAGTTGAACATGTTCATATTTTCAAGGTCTTTTACAGTTGATGATTTAAAACATGCACTTGATTCAAGGTACAAGACCTACAAAACATTTTGAGACCTGGAGAAAAGGGTTACATTTGTCCAATTAATCAAATCATTAGACCAATTAAGTAATTGAGAGCTCAGGTGGAATGAAAACCAGAAGACACGCGGCCCTCCAGGAACGGAGTTTGACACCCCTGCCTTAAACCGTGTGAACTCGGTAATCATGGTATAGAAAAAAGGTTGCGGTTTCCAAACCGTGGAAGTTTATACCGCGGTTTACCGTAAAACTGGTATACCTGACATGCCTATTTGCAATCACTGTGCCGATTGAAAATTATAGGCGAACTTGAGGATAAAACAAAAGAGCAGGGAACACCCACAAAACCTTGTGACGATGCTAAGCTGTTGTTTCAAATCCCCACTGCTTAAAAATAGTCACATTCTCAACTCAGTCGCAGGCTGCGTTTGCATTTAAAAGTCCCGTTGCAGCATTGCATCCTGTTTGAAAATGTGTGTGTGTGTGTGTGTGTGTGTGTGTTTTTTTTTCCCCCAGACTTTATTCACCACACAGACGGAAACATCCAATACTTTATATTTTAACTAACACATTTAAATGAACTTTTTGAAAATGATGTGGCCATTCAATAAAAGGGATTCTACCACTTAAAGTGTTGCTTGTTGCTTTTATGAAACATCTGGAAACAGTTATGTAGATATATTGTCTGAATTGTGGTCAAGACTGTTCGACTTTTCAGCCTTGCACCAACGGAATGGCACTCCTATACTGTCACTGAGAAGCAATTTAAAACATAAATAAAACACAGGTCCAATACAGCATCCACTAAGTAAGACTTTTATCATACAGCTTAACTTACATATTTTTCCATTGTATTGCTCCAATACATTCTTAAAACATTTCATCTGTCTCATGCGGACCCCATATATATATATATATATATATATAATATATATATATATATATATATATATATATAGATATATATATATATTATATATATATATATATATAAATATATATTATGCTGTAATTATTTTTCTGCATTAATACAGTATTGATATTGGTAAAATTGTTGTTACTTACCATTCACTTGGAGAATATGAGTCTGATAAAGCTTATCATAGCCATCTGCATGACAGCTGTAGTTACCCATGTGGGTTGTGGTAACCTTGGTAATATACAGCGACCCATCATCTCCAAAATCCTATAGGAAAGGAAATTACACTTTGCAGTTATTATTGTCTTCACACTAAGCAATTCAAGTAGCAGAAACTCCAAAGAACAAAGAAATACAAAGCAATTAACAGCTGATCTTAAGTTAGAGTATGAAGTAACTTTAAATACTTGTCAAATAGCCTTTACGAACAATTGGATCCCTACATAGGGCTGATTTTATGTCTTCTATTTGTATAATAGCTGCATTACAGGCTGGATATCTCTAGAAGAATCAGAAAGCAGATGCTGCAAATACAATTCACAATATATGGGATGCCATGTGGAATATAAATTAGGGTTTCCAAACACATATAAACCAAACTCCAGCCCAGGTCCATAATTAGGAGACTGCGTTATTTGTGTTTCTCCTTATAACGAATATTGGCATTTTTGTTCCCAAAATGAAATTCAATGCCCACAAGCCAAATTAATATTGAAAATGAAGGAAGGAGACACACAGTTTGCAGATACTCAAATCCACGGCTTATGGGATGATTATTTCCGGCCTGTTAGCCTGGGCCACACCAAAAACAACTAACAGTCTTGCACATTCACACAGCAGCTTGTCTCACTAGGCTCTGCCCGTGCTGATGTGAGCGCCCTCCATTGCTTTCATGCACCCCGCCCTCCTGGACGTCACACACCAATGCCAGCTGAGGCAAGCTTACTGCTTCCCTGCTAACAAAATCAATTACACAGAATCCAAAGACGTTTATACACACTTGTTTTGTAACATTAACGTACACTTTGTTTTAAAAAAAAAAAAAAAAAAATTACAGTGCAAGCGCGGGAGCTTTATAAGTACTATATGTCCCAGTTTCAACTTAAATGCGTTTAAATACGGTAATGTAAAAACAACAGTAAAACAAAATCACAGTGTTATGGTTTATTTGAGTTTCTATTAGAATTTATCCGAGCAGAATTCACGATAACATCACTAGGATCACTTAAAGTATCTGGAACATTCACCCGTTTGCAAGTCAAATTGCATCACTGGGGAAATGGAAGCCATGGCCTTACCATGTTATGACCGATACCGCACTATAATAAGGTCATGTTATAACAGGGTAGCACTGTAGTTTGATTACTGTAGTCAGCAAATCAATACTGAGATAACACAGGACGTAAGTGCACAATCTTTAACGGAAGCATTTAGGTCATGCTCCAATAAGTTGTTTTTTATTTTAAGTACCTGTAAATATCATGTGGCTAAAGGTGATTTAAATTCATATTCAATAGGTTGACAGAAGCTTGAACAGGATATATACTGTAGAATCTTTTTAGTGCTCTGGTGAGTGGAGTAAAAAGCAGCTTGTATCTTACAGCAACCTATAACATATGTTGTTATATAATGCATAGTGAAATACAAAAAAAAAAAAAAAAAAAAAAAGAAAAAAACAGAATCTGCCTATTCTGTGTGAATTATGTTGGTATTCCTACTCATCTTTCTTGTTAACACACTATATCATTTAATGGTTGTATGTACTGTTTAATTATTTGAATGTCTGCAAAGATTTTCTGTTTTTGAATTTTCTTGTTTCTTAGTGTATTTTTCTTTGTCCTCGGTTGACCATGTTATGCTTTTTGGGGGATTTGTTTATTTATAGTTTATTTATAGTTTTATTTTAATGATTTGTGATAAACAAACCAAACTTTTAATACAAAGAGATGGCAGATGGCTGTATCACCTCAATAACTGGGTCTACTGTATATTAATTATATAGTATTAAGCCCGATTCGCACAGGACTAAAAATCACCACATAATCAGATGGTTTCAGAATTTTTTCCAGTGAAATGTAGTCCCATGCGAACCTCCATGTCAGTGTTATGTTTGAATTGATAAAGCATTTCCGGGGTATTCGCCTCAAAGCAATACCAGCTTTTAATAAAATTAATATTGGTATGCTCTGTCATTAGATTCTATAGTTCAGTAAAACACAATGATTGGGCATAACCAAATTGGGGCTGGACGAAAATACAAAAAATAATTGTCAACTCTTAAATGGATCCTTTGAACGGTCCATGCAAATACACACCACTCAAGGGATGAAATGGTTATTCTAGAATTTGGAAAAGAAGGTATAACGAAATGAGTTATTTACACCCAGTTCATTGTTTTCAAATCATGCTCTCTGGCCACAACATGGCATTTTATTTTGAATTTACAGACTTGTTGAAGACTAATTCACGTCTGGGGGTTACAAGATGTCCTTTTTACCAACTCTGAGGACACCTGATTTGTACTAGTGCGAATCATACTTATGAATAATAACGATTTTCGCCAGGCCTCAGTTTCTGATTTGCAGCCTTAATTTTACGTAATATATACATTTGAATGTTGTTAGATGAATGTTTTGGTGGTTTACCTGCAGCTTGAGCGGATCATGCTGTTGTAACTATCGTATGGTATTAACAGCAGCATTATCACTTTTATGATTACTTTTTATTTTTATTTCAATTTCATGTTTCAGTTCTGCCCAGGTTACTGGTTATGTTCCAAAACATTAATTTCCTAGTGAATGTTCTGTGTTGTTAAATGGTGCATGCTTGATGTATTTTAATTTGTCCAAATTATTTAAATTAGGTATTATGTGGCAAAAATGTGTAGCAGTAGCTTTATTATTAACAAAGACATTGTCTTCTAGGGAAGACAACTGAGGCATGAAGTCTTATGGCTCTTCTTTTGTCCCTGTGGTTCTAGTCCCATATGTGCTATTGTGGCACCAAGGTTAGGCTTACTGGGAGGCAGCCTTAGTAACAGACTATCAAACACACACCTTTAAGTCATTTTAACTTCTTTTATGTTTTAAAACGTTCCTGTTGAAAACAAAACACTATTTAAACTATATATTTACATTTAGCGCAAGAATGAAATGTATTGCTGTCTGTCTGAAGCAATATTTCTCCTCTTAACCATGTATGTACATAAAAAAGTGGCAGCAGTGGCAGAATATTTAGACGTGTTTCAAATACACTGCATTGTTAATGTCTACATGTGTAATTTATAAATTTCAAACATATTTATCAAATCCAATTGATGCTACTACAACACTTTAATCTTGCAGCATATCAACAAAAATGTTTTCTACAGATACTTTATAATATACTATATAATATTACAGTATAATTGTAAATCTCGAAAAACTACTCACTTCTAAATCTTTTGTAGTCATCTTTGTATTACTTTAGTATAAATACATGTTAATTTGGATTCATATGTTGTTTTTTTCTGACTTTATGTGAAAGAAAAGACACACATTTGCCCATTTTCCCATTGGAAATAGTGATATTTTGAAATGGTCACAAAAGCAAAGTTTGTGGGGAATAATAGCCATGTTCTGTACTTTTGAGGCATAAGCAATTAGGAAATAACACTTACTACCCAGGAACAAAAATTGTGTTACATAGTGTTATCAACAGAAGAGCAGAACGTGAAAGGATGAGATGAACAAAAAGGTGAAAACAATTAGCCATCTTTAAAAGCATGAGGTTGCAAGACAACGGGTTTGAGAATGCTTTTTTTTTTTTTTTTTTTTTTTTTTAATTCCCCTATATTCCCTCACAAGGGATTTTATTTTAGAGCAACACTTTAGTCATCATCACTAATTTTGGGTATTTTTGGTGTAGTCACGATAAAGGTATTGCTCTTGGTAAAATGTAAAGCTGTTTAAAGCATTTAAACTGTAAAGCAAGACGTGCGCGTGCTCAAGAATACTGACTTATCTGTATCGATACCGTGTCGGTTTACCTGCCCACACTTAAGCTGTTCTGAGTTGTAACGAAACAGTACTGCTGTGAAACCTGCTCTTTTTTTTGTTCCGCACCAATACAGTAGGACACCAATAAGAACTCGAGTCTGGACAGATGTTTCGGTCCTATTTTGGTACGGTTCCGCAATACCGGTATACAAATGCTAGTGCGAACAGGGGCATTAGTATCGTACCGATACAAGTGTGAACAGGGCTCTAGAAAGTCACATAAATGCAGCTGACAGTTTGGAAAAGAAATCAGGCAGATAATCAGTGATAAGCACCAAAGTGCTACTCAAATGTTTTAAATTCAGAAGTAGCGGGACTCAAATATTTGAAATTGAGAAGTGGCGGTACTCCGTTCCGGTGAGTACCGCACCATTTCAAGCACTGGTATTGTATCCTATAGCGGTAAGAGGATATTTTGAAATCCCACTGTTGCAGGAAGGCTAGAGTATAGACAAAACTGATTCATTTATAAATTGAACACAACTCATTTACACTCGCTTATGCGTTATATGACATTGATAAGATGAACTATCGAACGTACATTACCATCATTTGTTGGCAGGCCTAAAAGAAGAATAAGAAAGTGGCTTGTAACCATGGTATAAACCTAGGTCTGTTAATGTGCTGTACATTTTATACATAGTGGTAAAATGGGAGGAGTTTAGCATTACTCACAAAGGGAGTAGAATTCAGTTCAGAATAAAAAGAGGTAATAATACCTTTCGTTTAAAATGGAGGAAAACATACTTTTGAGTATTTATAAAACAGAAATACACATTTTAAAAATGGCAGTCCCTTTGGAATAAAAGACTATGGTGGCGTTTACATGCACAAGTCAAGACAGTTTTCCTCACGACCCGTTTGCTGTAAAAATTCGTTGCTATGCATTTTTGATTTAGGAAAAAAAAAATCGGCCCTACCAATGCAGATTACTCAATTCATAGTCATTTAGGGGAGGGGATATTTAAATGTCTGTATCTGCTTACTAAGTAGGAATAATACATGGATTAGGGAGTGGTTAACATGTAGAAAACAGAAAGTACTGATTAGAGGAAAAACCTCAGAATGGAGTGTGGTAACCAGCGGTGTACCACAGGGATCAGTATTAGGTCCTCTGCTATTCCTAATCTACATTAATGATTTAGATTCTGGTATAGTAAGCAAACTTGTTAAATTTGCAGACGACACAAAAGTAGGAGGAGTGGCAAACACTGTTGCAGCAGCAAAGGTCATTCAAAATGATCTAGACAAGATTCAGAACTGGGCAGACACATGGCAAATGACATTTAATAGAGAAAAGTGTAAGGTACTGCACGCAGGAAATAAAAATGTACATTATAAATATCATATGGGAGATATTGAAATTGGAGAAGGAATCTATGAAAAAGACCTAGGAGTTTTTGTTGACTCAGAAATGTCTTCATCTAGGCAATGTGGGGAAGCTATAAAAAAGGCTAACAAGATGCTTGGATACATTGTGAAAAGTGTTGAATTTAAATCAAGGGAAGTAATGTTAAAACTGTACAATGCACTTGTAAGACCTCATCTTGAATATTGTGTGCAGTTCTGGTCACCTCGCTATAAAAAAGATATTGCTGCTCTAGAAAGAGTGCAAAGAAGAGCGACCAGAATTATTCCGGGCTTAAAAGGCATGTCATATGCAGACAGGCTAAAAGAATTGAATCTGTTCAGTCTTGAACAAAGAAGACTACGTGGCGACCTAATTCAAGCATTCAAAATTCTAAAAGGTATTGACAGTGTCGACCCAAGGGACTTTTTCAGCCTGAAAAAAGAAACAAGGACCAGGGGTCACAAATGGAGTTTAGAAAAAGGGGCATTCAGAACAGAAAATAGGAAACACTTTTTTACACAGAGAATTGTGAGGGTCTGGAATCAACTCCCCAGTAATGTTGTTGAAGCTGACACCCTGGGATCCTTCAAGAAGCTGCTTGATGAGATTTTGGGATCAATAAGCTACTAACAACCAAACGAGCAAGATGGGCCGAATGGCCTCCTCTCGTTTGTAAACTTTCTTATGTTCTTATGTTCTAAAAGAACGACTGAATATTGTGAAGAGAGCTTCATGCATTGCCATGAAGATAAAAACAGTTAACAAGAGAAATGAATTCACGTGTTTTCGCGCACATTCTAAATTACGCCGCGCATTAGCTACTTGTTTGTCTGGTTACCATTCCAAAACACACACAATTATATACAATATAATTTCCACAAGTTTAGCGTCTATATTTGTGTGTGTGTGTGTGTGTGTGTGTGTGTGTGTGTGTGTGTGTGTGTGTGTGTGTGTGTGTGTGTGTGTGGGGGGGGGGGGGGGGGGGGCATCTAAAAGTTACATTTTATTAACACGAGAACCGCCTTTTACAATACATGTTTTTATTTTTAACATAACCTACAATATTCCATTAGTTTTTTTTATATACAAGCCTGTTGTTATCTCAGCTGGACCTGGCAGCCATTAATCTCTTCGTTTTGTATAAGGTAGGAGAGATTTCATCTTAAAGCTGGCCACAGCGCTTCAGCAGAAACATTTATCAGAAAAATGCAAACGCTGCAGTTCAACCTGGATTCTGCAAAGCTGCAGCTCAACCTGGATTCTGTGCTGCGAGTGACACACACGCAAGATATATCATGTTACTTTAGTTTTAGATTAAAAACTTTTGTTTTTTATAGTTTTGTATATGCATACACTTGTTTAAACACTATTTTGAAATGTCTATGTTTTGTATAGCGTTTCTGCTGGAGATTACGTGATATTGAGTCAGAAAAGCGGGATATTGACTGCTGAAGACACAAGCACGATTCCTGCTCTGGTTTACATGGTACAGCTATTTTTATGTGAGAAAGAGATTGACCCTGCCCTTAAACCCCTCTGCCAAAGGACCTCCTGTTGCTGTTTCACGATGTATTCACGTGACAATGTCATACAGTCATGACTGTAGAGCCAATTTTTAAGTGCATGTAAACCAAGCCATTGATTAAAATATGAGGGAAACCAAAAAAGTCAAAGTCTATTTAACTGCCTTGCAAATGCACAGAAAACCAGCAGTAGAGGTTTAAGCATAAGCATCCCTCATAGCATTCAATCTTAAATATTGTATGAATAGCACCCTGTCAAATTAATGTTAACTGTGTCCTGAAAGAACCAAATAAAACATTATGATTCGGATAACTATACTGCACATCCAGCTGGAATAAAAAAAAAAAAAAAATCATAAAGACTACATACTGTACAGTATGTGTTTCCACCTACATCTGCACACCATGTTATTACAGAGTGAAAAGTGTGTGGAATTTTGTTTATTCACTATATGACCATTGGCAAATGGATAGTTGACAATGTCCAACTACCAAGGAACATGAGCCTCTCTATCCAAGTTATAAATATTCATACATTAACCAGTGTATCTACTATTTTAGATATTTGAATTGATTCTTGCATGTGTAGGAAAGCCCATTCATCAGCAGGAAAGTTATACAGTGAATCAAAGCTTTAATTACTGAATGTTGGCTACTTACATTTATATCTTCTAGCTCCAAGGTGCTTAGCTCCACGTTGTTACGCTTCCATAAGATGGGGGGCCTCTGAGTTCCCTGAATGGCACATGTCAGGACCACACTCTGTCCAACTGTTGTTGTGGTGATGCTCATTTTCTGGTCTTCCTGCAGACTCAGCTGAAGCACTTCTGTGGGAAGAAAATTGTAAGCTTACTTAGTATGATGATATGTATTAATTTGTATTTATTTTTGTATTTCATTGCATGTATTGTAGCGCCAAGGCAGCTGCTGTGAGGGACCCATGTAAAATGCACAGAGTTATGGACTGGGGAAAGGGATGGGACTTTGCTATCTGTGGTCATGTTTAAATTGTACTTGTTGTGTTCTCTGCCAGTGAGTGAATGCCACTAGTTCTACTGGCTGTCTCTCTCGCTCATCTTCCCTGTTTCTTGGCCTGCTTGCAGGCTGCCTGTGTGGGGATTGCAGAAAGCAATTGGGTGTCTACTACAGCCAATGGGGTACTGAGTTGTGATTGCGCCAGTGGGTGAAAGAATGGGTAGAGTTATGGGTTTACCAGGGTGTACATTATTAAATACAGGGGTTTGTACTGCTTTTGGAACTTCACACTCTTGTCTGCCTCTTCTTCCCCACTGCAGCGTGCTTTAGTTTGCTGCTAGAGTATTTTAAACTGTTAATGTTAATAACAGTCTTTATCATTAAGAACAATATTGGCATTATATAGTTCCACAAGTGTACTCTTGTAACATATTGACCTGATAATTAATTATTCAAGAAATTACTTTTTTTTTTTACTGCAGTAATTGGTGAAATACCTTCTGCCTCAGAAGAACTCTGCTACATGGGGTTTGCTTAATGAATGGTGTCATAGAATAGACAGATGACACTCCAATCAAAAACTGTACCATCAATGCAGCTGTCTGCTCTTTCAACTAGTCCACTGCGAGGTTCTGAAGCTTCAGATCTGATTGCTGTATTAGCATTTCTTGTATAAGGGAGTGTTATGTCACTATAACGTGAGTCATTTTTATCACTGGTAGTTTCATTAAAAAGAAACCTTAGCATATTAGTATTGTCATTGTCCTTAACAAGTCCTTCTCATTATGGAATATGATATATTTTCAAATACAAGTACTAGTAAGCAATGTTCTGTCCTTAGAAATATAAACCATTGCACGCACATACAGAGGGTCCTCATAGTCACTTAATAATTGTACAGTACCTGAAAGGTTAAAAGTGTTTGTATATAATCGAGAGTTTATCAGATTATAACCAAATGTTTGGTGAACATTAGTTCAAACTGAAACTTACCATTGTGACAAGATAGATAAGAATCCCTATTTTTAAATGAGACAAAACATGTTCTCCTAAAAATAACCACAAACAATATTTTACATTAGCTAATTTAAGACCACATTAATTTTAAAGGGGTGTATCTATGTCCTCAGTTTCTCATTTTGAATCAACTTTTTCCTAAAACTTCTACAAATGTGGAGGGAAACTGACACTATTTTTTACTTGCAGTAGTAGCCGCAGACATTCTCATTTATTGATAAGTATTTATCCAGTGTAGTCTCACTGAGAAGCAATTTCTCAATTCCAGCAGGATACTGCTTTTACACAACTTTACAGCTGGAAGACACTGAAACATTAACTCAGGTCATGTGACTTGTTCAAGGTCACACGTCAATGGCTGTGATGGGATTTAGTGAAGTTTTCTTCTCAAAACATTAGACCACATTTACTTATTTACTTCTATGTGCACAACTTGTGTACGTGTATTATTGGAGATCCATTTAATAATTAATGAGGTTGGATCCATCATTGATGTTTTTTTTGTTTGTTTTTGTTTGCAAATGCCAACTAGCTTTCACTGTTTTCAGAATAATGTCCTTCATGGTCTGTATCCTGCCAGACACTGGTTGTTGAATAAGCTGCTTAAGCTGAATTTTAGTGCAGAAAAGACACTTTGTAAGTCCTGTGTTTTGCTTTACTTACAGATGATACACAAGGGTAGCACCATGCACAGGGGAGTTATAGCAAAAATGATGCAGAAAACATAGTAGTCACTGTTCACTAACCCTTGGTAGGTACAGTTGGAACATACTGTTTGCTACATACTGTATAGCATTTTCACAGCATTCACTGTGATGCGTAGGGGGGAGCGAACATCTGAGCTATAAAATTTCCCAACAGGTTAGACATGTCCCTCACATACACCATGCTGACCACGGTGCAGTGAATAAGCTCTGTAGCTTCTCCTGTATTACTGTATACCAACAAGAGAAATGTCGCTGCAGCTTTAAGAGCTTATTGCTAGAGATATGGAATTCCATGAAAGCTTCTGCAATAATAATATTCTGTTCAGTTGTTTACAACATTTTCCAGGAATGGGTGCTGTATCTGAAGAAAAGGAAATCACTTTGAACAGCATATAGATTAAAATCTTTGAATAGGAAACCGTGGACCATTAGACCAAAGTAGAAGTTATTTGGAACACATCATGCTGCAACTATAACTTGATACCTGTTCTTCACCATCACAGTTTCTCAAGTGAATTTAAATTCCCCAAGTATAAAATCCTCTGATCTCTCTATCTCCATTCCACTAGACTACTGCAACGCCCTCCTGGCTGACCTCCCTGCGTCCGTCACCCGTCCGCTCCAGCTCATCCAGAACTCCACTGCTCCCCTTGTGTTCTCTCTGCCTCGCTTCTCCCTGCTACTCCACTGCTCTGCTTACTCCACTGGCTCCTGATCACCACTCGCATCCAGTTCAAGACTCTTGTACTCGCCTACCGATGCCTTGACCAGACTGCACCCAGCTACCTCCAGACCCTCATCTCTCCCTACACCCACACCCGACCTCTCCACTCCACCTGCAACTGAAGACTGGCTGTACCTCTGCTACGCTCCCCTGCCTCCAGAGCCAGCTCCTTCTCCACCCTTGCCCCGCAGTGGTGGAACAACCTTCCTGTGGATGTCAGAACTGCCCAGTCCCTGACCACCTTCCGGCACCTCCTCAAGAGGCACCTCTTCAGACAACACCTGTAAAACTCAACTCTTCCCTTCTGGACAATATATCACTCTGCCTTTAATGAACTTTAACTTGCACTTATCTTCTCCCTATTTTACTGTATTTAATCCTGCACTTAACCCAATCTGTAGTATTTTGTATTTCACTTGCACTTGTACCTAACCCTGATGTAACTATCAACACTGTTACCTTCTCTTGAACTACCCCAATATCAAATCGTACTGTGTTTTGTATTTGCGCCTATTAGGACTAAAGTCATTGTATTTCGTGATTCTTGATATGTATTTTTTGTATACAACTTTCAGTCGCCGTGGGTAAGGACGTCTGCTAATAAATAAATAAATAAATAAATGTTTCAGCTTATTCACATCATAACATTTTTCTTAATTTTCATTCTAAATTTGTCTGCTTTTTAGTTATCTTAAATAATTAAACTAGTGTCCAGTCAGCAATGATTACTGTAGCAACAAAGTGATTGTCAAATCATCTAAAGCAGGGGTGGCCAACCGACGTCTCCTGAGCCGCCTGCGGCCCTTCTGTGGTCAAAACGCAGCTCTTCGAACTTCCCATATATTTCATTACACAACTACAAAGTTTTATTTTTATTTATTTATTTATTTTAATTCTTTTTTTTTTTTATATATATATATATGTGTATTATTTTTTACAATAAGTCTCCGAGTCCCCCCCCCCCTATCACAAGCCGATCACTTTCCGCCCTAAGCCAATCAGCAGCGTGGCAGCAACACTTTTTTGTTACATAGCAACTAACTAGCAAATCATATCCACGCTTACTTTACTGTGCATTCGTTGCAGAAGCTTGGAAACCGTTAACTCTGCTTTGCACAGGACTGGCTTCTGTTTTGTTCATAATGGCAGAAAAAAATAGTGAAAAAGAAAATCTGAAGATGAATATCGAACCTTCTTACCGGAGTGGGAGAGTAATGTATTTTTTTGTTCAACGCAATGGAAAACTCCGGTGCCTTATTTGCTAGTACCCGGTTGCTTAAAAGGACAGGTGAATGTGTGATTTCTTCTTGTTTAGGGTTGTTATCTGCTTCCAGCATTATATACAGACATCATTTCGGTCAAATCAATAGTTTGTTATTAATTGCTCATCATCCATATTTATAAAGGATTTTCTCTCTGCAAATCTTTCTGCTAAGAGTGGCTCTGTCCTCTTCAATTTCCAAAAACGCTGCCATACCGTTTTTTTTCGATTTAAGAGGCTTGTAACAACAGGGCGAGGAGCCCTGTTCAGTTATTTATTTAGAACGGGTTTCCCCCTCCACACATGTGCTTTTATTTTGTGCTTTGTATTATGATTTATTTATCTGTTTATTGTTTATGTATAAATGTCGGTGAACGCCGTGTGTTTTTGTTTTTGTATTACTATTTATGACGGCGAAAGCCGTGTATTTGTTTTTAAAACCTTGTGGTAATGTGTGGCTGTGGGCTACTGCGTTGTTAAAATAGCCGGCATTCACACATAATTAATAAACTGATGCAGATTGTGTTCGAGGAGTAATAGAATAATTACTAGCTAGATAAACCCCTCGGCCACGGTATATAAACTTGCAACGCTCTCAGTTCCGGGTGGAATAAGGAAGGAGGAACGGGAGCGAGCAGAGAGAAATTTAAAGTAACATATTCTAGGAACAGTGACAGCAACTGCCCAGCCTGACCTAGGATCAATTTTGTGTTCTTGATTTGTTTTTGTTTGAATATTTTTGTTTTTGGTGCTCTGTGAGAAGTTTTTGTTAAAACCTTTTATTTATTTTTTGTCTAACAAAAAAGACACGTGGTGCGCCGTTTTTATTAGACAAAAAAATTAAAGGTTTTAACAAAAACTGCTCACAGAGCACAGAAAATAAATATTCAAACAAAAACAAATCACGAACACAAAATAGTAAGATCCAAGGTTAGACTGGGCAGTTGCTATCACTATTCCAAGAATATGTTATTTTAAATTTCTCTTTTGAGCTTTATCTTAAAGTTTGTATTTCATTTTCATGTCGGAGCAGATTAAAACTGTAACCGTCAAAATGGCTGCTGTCGGTAAAAAGCAAAACGATAAACAGACGTAAATGGTGACCAAATCTGCCAAACAATCTGAGACAGCGACTTTACCCTACTCCCAACAAGTGGCCTGGAACATTGCCCATGCAAAAAACAAAACCTACTCCGAAGGTGAGTTTGTGAAAACTTGTCTTAGCAATGTTATTGCTATCCTACGTCCAAACAACAATCAACTGCAAAAGAAAGTTTCAGACCTGCAGCTGTCACATCACGGTAGAAGGTATCCATCTCAGATCTAAATAGTGACTTTGAACTACAGCTGCATTCAGAACTCCAACAATGTGCGTAGTAAAGAATGCCAAAAGTCACACTGATTACAGATCCTACCTTTATGTGGTATAAGAAAATAAACAATAGTTACAGAAACAAAGACAAAACTGCTTTTGTATATAGTGAAAATGTATGTTTGGATGTCAATATTATGGACGTACTGGAAAAAATAAAAGTCATTGCATTTAATAATGTGTGTGTGATAGTAATTGTAGTAAAAAATATCAGTGAATGCTAAATTAAACACTTTTTAAAGCTTGTGGCTCTTCGTCACTGTACATTTTATTTAATGTGATATCATAAACCACAAGATTAAATATGTTCTCGAAATGTACTGCAACCCATGTGTTATATTTTTATAATTTGTATATATATACAGTGATGTGCAACAGTCTTAGATATTCATGAGTTACAATATATGGATTTTATGAACCTCAACCATTTACTCAAAGCATCCACAAGTGTTTTCCACTATTATAATAAACATTGATTGTTATTAACACTGCTTAGTTTGTGTGAGAATAAACCAAGCTTGTCATTTAGCAATCTTTAATGCACATTGATAATAATATTTAAGAACTTGTGATCCCAACAACTCAAAGGTAACTAACTATACATGAGCAGCTAATATGAAGTGTTGCAGTAGCAAATCCATCAAATTTAACAATTAAATCTAATTGACGACTGACAGAGAGTGAACAAATCCTAGTCAACAATCTCCCTCCTGACCTGTGGGCACGGTATAGCAGGAACAGTGTGCCTCGGACTGGATGGTTTGGTAGTTCATTCCAGGGTCAGTTGGAAGTCGGTCATCCAGTAAGGGGGCGGAGTTATAATAAAATAAGTCATCACCTTAATGCAGAAGAGAGTGCGTCAATCATTGTAGATGGCTAAATATCCGGGAGCTGTCGCTATTCAGCCAGCATCAAACTCGGACTGCACTGCACCACTGTTAGCACTGTTTCACATATTAACAACACCACTTGCACCCGGAGCACTCACTGTTGGACTGGTGATCATGTAGGTGTTTTAAACTGTTATTATTTCGGTTCTGAGCCCCATGGTTTTGACTGGCTTTGCACATTGCTGTGTATTGCTAGAATCATTATTTAAGCAATTAATACAACTTTGTTTTCATCATTGAAACGTTGCACTGTTGTTACTAAACACTGCATCACCTCTACACCTGTGCACTATAAACCACTTTGCCACCATGACTCATTGTCAGGTGTTCCTCTCCACACATCCATAAAGGTAAAAGCCATCTTTTCGTACTGCAGAATACAGATCTAGTAGGATTAACTATTAGCTTAAAATAAAATGGCTAAAATTTCAGTAGAAGATCACCATAGAATTGTGTTTTTGCATAAAAAAGGAAAAACACTGAGTGAAACAGATTGCATCACTTGATTTTCAAGGTGTGGTATTGCAAGCATAATCAACAAGTACAAAGAAACAGCATCTGTAATTGACAAACCCAGGACTGGGAGACCCAAAAAAAGCTGTCTAACAAGGATGAGCAATACTTGAAGATAATATCCTTAAGGAATAGAAAGGAAGGAATAGGAAGGTGGGAGAAAGCTCTGCTGGTATCAAACGCCGGTACGCAGTGTGACCGAGAGAACAATGTTACTGGGTCATCCAGGGCAGATGTTACTCCAGCCCCTCTCTATATACACATATATACCGGCGTGTGGGACCAACACAATGACTCCACACTGGTGCACGCTTGGGGACAGGTCTGGTCTATTGAAGGTAAGGATGCTGAGAGAGGAGAGTTGTGATTGGTAAAAGTGCTAATAAAACCAACTATGTGGTTCAAGGCTTGTTTAAAAGTGCTAACAAAGCCACCTACTTGATTCAGGGATTGCTTAAAAATACAGACCCAGCGCTTTCCAATGACATTCACTGTACGATCGCCTGAAGGTAAGCCACTCGTCATTTGAGAGGGGTCACCTACATAGGTTTCGCTATGAGTCAATAGCTCCATCATTTTAGCAGCCCTATGGAAGGGTTCCCAAATGTTCCTGTATATGTAGTTCAGAAAGAAAACTACAGCCTCCAGAATGCAGTAGTACAGTCCTGTGAGCTGCGTAAGATCAGTGAGTGTATTTTAGTGCTGTGACTGAAAAAAAACAAAACAAAACAAAACACATTCTGCATGGGTTTGCCCACTAAGCGTGGTCAACAGCCAATTATCAATAAACCATTAGCTTCCGACCATGCATGCTAACGGGTTTGTATTTTGGCAGAGACAGGAATTAACTACCATCTCTGCCTATTACATTAAACTGTACAATTATATATATATATATATATATATATATATATATATATATATATATATATATATATATATATATATACACACACACACACACACTGAACACACACTACGTTCAGTGTCACGGATAATTAAAAGATGTGTGGGAAAGTTTTAACAGCGGAAAACAATGGAATATCTTATACCTCATTACGTTATATAATATATATATATATATATATATATATATATATATATATATATATATATATATATATATATATATGTGTGTGTGTGTGTGTGTATATATATATATATATATATATATATATATATATATATATTTTTTTTTTTTTTACATTTATTTACACATCCTACCCCACAACTTCCAAGTGGAAAAAAAATATTCTAGAAATTTGTAGAAAATTAATTAAGAATAAAAACTGAAATAGCTTGGTTGGATAAGTTTAATAGCAATCCTAAATTAGATCAGGTGTAACCAATCACCTTCAAAATCACACAAGTTAATTGGCCTCCACTTGTGTTAAATTGTAGTGATTCACAGCACTTTGCTAAGTAGTGCATTTCAAAGCAAAGACTCAACCATGAGCACCAAGGGGCTTTCAAAAGAACTCCGGGACAAAGTTGTTGAAAGGCACAGATCAGGGGATAGGTATAAAAAATATCAAAGGCCATGAATATCCCTTGGAGCACGTTCAAGACGATTCTTAAGAAGTGGAAGGTGTATGGCAAAAGTGTGCATGTGACAAAAATATCCCAAGCACTTCACAAATCAGGCCTGTATGGTAGAGTGGCAAGAAGGAAGCTATTACTCAAGAAAGCCCATCTTGAATCCTGTTTGATATATGCCAAAAAAAAAAAAAAGCACTCAGGAGATTCTGTAGCAATGTGAAAAAGTTTTGTGGACTGACAAAACTAAAATGAAACTTTTTGGCCTAAATGCAAAGCGTTATGTTTGGCGCAAACCCAACAAAGTGCATCACCAAAGAACACCATCCCTACTGTGAAGCATGGTGGTGGCAGCATCATGTTATGGAGATGTTTCTCATCAGAAGGGACTGGTCAGGATAGAAGGGGAAATGAACGGAGCAAAGTACAGAGAAGTCCTTGAGGAAAACCTGCTGCCCTCTGCAAGAAAGCTGAAACTGGGGCGGAAGTTCACCTTTCAGCATGACAACGACTCAAAGCACACAGCCAAAGCTACACTGGAGTGGCTAAGGAACAAAAAGGTAAATGTCCTTGAGTGGCCCAGTCAGTGCCCCAACCTAAATCCAATCAAAAATTTGTGGCATGACTTGAAGATTGCTGTCCATCAGCGCTCCCCAAGGAACTTCACAGAGCTTGAACAGTTTTATAAAGAAGATTGTCAAATATTGCCAAATCTAGGTGTGCAGAGTTGGTAGAGACCTCTCCCAACAGACTCACAGCTATAATTGGTGCCAAAGGTGCTTCTACCAAGTATTAATTCAGGGGGGGTGGAGAACTATATATATTTCTCAATAAAAACTTTTTCCCCTTAACAGTGTGGAGTATGGTATGTAAATAAGTGGATAAAAAAATCCTCATTTAAATGCATGAAACTCTGAGGCACTGACACAACAAAATGTGAAAAAAATTTCAAGGAGATGTAGACTTTCTATAAGCACTGTGTGTGTATATATATATAATTTTTTGCTGCCCCCTTCTAATAAAGAGTAAAATTAAATTATAATATATATATTTAAGATGGATACACCTTATTACAATCACTATTTGTAATTGTATTAACACCAATATAAAAAACTAGTCATTCAAATGATGCATTCGTTTTCTTGTTCTTCATTCCACTTTTAAATGAGAAAATAAGGACATGGAGGATATAAAAGCTATTTAATTGTTTCACAGCAAAACCCCGTTAATGAAACAGATTTTACTCTTATTATTACAGTATTGTTACAGTATACATGTGACTAGTCTTAAAATAATGTTAATGCTATTATGAACAGTAATTGTAAAGTCTGTCCAGCTTTTTTCTTTTTTATTCTAACTTTATTAAAGATTTTTTTAAAGATTCAGCTTTGTAAACATGTGCATTATAAATACCACATAGATACAGAAATTGAAGAAGGAATTTATGAAAAAGACAGGAAGAGTTTATGTTGACTCAGAAATGTCTTCATCTAGACAATGTGGGGAAGCGATAAAAAAAAGGCCAACAAGATGCTTGGATATATAGTGAAGAGTGTTGAATTTAAATCAAGGGAAGTAATGTTAAAACTTGACAATGCATTAGTAAGACCTCATCTAGAATACTGTATTCAGTTCTGGTCACCTCGCTACAAAAAGTCTTGAACAAAGAAGACTACAGGGCGATCTGATTCAAGCATTCAAAATTCTAAAAGGTATTGACAATGCTGACCCAAGGGCCTTTTTTCGATGTGAAAAAAGAAACAAGAACTAGGGGTCACAAATGGAGATTAGATAAAGGGGCATTCAGAACAGAAAATAGGAGGCACTTTTTTTTTTTTTTTACAGAGAATCGTGGGAATCTGGAACCAACTCTCCAGTAATGTTGCTGAAGCTAACACCCTGAGATCCTTCAAGAAGCTGCTTGATAAGATTCTGGGATCAATAAGATACTAACAACCAAACGAGCAAGATGGGCTGAATGGCCTCCCCTTATTTGTAAACTTTATTATGTTCATATTTGTTTAATAAAATGTTGCACCCTTGTTTGTTAGTTTTCTACATTCTGCATGTAGCACATCACATAATTAAACTAAAAGCTAACCCCCCCCCCCCCCCCCCCCCATTTATAAACTCAAGCTGTATCTATGTTATTTTATTTTATTTGTGCACAAAATGTATGTGATATTAAAACATGCTGGAGGAGGGCTGAAATAGGTCTGAAACAATACATGCTGTGTAGACGGGGGTTGGTCAGATTAAATGTGATTCCTGCCAGGATAGTTGATCGAGTCAATCATCCTGGAAACCCACTGAGTCTGCCATTTACCGTGTAGCTTTTATAATAACCAGGAAATCAGAAAAATGTATTTTCCACTCAGGTCTTGGCGCCACCCTAATAACTCTGAAAACACTGTTCTAAGCGATGGCAAAATGTTGGGTATATCTCCCTGTAACCTGTTTGCCACCATCTTTTGAAGTACTATCCGACGTCTTTCTAGATTTTTTTCTCATGCACTGCTTTTTGCTACAGCACATGAGTAGACTAGATGAATCAATCAGAATAAGAAGGTTGGGCATATAATTATTGCTGTCATTACCAATAAGTCAATATGGGACAAAGTAAAGAATTATCTGAGGACCTTAGGCAGAAAATTATTTATTGTCATAAAGGTGGAGAAGTTTACAAGAAGATTTCCAAGCATTTCAGTATCCCAATTTCAACTACTGTTTCTATTATCAAGAAGTACAAGACTTGTGATACTGTCACAACACTACCTTGGTCTGGAAGACAGAAACAAAAATCAAGCTATTTGGTCACGCTGATAGTTGTTGCATTTGGAGATAGTCTGGTGAGGTGTACAAAGAAAACAACACCATACCTACTGTTAAGCATGGAGGTGATAATATCCTTCTATGAGGCTGTTCTTCCTCTATTGGCACAGGAAATTTAGTTCCAATACAAAAAATGGATTCCATAGCATACCAAAAGATATTGGCCAATCATCTCAAACCCTCCACTACAAAACTTGGTTTAAAGCGCAACTGGATGTTCCAATACAACCATGATCCAAAGCACATATCAAAATCTACTTCAGAGCAGTTAAAAAATAATAAAATCAAGGTTCTAGAATGGCCTAGTCAAAGTCCCAATCTAAATCAGATTGAGAGTCTTTGGTTGAGTGCACAAGAGAAGTCCTCGGAATTTGAATGAACTGGAACAATTCTGAAGAATTATCAAAAATCAGTAAAGATTTCCAAGCATTTCAGTATACAAACAAATCTATCTGATGCAGCACTTAATGCTGACATCCAATTACAATTTAGAAAAGAAAATGAATGAGAAAGAAGACAAACTGTTGAGTGCCTATGCATTGCAATTTCGTGCTGAGAAAAATCATGTAAATAATGCTGAGAAATTAAAGTTTGGACTGATGATGTGATAAATTGAAACAGCAAATGAATGAGGACCCATTAGGGCTGCTGATAAATAAAAAGTGTATCACACACAGTGCAAGGTAACAAATAACAGATCTGCACACACACTACAACCTTGTAGCTCCTAAGCCTGTTTCTCTCATTCTTGTTTCTTTTTATTACCTGACTGTATTTCTATAATAGATCGTGACTTATTGGGCAAGGATTTTAGTTGATCTGTTGAATTACATGCTGTAGTAACTGCAGCAAGAGTAGGCAGTACTTTTATTTCTGTATGCGCTATTGAGAAACATGAACTTTTTAATAATTGTCTTTTTAAACACCGGTAATTTTGTTTATTTTCTACTTTAATTTTGATGCTTTGGGAGTCTTCCCACAAGAGAGCTGCGGGGTTAGAAAGAGATGTAACTATGGTTACACTGATAAGCAAGCTTGCTGCAACTGAATTCCCAGGTGCAGTGGAGCAGCTACTGTGGCTATTGTTAGCAATGAGGGAGGTGTTTTGCCAACAGAGAAATAAATGCATCCTCTCTGTGACTGATACAAGCAGTTGTCTGACTTTTTTCCATTAAAGAAAAAGGAATGCTGCTAACCACACACATAGAGATATAGATATAACAATCTTTAGAGTTACTTTCGGAGTACAGACAGAGGCCTGAGGCTTTCTCTTCATTCACTCAATCACTGTTGTTGTTTTAATGTTGCAATTACGTTGTTTGGTGGCCAGTCACCGCAAGCAACTCATCCATCTGATGAGGCACTAGTTGGATCAGGCATTATTATAAGGCTAACATGTCGAAGGACAGTAGGCACTAATATAAGTGCGCTAGTGAGGATATACAGATTAATTTACCAGGGATATACCAATGTGTACACAAGGTGCACCTGTTAGGAAGTAAAGGGAAGAAGGAGTTGGCAACACTGTGCTATAATAGTCATCTTGACTGGCAATGAATTTGACGTTGCCTGGTAGAATGTATGTCTTATGGGTAAGAATTGGGTATGCACCTGGTCATCCCAAGATAGTCATAAGACCCTACTGTAAAATCTCTCGTGTCCTCAGGTATTTGTATTTATATGTTCAAGTTTTCACTCATAGTTGAAATTAGTGCATACAAGTCACTCACTCAGCGGTAACATGAACCTGAGGGTGGTGTGTGTGTGTGTGACACTATAAAGATAACATCAGTTAGGAATCAGTTAGAACTGGTTTAAAAGGCTAGTATAGGGTAATAAAATTGTTTAGAGTAGTTCACAAGGCAGGAGCCAGGCCTGCGTAAAGGTACTGATAGAAGAAAGACAAAGTGCTTGTGGCTTAGTAACAGAATAGGGGTTTCCCCTTTACTCAAAGAACCGCCCTCGCTGAGTTGAGGCCGAGGCGATCGACCTCCAAGGCTGGGAAGCGAGGACCTCCCCCAAGGGGAAACTAAGAAAGAATAGGAGGATGAACCAAGGTACTGAGTCGTCTAGTCAAGACAGGTCAGACTCAGATGATGCTCTGAGGTTGTATGGAGAGTCTTACAATCTAAGCAGGGAGAACAAAAGCACTGGAAATGAGAATAAGAAATAAACACGAAGAGGGCCAGGGGTCTTACCCCCCCAAGCTGTATGAGCCACCTTCAACAAGTTGAGTCAAATGATTAGCTCGAAAGTTTGGAGCAGCTTTCTCTCTAAAGGGGGAGACAGGCAACGGTGCAAATGAATAGATTAGCAGGAGGATGGAAAACGAAATATAGTTAGTTATTTGGCCAAGTGTCCCCTCTGAACAATGGGAACCTTCCACGCGGAGGTTATGACAGGAAGCCGGGTCGCTGGTTCCTGCACAAGTGTGTGCGCCTGTGATAAATCAGCTGCGACGCGCAGCCGGAGACACATTGCTAAGCAACCAGCTGAGTGGCAGGCTGGCCCTGAGCTAAGATGATTGAGAGGTCTGGATTGGCTGAGGGGCGTGCCTGGGGATGCTGCGCAGAGCTCACAAAGCGGCTGTGCTACAGATCGGGGCGATTGCAATGCCACTGACACACAGACAGGCGCTGAGTTTGTTTACATCGAAGTGGGGACCGGCCGCTCTGCAGGAACTGCTACCATGGAACCCTTTAACTGTTTTTAATACTGTGTACAACCTTGTACTCAAACCAAGGTCCTTTGATTTTCCCTTATTTAAACCTTATGTCAAGCTGTGGAAGGGTGGTAGGTGATTCACTGACACACGAGACAGAACAGTTGTACTTGGAACACCACCCAGTTGCCCAGTTTTATATTCAGGACTTGTTTTTACTTTTCACTGGCAGAGGCCACTGTTGTCTGTGGGCTGCCTATCAATGATGATAGACAGCACCTCGGAAATACCAAAGCTGGTAAGAGAATTAATTGCGAGCGCACTCGCAGGTGCTCAAAGAAATAATAATGAAAACAGAAGGCGAAAAGAACAAGGAAAAATAACACAGTAATAAAACTACAAATAAAAGGTGCTGCACTCGGCAGCGTTATCCCGGTCGCTGCTACCCACACGACCCAGATCACCGACCTACTCTAGCGGCTCCTTGCCTGCTCTAAACAATACTTCGGGGGTCTGCCCAAGGGTTCCCCGCTTTCACTCTCTGGCTTTTTTGTAGCTGTGTTTCTCTCAGCTGGTTTCTCGGTCCTTGACCAGCGCATCTGTACACACAGCGTATCTAAGAGAGCAGACCTGAGGAAACAGCAGAGCGTTAACTTATAGGGCTAACAATTTCCCAAGACTCACCTCCCAGCCATTCAGAGAGGGGGAAAGTCCACACACCCACTTTCCCACCTCCCCGTGTCACTGCCATGACTCACAGGCGGTTGTTGGACGACTGCCGCCCTCTTCCTGCAGCACTGTGAACACGCCAACAGAGTCAGCACAGATCTCCCCCTGCTACATATCCTTCCCCTCAGAATGACACCACCGGTTCATTCGAAAATCCTACACCCCCATGCCTTCCCGAGAGAAAAAGTCTGTGTTTTGATGCAGCTTTCCTGCTCGGTGGACTACCCTGAAGGCATAGGGCTGCAAGGCCAAGTACCACCATGTGATTCTGGCATTGCTATCTTTCATCCGGTGAAGCCATGCTAAGGGGGCATGATCTGTAACCAGGGTGAAGTATCGCCCTAGGAGGTAGTACCGGAGTGACTCGACTGCCCATTTTACTGCGAGACACTCTTTCTCGATGGTGCTATAATTTTTCTTGTGGGGAAGGAGCTTCCTGCTGATGTACAGAGACAACACTGCCCCGAGACCTGTCTCTGACACATTCGTCTGCAGGGTGAACCTCTTACCAAAATCCGGGCTGCATAGCACTGGCTTACTACACAGCCTCCGCTTCAAAGCGAGAAAAGCCCTCTGGCACGACTCCATCCACTGAACCGTATTTGGGGCACCCTTCCGGGTGAGGTCTGTCAAGGGAGCAGTGAGCATAGAGAAGCTCGGGATGAACTTTCTATAATAGCCCGCTAGTCCCAAGAAAGAGCGCACCAGGGTTTTGGTTGTAGGAACCGGCCAGTCAGCCAAGGCTTTCACCTTAGCAACCAGCGGTCTGATCTGGCCCCCCCTACTCGATACCCCAAATACTCCGACTTACTCTTCCCAATGGCACACTTCTTTGGGTTAGCAGTGAGCCCCGCCTCCTGCAAGGATTGCAGCACTGCCGCTACCTTACACAGATGACTCGGCCAATCCTCACTGTGGATAACCACGTCATCTATGTAAGCAGCGGCATACTGCTGAGTTAAATCCAGTGTCATCATAAAATGAGCGGTGCCTAGACGCTCCAGCAACTCATCTACCCTGGGCATCGGATAAGCGTCAAATTCCGATTTCTCATTGATTCGTCTGAAATCAATGCAAAATCGAGTTGACCCGTCTGGCTTATCGACTAAAATGACCGGACTGTTCCAGTCACTTCGGGACTCTTCTATTAACCCCCGTCTCAACATTTCGTCAATTTCCTCTTTTATTACCTGTCTTTTATGCTCAGGTATACGGTACGGCCTCTGGCGAACTAGCGCCCCCGGCTCAATATCAATGTGATGATGGGCTACTCGAGTCTGCCCCGGGATGGAAGAGAACACGTCAGGAAACTCTGCCACCAGACCGTGAGCCTGACATTTCTGCGTTGGTGTCAGATTCTCAGCAATCTGTACCAATCCTTTTCTTGCCAACACAGAAAGATCAGGTCCCAGTTCCGTGATGTCATCTGCATGCGCCACTAACAACACCTCTGGTTGCAACCAAGGCTTTAAGAGATTGATATGGTAAATGTGTTTCTCTGTCCGTCGCTCCGGCTGGCAGATCTCATAGTCCACCTTCCCAACCTGGCGTGTAACCTCAAAGGGTCCTTGCCACTTAGCCAAGAGTTTCGACTCAGAACTGAGTAATAAGAGAAGTACCTTATCCCCCGGCTGAAATGTGCGCAACTGGGCTCCTCGGTTATACTGTGTCTCCTGTCTGTGCTGTGCCTGCTGCAAATTGTCATGCGGCCATTTCCCAACAGACTCAAGACGCTTGCGCAGGTCCAGCACATACCGGACGCTATTGGTCGAATTGTCCTGCTGCTCCTCCCACATCTCTCTGACCAGATCGAGCACGCCCCAGGGTCTCCACCCATACAACAGCTCGAATGGTGAAAACCCTGTGGAAGCCTGGGGTACCTCTTTGATTGCAAAGAGAAGGGGAGGAATCAGGTGGTCCCAGTAACGCACATCACTACGAATAAACCTGCGCAACATGCTCTTAAGGGTCTTATTAAAGCGTTCCACCAGACCGTTGGTCTGAGGATGAAACACAGAGGTCCTAATGGTCTTAATTCCCAAAAGCTTACATGTTCCACGGATTAGCCGGGACATAAAATTGGTGCCTTGATCAGTTAATATCTCCTTGGGAATCCCCACCCTGGAGAAAACCTTTACAAGCTCGTTGGCAACAGACTTAGCGGACATAGATCGGAGGGGAATAGCCTCTGGATAAAGCATAGCGTAATCCAGAATGACAAGTAGATGGGTGTATCCTGCCATGCTCCTCTCTAATGGCCCAACTATGTCCATTCCAGTACGCTCAAATGGAGCTTCCACTAGGGGCAAAGGCACCAGTGGGGCTCATGGAACGGCTCTAGGGTTGGCCTTTTGACATTCCCCACAACGCTCACAAAACTGCTTGACATCGCCATCCAACCCCAGCCAGAAGAACCGTGACACAAACCTTGCTTTAGTTTTATCCCTTCCCAAATGACCAGACAGGGAAATAGTGTGAGCCAGCTGCAACAAATCCCCCTTAAAGGGCTGAGGAATGAACAACTGATGACACACTTCACCGGTCTGGGGTAATTTAGCAACACGGTACAGCAGGTCTCGATCAATTTCAAAGTAGGGGTATGTGGTGGCGCATCTGGGCTCGACCACCTGACCATTAACCACCGCTGCTTGGTCAAAGAGCCTGCCCAGCACGTCGTCATGCCCTTGCTCGAGTCGGAAGTACGGGAGCGAGCTAAGGAATCAGCTCCCATGGCTTCCAACTCGGGGTCAGGTCGATCCCGAGCAGAGGCAGCCGAGCCAGACCCCTGCGCTGGCTCCGTGACCTCCCACCCGGACTCTTCACCAACCGCCCCCACCTGAAACTTCTCTGACTCCCTCCATTGCCAGCCCTCATTCTTAGTGATCCGGCGCTCCCATTTAGTTTTACATGGTTTAAATTTATGGCAAAACCATTCTGGATCGCGAAAGGGAAAAATCTCTCCAATTACTTCCTCTTTCTTAGCCAATAAAGAGGACAGGGCTGTCAGGGCAGCCAACCAATCTTTAAACTGCTCACAGTCCCGTCCCAGAACTACTGGTACTAGCAATCGAGGACATAATCCTACCTGCACCTGCCAGCAGGTGGGCCAATAGTCATACACACATTGATCTTGGGATAGGAGTAGACATCCCCATGAATACATTGAATATGCACCCGTCCCAATATACGTTTATGCACCGGTGAGATTAGGCTCTCCTGTACTAGAGACTGACCACACCCTGAATCCGGGAGAGCCTGGGTTTTTGTACCATCCACTGTCACAGGAATAACAAAACCTGTGTGCTGAAGTGACTGAGGTAATTGAACGTGCCTACCTGGTCGGCTGAGGTCACACTCCATCACGGGGCAGTCCCGGGAGAGGTGGCCCACCTCCCTGCACGTCCAACACCTGGTTTCTCTCCCTGAAGTTTTGGCAAAAGGGGAAAACACTGGAGCCATAAAAGGGGCTCGCCAATAAGGTGTCCGCGCGAGACCCCGGTCCGACACTGCAGCAGCCCGTGGGTATCCCCACCCTGCCGCAGTTCCCAGGCCGGGAGCTCCTGCCGACACCCCCCGACCAAATCCTGAACTACCCCTTCCCCCGAGTCCCCTTGCCCTCTCCGGGGCCAGTTGAGGGGTCGATCCGGTGGCCGCGCTCCTCCCATATGGTCTCGCAGGCGTTGGCTCTGCCGCCTGGTACTGTTCCGCCAGTTCGACCGCCCGATCCAGAGTATCTGGTGCCTGTCGCTGGACCCATAGCCGAGGTCCCGGGTGGTGAGTAATTGACTGACAAAGGAGACAGACAGTTGAATTTGGCAACACCGCACAGGTGCCCAGTTTTATTTTCAGGACTTTTTTTTACTTTTCACCTGCAGAGGGCACTGTTGTCTGTGGGCTGCCTATCAACGATGATAGACAGCACCACGAAAATACCAAAGCTGGTAAGAGAATTAACTGCGGGCGCACTTGCAGGTGCTCAAAGAAATAATAATGAAAACAAAAGGCAAAAAGAACAAGGAAAAATAACACAGTAATAAAACTACAAATAAAAGGTGCTGCACTCGGCAGAGTTATCCCGGTCGCCGCTACCCGCACGACTCGGATCACCGACCTACTCTAGCTGCTCCCTGCCTGCTCTAAACAATACTTTGGGGGTCTGCCCAAGAGTTCCCCGCTGTCACTCTCTGGCTTGTTCGTTGCCATGTTTCTCCCAGCTGGTTTCTTGGTCCTCGACCAGCGCTTCTGTACACACAACGTATCTAAGAGGGCAGACCTGAGGAAACAGCAGAGCGTTAACTTATAGGGCTAACAATCTCCCAAGACTTGCCTCCCAGCCATTCAGAGAGGGGGGAAGTCCACACACCCACTTTCCCACCTCCCCGTGTCACTGCCATGACTCACAGGCGGTTGTTGGATGATTGCCGTTCTCTTCCTGCAGCACTGTGAACATGCCAGCAGAGTCAGCACAGATCTCCCCCTGCTACACAAGCATACTGTATTAGACTAGGACTTGTATCATTTTATTGCTTGCAGTAGGATCGTTTAATAGAATATGCAGTACAGGGCCCACTTACAGGAAACATGCAATTTCTCATGCCTGTCTGTCAAATCACTGGAGACCACAGAAGGAAGACACTCAACACAATAAACCTTCCCATTTTCATGGGCAAATGGTCTGTCACCCGTCATCAAAGCTTAAATCAGTAGCCCCAGGGACTGACAGCGGTGAGAACAGAAGCCCAAACTCTTTACTGTGCTTATATTATAGTATCCCTCAAAAGAAATCTGTAAAACACTATCAGATATACAGGTTTTTTTTTTTTGTTTTCTTTTGGCATTGCCAATCTGCCACATGCAGCAACCTTAATCCTTTTATGTGAAGGCCACACCGAACATTAGACCCACATTTTATTACTGATAATTTCTCCAAGGTATATTTCTTATCAACGTATTGCCTAAAAAGTATCTTTAAAGATTTAGTGACTATCTTGAATATGTACATTGTTTATTCATATCAATGACAAAGTGTAATCAAAGACATTTTGCTTAGTGCAATGCAAGCTAAAACAAATTGAATCTTTAGAGTAGCTTGAATGAATTATTCATGAAAATTAAACACTTATTGTTCGCTTTAACAGTGTTGCTGTTGGCTGAATGTTCTGCAGGACCCTACAGCTTTTCACAGATTCCCATTCAGCCAAAATAAATACTGCATACACTACCCTCTTCTGAATTTGAATAATTTCACAGATCCAGGTAATTAGATGCTAAATAACTAATAGCAGCATTCTTAATTTAACAATGTTGTACAGGCATTTGTTCTTAATCCACATGTTTGTTTTAACAAAACAACAAATTATAGGAACAAAATCCATATTCTTTGATAAACAAGTGTTCTGTATAAATTATTTTGTTTGCTAAACTGTTCAATGTGTTTGAAGTTCATCATTTTTTTTTACTTTTATTTTCGCTTAGTGAAACACAGCACAATCGATAGAGCACAACCATATTTGGATAAATTAATTACAAGGGGAACTGCATGTTCTGACCGCAGTGATGTGAAATCAGCCGTCACAATTTGCAGCACAACTGAAGTTGGTGCGATATGCCATCTATTCAACCAGCCATTACTGTATGTGTTTACCACACTAGAATGCGCTATGTTGCTAGAAACTGGAATTTAAAGAATTCTAACTAAAAAAAACATCACAGGAGGTGTTACATGTTGAAGATCACATTACTATGGAAGGCAATGTATAATAGGCCAATATACAGTAGTCAGTAATTAGAAAGTACATTTTTATAATATATTTAAGAATGTGTTGTAATTCAAATAACTATACATTCTAATTTGATCACACAAGAAATTAACAGATACATCATACAGATTAGGTTTTTACATGTGAAAAGCTCATGTAACAGGTTATGTGTATATATTCTACTGCATTGTAATTACTTAAGGCTTTACTGTCATGTGTCTTACCAAGAAGAAATCATCAGTGCCTGATCCTGATAGCTTAAGAGCTATTGTCCACAATGCATTCCAGCTGCATCTACCTTTAGATTTATTGTTTTACTGCTGCTATTTCTAGATTTAAAACCAATTCAGTCATTTGCATATTTTCCCTGAGTCTGGGAATACATTACCCATTATGGTAAATACGTGAGAATATTTACATTATGAAAACTTTCAGAACACAGAACATAAGAAAGAAAATTTGAGAATAAGAAAAGGCCATTTGCCCCATCAGGGCTTGTTCCTTGTTAGCACACCATTTTCCCCTACTGGGGGGAACTAATTTAAAAGCACAGGATATTTAGAATGTTTTTATTTTAAATATCTTTGCATTAAATATCTTTGCATACCTTACATGTGTTCTTACAGGTTTTAATGTCCTTTAATGTGTCTACCATTCGTTTATGTTTTCTGTGGACCAAAATGTCAGCTACATTTGCATCCCGAAAAGCCACTACCTTTGCTTTTGGAAATATGTTTTTATTTATTAATTAATTTATTTATGTATTTATTTTTAATTATTATTATGAAGTATGAATGCTTCCAAACTATTTTGAACATTTTGGGTAATAATTTAGAATATGTAATTATTAATGGTATTCTTTCAACTTTCTTTTCTCTTGTATTATACTCAAGTAGTTCATTTCTATTGAGTTTGTCAACTCTTTTCAATTCTCTCTCAATAATATGTTCTTTATCTTCTATTTTTTAACATTTATTTTCAATTCCTTTCTCTGTTTTGTATTTTCAGATTAGTGTTATCCTTATACCTAGTCCTTTTGGAATGTCTATTTTAGTATGGATGGGATGTGCATATGACATATTTATTCATTGCATTTATATAGCACCTTTCATACAAAAGTATTGTAAAGGACTGTATAGTACATTGCAAAAAGCATTTACACAGCACATTTGAAAGTCCCCAGGCATGTCACACACACAACTGCTATATATTAAATAGCATATTTAAATAACAGTATATAAAAAATAATATATTAAAAAGCAGCAATTTAAAAGTTACATTAAAACCCACTAAGATAAGCCATTTTATGAAAGTATGTTTGTTTTCAGTCTTGACTTAAAAAGTGTCAGTCCCACCAAAAGTAGGGAGGGCATTCGTGAGAAATAATTCTTACCACACGCCTTGGTGTGTTGTGAGGCCTTCAACCATCCAGAAAGTGCGGTAAGAATTGTCTTGCCACACACCCTGGAGTGGGTTATTTTGCTTATAAAATGGCAAAAAAATAAAATTGAAAATAATTACACAAACTGGCTTTTTTAAGGAATATATATATATATATATATATATATATATATATATATATATATATATATATATTATGTATATATATATATATATATTATGTATCCTTCCACTGAGAAAAAATAGTCCCTGAAGACTGATTGTAAAATATTTTGTACTTTTTAATTTGCCATAAACATTACATTGAACATTGTCGTTTATAGTAACATTTTTGAGATGAAATTACATTTGTGAATTGAATGCAGACTGATTTCCCACATCTGAGGGAGGATTCAAGGAACAGCCAAACACTGCACTGCATTGGCACTCAAGGGAGGGTCTTCCGAGTGTTTTTTTTTTTTTTTTTTTTTTTTAAATCCTATTCAGGCTTTGCAGTCTTCAAGAGTAGCTGACAAATAATTTGTGAGGCTGTTTTCACACCGATGCCAGTAACCGGCATAATTTCCCTAGATTGTAAACCAGCATTAGATGATATGTGGACTGAACGGCTTCCGTGTCAATTTGTGCAGTGCCACAGTCCTTCTCATCCGCAACGAGCACAAGAGAATTCTATACTGAACCCGACCTTGTTTAAAAGCCCAACGGTTGTGTCAGCAGAGAGCAGGAGAGATTTTAATTTTGTTTTAAATATGTTTCTGAAATCGGACAGTAGTGGTGAGATGTATCTGTTGTGTCTATTTTAAATATTGCATACTCGCTAGTCGGTTTTATAAGGCACTATTTAGTTTAATAAGTAGATGCAGCTGCTGCATATACAGTATTACATGGTGAGTGAGACTTGCGTGGTGTTTTCTCAGATGGCTTTTGAATAGTGTTACTGCTACTGCTTGCCTCAGAGTTTTATTTGTTCTGTTCTCTGACTAAGTAAATACCACAGTATATTTGCCAATTTTTCTGTAATTCTAAGCAATAGAGATTAAAAAAAAAAAAAAAAAAAAAAAAGATTGGTGAGTGATTTAAATGCTGTTTCAGTTGTACGTTGACATTTTTACCTACAGAAATACTGTTTATATAATTGTTACTATTAATGTGTATTAATATTAACAGATCAGATAAGTAAGTTGGTCTACGATGTCATAGCCATGCGCTAAGACAATTATTACCACACGGTCATGTGATGTTGTTCAGCCAATCACAGCACTTAATTTATCCAAGCCATTTTATAACATAATTTTGGGGCACTGCATGAAAAAGCCTTTCCTCTCGTGTTAATTCTGTTGACCCTAGGAATAACAAGGAGCCCCACATCCTGTGATCTAAGAGTGCAATTTGGATTATACAGGGCCAGTAGCTCCTGCAAATAATCAGGACATTGCCTGAGAAATGAACAGAGCAATTACTGAACAGTCCCTATACGATGGAGTCTGAACTACCAATACAATCTCTCATTAAATACCACTCTAAGATGCTTCCTAACTCATCATATTTCTATCTCCAGCCAAAGCCTTTCCTCTCCTGAATCTATAAATGAATGGAGCAATATTACTGTCTGCATCTCGCTTTGTTGTTGTTGAAAGATGCTGTGTTTGTGCTCCAGTTGAGCTGACAGTCTGTGACTGGCTCTCGGCAGTTGCAGGTACAGGATTGGTTGCTTTCATCGATGCAAAGTATTGATTGGCTAGTTTTGGTGGATAATTTATTTGGACCAATTGTGCATTTGTTTAGTATTTACTGTCCAGTAGATTAGCTTAAAAATACAGCAAGCCAAAAAGAAAAAGCCAGCACTTTTGCAGATTGATTTTAAATTTGATTCACAGTTGATGCTGAGACAATCCAGCGGGCATCTATCATCTATTAGAACCTGCTAGAGATGGAAGCTGATTGGCTGACGGTACTGTTTATTAATACCCATGTTAGCCTCCTTACACTGGCACCCTGTGCGCCATAGAATTGATTTTTTTGATTTTGCTGATAACCTATAAAGCCCTAAATGGATTAGCACCTAGTTATTCATAGGGGTTTAAAACCCTAACAAGTTAATAACAAATAAAAATTGATTTACTAAATAAAAACAATTAGTTTTTCTCTTTATATGTATGTCATTCTGCAAGACCTGCGAGAGCAATGTATCTTTTCTCCTCACCTCCCCTTGCTTATTTCACTTTTTAAAAGGGCACAATCCCTTGTTACCTATCTTAATATATCACTGATCGACTTCTGATTTTCCTCAGAATGTCGTGTACTTACTTACGTCGTCTTCTTCTTCTCCATCGAAGGGGAAAAAAGCAAGCTGGATCCAGACTTGTCCCCTATTATAGAGGCCTGTATGACACAGACTCATCGATATTTTGAACAACTGCCATCTCGGACTGAAAATACAGGGCTGAAAGTGCTTCTGGGGTGGTCGCTTTGCGGAAAGAGTTCTCGGGCTTCACTCTGGAATTCAAGACCCTTAAATCTCATTTGGCTACTTGTTGCGCTCATGTGGCTAACAACAAGGATGATATGGCAGCTTGTGAGAGCAGGATTGATCAGATGGAGACAAAGATGGCTAATCTTCAGGACAGAAACCAACAACGCTGTTGATTTTTTGACCAAATCACTCCCACTGTGGATTCCGACCCTGTCTGGTAAAGATATTCAAATAATGCGTACACATTGTATTTATTCTGACCATTATAAAACAAATGATTAGCCTTGCATGCTTCTTTTTAATCTCCTGAGATATTCAGCCCGCCAGGCTATAGTGCAAGCAGCCAGGAAGGACACTTCTCGTTCTGCGGCCAGTGAACTTACATTTTGTCCAGACTATAGTAACTGCTAAACTATAGTCACTGCTCAGCACCGCAGGACCTTCTCCCACTCTATTGCCTTTGCATACTCCCATGGCCTGCAGGTGTTTCTGCTTTTCCCAACGGCTCTCAAGATCAGCCACAACTCCACAGTTCATCTGTTCCAGTCGACTGACAATGCCCAATCCTTTTTGGATTCTCTTGACCTCCCAGGCCCATCCCAGGTCCTTTCCCCTGCTTCTGCTGACAGAATGCACTCTGATGGGATGAAGAAGGTTGGCTCTGCTGTGCAACGCCTCAGCCTTGGTTGATTTCTGTCCTGGTAATCGAATCTTTCCACGCAATATACGTCAGTTGACGACAACGGGGATCACCTCTTTCTACAGTCGGATGTCTTTTGAAAGAACTGTTCTGGATTTTGATTATTATTATATTTTTCTTTTTTTATGGTATTTGTGTTGTACGCTTTTGAACTTCTGTCCTTGGACTTGAAATGTTCATGGCATAACTGAGGTAAACATTTCACTTGCCTGAGAAGTTTGGTGTAATTGTGATGGATATTTGTAGCATGTTTTTTTTTTTTTTTTAACATTTTTTTTTTTTTTTTTTAGTGGGGGTAGGGTGGGGGGGGTGGAGCTCTGTTTTCCCTGTCCACCAGAACCACGGATAGATATTATGTAGGGTGGGGGCTACTGGATGTTCTTTTCCCCAGTAGCATATACATGGTTCTTTGTGGTGGTCTTTTTTTGTTAAATCCACATAGGGAGATAATCTGACAGATCCTTCTGTTCCAACCGCTATAGTTCTGATATTCACTTTGATAAGGACACCTGTATGTGAATCCTCCAAAACCAGGCATTGATGGTATTCCTCCTGAATATTTTCTAACCTTCTGGACCCAACTGGGTCCTCTTTTGCTGGGTATGATGCAAACTGCTATTGCTAAAGGCTCTTTTCACAGAGACATGAACACTGTTATCATTTGCCTTTTACTAAAAAAAGATAAAGACCCTACTCTTTGTACAAGGTATCGTCCCCTATCCCTGGCATCTGATAATGTCTGTCATCTGATTATACATGTTTACCTTTTCAAAGCTTCTTATAAATCTTTAGCAGTTAAAACTATTTGGAGTAGCGATCTTGCTTCCTTAGATATGGAGATTAGTTGGGAAACTATTTGTAATAATTTAGGCTTAGCCTCCAAGAACCCTAATCACCAACTGATTCATTTTAATTTTTTTCCTGGTTTTAGTCAGAATTCTGAACAAGCTGTAAGCAAGACACCACACCTTTTGGGATACCAGAAATAAGTGCATTAGAGTAATCAATTCTACATGAAACAAATGCATTCATTAAATAATTGGTCTAAGTTTGGCTATATTTCACAAATGGTAAAAAGATACTTTTGTAACTTCCCTGATATTAGTCTCAAATGATAGATCAGGATCAAAGATGGCCATCAACATTTTTTATTTCTAGTTTAAGGTGTAATTACAGATTACTGTGGTCGGGCTCACACATTTTTAGTTGGTTCAGAGAGCCCACTAGCATAACCTCTGTTTTATCTGGATTTAGCATTAAAGAATAATTAGCATATATAAAGAAAATAACAAAGGACCTACAATAGAGCCCTGTGGAATACTGCAGACAACTTCAGACCTTTCAGATTTTGCCTCCCCAATAGAGACAAACTGAAGTCTATCGGAAAGATAAGACTTCATCCAGCATGGGACAAGGCCAGACAGTCCCACTGTGTTTTCAAGTGACTCAGTAGATGGTCTACAGTATCAAAGGCAACGGTTAGATTAAAAACATTTAAAGCCCAAGTCAAATCTCATGCATATCATTGATGCATATCAGTAGGCTTCAAGATCTGTTTTAATAGATTCTTGATCAAGTTTAACCAAGGTATCTAAGAATTTAATTTCAGATTTTGTCCACTGTAGATCCACCAAAATGTTAGGGTTGATAATATTTGCTACTTTATGAAGCTAGAAAAGAGATTCTTCTCCATATGTCCATATTCCAAATACGTCATCCACATATCTTATGTATTCTGAAGGTTTCTTGTCTAGTTTACTCAATAACATTTCCTCCCATTTAGCCATATACATGCTTTTAATGCATGCATAATTCTGAGCCTAGCTAGAAGGAGCATATTCATTAATAACAAACAGCAACTATGAAGCATAAAATAATACTGAAATTGGGATTGCGTCTGGAACAACAGCTCTTACTGACCCTGAGGCCAAATTCTCTGAAGAAATTGGCTGTTAAAAATGAACACAGTCCTATGATTCTTTCAAGTCTACTTATAATTTGTGTAGTACTGATAATACAGATTTCCCAGCAAAGTATACTGCATTACTTAAGTTGCCAGTAAACAATATTGTAGAATGCATTCTTTCTTGATTACATCATTCTTATTTATTATACCAGAGCCTAGGGATAAAACCTGTGTAACCTGAACAAAAACAGACTGACTGTGTTTAAAAAGCCATGCATTTTTCTAAATGTAATGGACCTACAGTTAATGTTTTATTTATATTAACACTACAAACTTTAATTACAAAAACAGATATTTTTCTCCCTAACAGACTTTTGGTGAAATACACTGGCTACAATTGCAATACATTGTGAGAATCCTCAGTGAGAACCTATTTTGTATTTTTAATCAAATCAACTACATACATTTGACACAATAGAAAATCCATTTGGATTGAGAAATATCTCTGAACTTTAACCTAAATGAAAGGCCACGCATCATTTCCGGAGAGGTTTTGCTTGAAGCTCATTTTCAGATAAGTGACTAGTGCACAGGACATGGAAGAGTGCATATTTTGTGATGAAGCTGTTAGCCATAGGGGTTATCCAAACTTGAAGGTCTCATCAAACAAAGTGTACAGAACAAGAAAATATGCATATATCACATACTTGAGGCAGTAACACAAACGTTAGGCCACTTACTGTAACCCTGGTTTTCTTTCATTTCGAAGATGACCAACAACATACTTATGGGATATGCCTCCTATTGGTAGGTATTCACTGAGCTCTTTATATCAAAGCTGCCGATAGCCCCTTTCCTGGGGGGATATCCTCGATCCCGCCTACCGAGGGATTAAACAGTCAGCCAATGGAAGTCAAGTTCTCTTTTTGCTTCAAACCCGTGAGGGCGACCAATGCAACCTGCTGGTTGGTGGTTGTTTTCTCTTTCAGAGAACCAGGGTTACGGTAAGTAACCTAATGCTCCCTTTCAATTCGTAATATGTATGCGACATAGCCCTTCTAGCCGCAGTACAAATATCGGACCATGAGGCCCCTCCGAAGAGGACCCAAGATGTAGCCAACCTTCTAGTAGAGTACGCAGCTAAAAATAAGTTTTATTTTAGAGCCGCTGCAAACGTGCATAAAACTACTGCAGAGTCGCACGCTATGAAACTGTTCTGTGTTTAATGTAGTTAATGTAGTCAAAACAGCGTGTTTATTTTAACATACCAAACAGTGGTTACCTTTAATTCTGATTTCCCCACTTGTATTTTCTCATAATTTCTTTGTAAATCAGATGTTTTGATGTTATTGTTTGTTTTGTCTGTGACACAGTTTTTGCAGCCTGCTTGTTACACGTGAGGGAAACCTGTTACAACATGAGCACTGACATGAGACTTCGGGGTGGTCTTGGAAGGGTTACAAATGCTTGGCTATAGAACAGAGTGATTTTATCAGCTCAGAGGTGACTTTTGACATGCAGCGGGAGCTTTGTTTGATTGACTGTTTTATACAAGTGTTTTCTGCTTACCCTTTTATTTTGGGCCTAAGTTCAACTCTGTTAGCTATTCAACTCTGTTAGCTATTCAACTCTGTTAGCTTGCAATAGCTGGTTTGATACACTATTATTCAGTAACTTTTTTTTCTTTTCCAATATAATCACACCTAAGACTTGCTGTGCAGTCCTGCATTGTATTGGTCTATTCATTTGAACTCAAAAATAAATATTTTTAAATAGAAAATAAGTATTTTTACAGCTGTTGATAGATAAATCACGCTTGAAAATGTCTCCTGTAACTATTCAAAACAAGTGCAAAGCTCTCAAGTTCAGCAGCACTAAACCAAACCCACTGTTTTTACTACGACAGTATGGCATACCAGGGTGGTGGGGTGAAAAACACACACAAACACCACAATATTTACAGGCAGGGTGTCTTACTCTGCCACATCCTCCAATTAGTTAATCTTGGATAAATGACAATATAATATACTGTATTGTATAAAACAAAACAGATTGCGCCAGGAGTTCCAATTACATTTAAATGAAGTAAACACTTAAACATTTTTTTTTACATTTTTTACATAATCTGAGACACTTTGCAGAAATGTTTTGGAGGGTAAAAAAATGTTTTGCACTAAAATCACAAGAATGCAAAATATGCATATATACATGGTCTTGCAAAGTAAAATCCGAACATGAATATAAGCTTTGTATGCTGGTAAAGCAATTAATATTCTGTTAGAAATCACAGGCTATGAGAGATTGTCCTATAACATAATTGATAATTAGATCTTTTAAACTGCATATGGCATCCATCTGTACATTTGATAGCCAGTGCAGTATTTGCTAATAGGCTTAGAGTGAAGTCTTAAACTGAAGTGCTGCCTGTTTATTGTGGCCACCTGTCGAGGCAACATATTTCCTCAGTTCAATAAATGAAGCAACCTATTGTGAATTTACCTGAATAAAAATTAAAAAAAAGACAAATGTGGCCCATTTACTATGGGCCACATTTGTCATATATGGAGTGTAAATACCATATACTATTTGTTTTTATTGTTTTTTTGTTGTATAAGTGAGAATGGTAAAATATATCACACATAAGCCCATTCGGAAGGTCATGTGCATACAATACATTCTCCACATTTATATCGCCAGCCTACTGATCACCCTACAAGTCCCGTATCTTAACGAATTGACCTGACTGTAATCTAATATAAGTAATCCATGGCTTAACTAAATGCTTTTCTGTAAAATAGGCTATGTCCTTGTCTTTGAGTACTGTTATTATCATTGTATGATGTTTGGCATTTATACATTTACCCACAGTAAATACCAGTATTCCCAGCAAACCAAAAACAAATAAAACTCTGAAACAATTCCTAGAACATTGAACTGAAATATAGTTCAAGATGACAGATGAAAAAATGTCAGCGTTTACAGGAGTCTAAAGTGAATTTGTGTGAGAATGTTGGCCACCTGCCTGCAGGATTAGGAAAATCCTACTGGCTAGAAACAATTGCCATGGGGACCGCAGCTTGCTTCTCAGTCTTGTCAGTCCTGCTTGACAGGTGAAGGTCACAATCAGCAGTGTAAGCCCTGTGAAACTTGCAATGCAAAATGCTGCAAAGCTACATTACTATGACTTGGAACTGATGTATAGAAAAGTAGTAAACAGATACAGCAGACACCCATATACACAAACCTCATTGTATAGACTGACACACAGAAAGAGTGGTTGTATCATTATAGAGTTTTTGTTTTTGTGCCTCTGTACCAATGGTACAAGATCATACCAGATCTGCTTTATATCAACATTGCCACTTAGGGGGTGATGTAAGGATATGTGCAAAGTGATTTGCAGGTGCAAAACCCCCATATTGCTACCGTAAATCATGTTTAGCAGCCATCAGGTCTGATTTTACCAGTCGCTAAAATATAGCATATGTAAAGAATGGTGTTCGCCTGGTGTTCTGCACCTGCTATCAAATTTGCACTTTGCCATCATTAATTCATTAAAATTATATTGAATTGTATTCAAATGAAGAAAAGTGCATGAAATTGGACATGATCTGGACACTAAATGGGCGCAAACATTATAATGTGATGTGATGTAAGGTGTTGCACTTAGACAATTGCTGACCCTTCAAAAACGCTACACCTCTTCTTACAAGATGCAAACCATTGTAGAAGCGAGCAACTAAGAGCTGTATAAAAGCACACACCTGCAGAGACCTGTCATTGGCTTCAGGATGGCTGCTGTGGTACACTTCCTGATGCAGTGGCACTTGGCTATTGTTGAGGAAAGACAGAAACATGTTCAGAGGAGAAGGACAAGATGAAGAAGACCCTGTATATTCAATCCCGGGGTCACTTTGTTTGGGGTGCCGAAGGATGCGGTGCTAAAGTGTTATCGTCTCACTCCGCAGGCCATCCTTGACTTGAGGGATGAGCTAGACCTCAGCTTCAATCTAGGGACTGCTATCCCTGCACATGTGTAAGTGCTGTGTTCTCTCAGACCACAGTTGGAATGTCTGGAGGAGTAGCCCAATCCACCTTTTCCAGAGTGTTAGGCACATTTCTAGATGTCAAGCTTAAAAGGGCAGGCCAATTTCCTAAGGATACTAGCATAACTGATGTTGGCTGAGGCTTTTCTAAACAACTTCGTTTCATCATGCTGACTGACGTGAGCTGTAAGGAATCTCAGCTCCTTCTTAGAAAATGTTTCTTTTCTTTTCCGTGCACCAAGAGGACTTTGCTGCCCTTCATCTGACATTTTTTTTGGTTTGTATTTTCGTGCTTCACAAATGACATACAGCGACTACTGCTCTCTGTACTCCTACCTCTGCAAGTACGGCCGCTAAATAGACTGATGTACTCACTGAGACCCTCATTATCACAATTGCTGATCATTATTTGTGCATGTTGAGTAATTTGCATTGCTCTTAAGCTTACATAGGGCGCAGTGCAAAATAATTGCCTGGCCACAATGCAATCTGTGGCTCTGATTTTTAAACTTTGTTTTTGCAATGTTGGAACACAATATTTTGGTCTGTTACAACACAGAAACATATACAGTAGCTATACAATTCTATCACTGAGATAGGGAAAGCACTCTTGCAGTAACAAGACAGAAAGGAAGGCAGACATTAGGCATAAAAGGATACATTAGTTTTACTTCTACTGAAAACAAAAAACTAATTTAAACTTGTGCAGAACTATGAAACCAATAATGTGAGTAACAGATATGTGTTTATTTGTGGATATGGTGATAGGAGTCGTGTGAAAATGTTGCTCTGGAGCTGGATCTTGCTGTAAATAAGAGTTCTGGACCTTAAGGCGTGATAGCCTCCCAGCCCAGATGATAATGGCAGGGACAGAGACTCAGACACAGAAAGCTGCAAAGTTAAAAGCCCTAATGCGCTTTTTAATCAAAATAACTATACAAAACAAAATAGACAAAACACTAACAAAAACGCATTTAACAAAATTAAAAGCACAAGGGCCAAAAAAGAAGCACTTTCCTCATGATCATAAACAAACAGCACTGCACAGAACACAGAACACTGAACACAGCCCTCCACTTCTATCACCAACATCAGCGCTAGACCTTTTCCTCTAATACCCAATAATTGACTAGCCCTGATCTAATGGATTTATTTCATGTACAGTATTTATTAGGATAAAGTATGAACAGTATGAAATATTGAAGTAACATACAACCTGTAATTACACTTATGTACTGCGTACATGCACTGTTGGAATGTAGAATGGGAATAAGAGGACTTTTTTTTTTTTCCCAATGAAATCTAACTTTACTGGATTGTGCTTGATTCTTGTGCAAAATGCTGAATTCTCTCATTTGGAGGTAAAAAAGAGAGCTCATATACTATAGAAATACTATTTAGGTCTCAAATATAGCTCTCATATGTGGATATTCAAGTGTATACATTTAATTACATTGTGAAGCAGTGAACATTCACTTAAATTCAAATGCTGGCTAAAATATTTGATAATAAAAAATGTATTATTTTATATTTTGCGGCACTTCACTCAGATGGCTGAAGCTGACAATATACAGTTGGAACGTTCCAATATTAAACTAAAATACTGTAAGGAGTGCCCCAGAAATGCACATACAGGTTTTGTGCCTTTTACATTTGAATAGTCTATAGTTAAGTTTGGTGTCTTTGGTATGGTACAATGCCCATTATATATTTAATTTATATGCTGTTTTATTGTTTTTTAAATGTGTATCTTCATGCGCACTATATAAGAAGAACTTGGAAGCTGTCTTTAAAAGGACTTGCATAACCTATTCTAATGTTATACTACTGCAAGTTCTACAACACTTGAATGAATGTGTTCTTACACAATGGGGCAATTTACAAGCAAAAACTGAAAAGGGTGACAACAGATCTGCATGACTGTTCTGCTTCCACATTTACATGAGAGCTTATTTTAGAGAGAGAATTTAGTTGTCCAAATGCAAACAACCTCATTAATAATAAAATAATGGGAGGGTTTATTTAAATATCACCGAATGCGCTGAAAAGAGATGCTATGCGATAAAGGGACATAATGCATAGGGGTTTACATGAGGTAAAACGCACTAGGCAGAGATGAAGAGAAGGTTGCCCCCCATCTGTCTGGAATGCAAAGTGCTTGCAGTTAAAACGGTCATGCTGCCAAGAAGAAGAACATAATAATATAAATTTCTGCATTTTACAATTGCAGCATATTTTAGTTTAGAAAAGTAAACGATGGCTGGCGCAATTAATGGGGCTGTTATTTCACAGGACGTCTGGGAGGATGAGGATTCCAGCAAAGGGTCCGATGCAACTGCCACTGGCCGGTCACCCATTAACTAGTGCATTTCCTCCCAGAACCGAAATTGGGACCTCGAGCTTTGACCGGAGGACTGCAGGCGTTGTCTATCCTGCAGGTACAGATATTTCAGTTTCTTGAATTTATCTTGTACCTGCAGGAGCGTTCTGTTTATACCAAGTTCAGCCAGAGCACCAGTAATACTGGTGAAAATGGTGGCATTTCTTTGGCGAGGTCGATCCAGTTCATCCATAACCCCCAGGTCCGCAATAATTTTGAGGAGGGAACGAGTTTCCTCATCCGTCCAGTGGACCTGGTGTTACGTGTTGTCAGAATTGGTGGAAGCTTGAAACATCCTGCGGGAAAAAAGCTACATTATTCGTAGTATTATTATTATGTTAATAATACTAGTAATAATGATCTAGTAGTTCTCATGCATAGTTCATAAAATACACTGAAATGAATAAATAATGTTATGAACTGCTGACATCATTGTATTGGTATAAATCAAAATCTCTATGTACAATTTATATATAATTTAGTAATTTAGCCGCGACCCTCACCAGGAGAAGCAGACTGATAATAATGGATGGATGGATATCTAACTGATTTGTACTAGTAAGATTGGGATAAGGAAAATCTTACGCTACAGCAACTGGGTGGAAAGAACATTCCCAGAGAAGAACATTCTTTTATATAGGAAAGGGGAGGAGGTATTATGGTATTTCATGAAAGTCTATCGTGAACGACTGTCAAGTTTGTTGCTATGGGACTAATTAGGCCAATTAGCGCACACTTTACCATGCTTTATCAAAGTGTAATGACACTTAAGCCGCACACTTTTTTTGCCGTGCACTTTTGGAACGAGCACAATCATGCATCATTTGTGCGTGACACGTCATGAATACACGATAGTAGCGTGATTAAAACTTGCATGTAAACCCTGCCTATGTTATATGACACACCTCCAACAAAGTACCATGTTAGAGAAGCTGCAACATACTGTGCTGCGCCTTGAAGTTTTGTTTTAATACCAAGCAACTGGCAAACCTTGTGAATTTTTGTTTTAATACCACAATATCACAATATTTATATACAAAATTACCACTCCATTAGTTCATGTATTATAAAATACCAAAAGAAAAATATTAATACACCAATTTAGACTAAGATCCAGTGGCATAAGTACCAACAGCGCTGTGCACCAATTTTAGTCTTTAATTTAACACCTTTTGAAACCCTTTTAAATCAGCATTGTAATGATTTGGTAATACAACTATTGAATATGGAGTTACAGGTTACAAAATCTTAAAGACAAAATTTGCCATACCAAAAGGACTAAAGGCTATTTCACAGAAAAAGAAGCATGAATTTGTGAGCACAGCACAGTGATGTTACTTCAGTGTAGACTCAGCTAGAATAACAGCTTGACTTGAACAGATAGATGGAAAGTATTTGAAAAATGCTCTGCTTTTTTTGTGCAATTTTGTTCTTACAATGGTACAGCAATACTGTACATTTTACTCAGAATCACTTTGATTGTCAGAAAGAAATATGGTACTGAGATTAACAGAGCTATTTTTCTAAAATAATTCACTCCATAGGCAAGTCAGTTTGGGTATACAATATCTGTCTACCATTTTTCAAGGATCCTTGTAGTGATGTAATTTATTTTGTATGCAGTTGCTTTACCAAGTTCATCTGATTGCACTGTTCTACAATTTGTGCCGTACTACATGAGGATAAACAACTTCACAAGGGCAAAGCAACAATCCAACTCTTCTTTGCTGTTTGTATGTTATTTATGTGAGGAACCAGGAGCCACAAATAAACAAACATACTGTTTGTGGGTGTGGGAAACTACTGACATGTAAATAAGTATTGTTAGAACCAAATAGTGAGCTCATTTGGACACTGCAATTTGTATAAAAATAGACTTGCTTCCAGTTTTTAGTATGTTCTTTACATCCGGAACAAGTTCTCCCATTTGATTATAACATTTCAATTTTCCATCTGGTAGATACTCTTAATTTAATGAATCAATTATCTAATTTCACTGATTCAGCCAGTGGCTCTGTACCCTTTAGTAACCTTCAGTTCCCATTTTCTTTCTGCAGGTTGTTATTCTCCCTTACACACTATTCCTTTTGAGTGTTGCTTTGTGTTGTTTACACTTTGCTTTTTATTTGTGTTATAGCTTCTTTCTGTGAATTATTTCCCCTCTTCATTTTTATTTTTTTTTAGCTTTTATTACTTGTTAGAAAGGCTCAGAAGCAAAACACAGTAATACAAACTGAACCACCACTGGCAAGCTGAATAGGTATAAACCACAGCATGCATGGTTTTAAAACCCTTTTATAGGGCAATACATCTTTGAATTTGTTACAGAATAGTATTCTGCATTTTGTAGATTCAGTATACAAACAAAAGGATGGAATCCAAATACTGCATGTTTTATGTTCTATTGAAAGGTAATTCTGCAGATGATAATTTTAATGGATGTTTTGTTGACCAACCTGTTAACATTACCAGACAAACTAAAATACAATGACATGAGGTCCACAGAAAATCTTGTTTAAAAATATTAAGGTGATGATATTCAGATCGGCCACTTTTTAGATCATTAAAATTAACACTGAATTATAAAATACAGACATTGTAAAAGCACTCCATTATACATGTAGTCATTATACATTATTTACTCAAGAGCTTGTAACTCAGAACTTGGGAATGAATAAGTATGTTGCATAAGAAAAAATGTAGATAAAACAACAGTTCACATTGATAAATGCACACTTACCAAATGCCTCGTAGAACTCCTCCCTTGACAGATGCTTATCGCCATTGTAATCATCGTATTTCAACAGATCAAACAAAGTGCACCCCGAGAGATCCTTAGCCAGTCCTTCTTGTTTTATTACCTAATATGAAAAAAAAGCTTTGTTAATGGCTATATCAACTGTAATATACATTTGGATTGCTGTAAAACCTGAGAAATGAATGAACATTGAAACCTGCTTTAAAAGAAAACGGAGATAATTATTATGAAAAGTACATTAATATTGTGGTTGGCCAATCCTGTGTGTGTGTACACTGTGTGTGTGTGTGTGTGTGTGTGTGTGTGTGTGTGTGTGTGTGTGTGTGTGTGTGTATATATATATATATATATATGTATTATATATATATATATATATATATATATATATATATGTTTGGATAATTTAATCTGTGTTATAAATATAAACATCAGCCTAAATGGTTTCACTTTTATCATTATTATTTTATTTATTTCCAAGGAGAACTTACAGAGATGCACTCTGAACTATGCATCAGCTGCTGTGCCACTTACATCAACATCTCACCTAAAAGATGGAGCATAAGGAGGTTAAGTGACTTGCTGAGGTTCACACAATGAGTCAGTGAGTAAGCCAGGATTTGAACCAAGGACCTCCTGGTTATAAGCCCTTTTCTTTAACCACTTGAGCACAAAGCCTCTTTACTTTTTGGTAATTAGTGTTGTCAAGTGGATAAGGAAGCACTGCTACTACATGTTACAGATTTCCTATTAATACAATGTTTGTATACCTGTAATATTTAGAGATGCCACTATATAGATTAGAGATTCTCAAACTAAAAACAGAGTAAAAGGTAAATTGCAAAGAAGAAAGAAATCCTGTACTGAAGCGAAAGAAAATATTTAGGGCTGTAAGGTTGTTCATGTGATGGGTTTTGGGGACGAAATCTGGAGTTACAGCACGATCAAGGGTATAGACAATATAAAACCTAACATATTGTTTATATATCTCCTTAACCTAAATCAAACACGTACCACAAAAAGAGGCATTTACGAACGAAACCTTTTTTTTTTTTTTTCCAAACAGCCCTTAATGTATTTTGTCTGTTGTATTACAATAAACGTTTATCACCAAAGAACATTTTTTTCGAAAATTGTCTAGGAATTGTCTTGTAAGGATGTGAAGTCACCAAAATGTTGGTTATATGGTTAGATAAAGGAACAAGAAAGTCATCTGGAAATAATAAATGTCTGGTAATAATTTTGCATCAGCTTTGATAACTCTGAAAAGGCAGGTATCTTCCTAATGAGCACAAGGGGTCCATAATGTTCATGTAATAAAGAGTTACAATCCTTTCTAAAAACATCTTTGTGTATTGCAAACTTCAGGCTATACAGTTAGACTGCATTACTAAAAGTGCAGTAGCATTTCAATGCTGCTTGTTTTCAAGTACATATTACTGATTATATACTTTCATACATATTCTTTACATAACAGTACCCACCTGTGACAGCTCGTTGGTGTCGACAAGACCACTGTTGTCCACACTTAAACGTTTATCAACACGTAAGGAAATAGGCCTACTTCTATGTATGTACCAAGAATAATAATATTATAGTATCATACTTTTGTGTGTTTTCACCTGTTTAGAAAATGCAGGAGTTAACTGAACAAAAATAAATCCCAGTTTTTCAATCTGGAAATCTGGTAACCCTAAATGTAGCCTATAGGCCTAATAATACAGTAATGTAAACATAGTTGGATTCATGAGTTGTATGCATTGTAAAGCACTTTGATAAAAGCACTATATAAAAACTAATAAATACATAAATACATCTGTGTTGTAATTGATATGATATATAAGTCTGGTTGAAACAAAGTGCTCTGCAAAAATTATTACTTTTTTTTTTTATACAGTTTATTGAATAAAGTTATTTCTTCAAAATATATGTTGGTAGAAATGCATTAATTGTATGATATATATCATTAGTTTTTATTGCATTTTTAATTTTTTTTTTTTTTTGTGACAGATAATTATACCTGAAAAACACTTGGCACTTGCAATTTCTTCCAAAGCAGAACTTTGTTTCAACCTAAGCTGTCATTTAAATAAGGAATGTTAACTGAAACCATCTGAATTTTTAAAATGTATGTATTTATTTATTTTTTAACAAAACAAACCTTAGGAAATGTATTGCAAAAACTGTGTTAAAGTAACTTAAAGTTAACCAAGCAAAACCCTCAAAAGTGGATTTTTTGACACGCAACATTAACTGCACCATTATGTGTATGTATGACATCACATATGACGTCAATGATGACATAACTAATCACATGACAAATGCTCCCCAAAGACCTGCATAGGAACATAAAACTGGGAAATTGTTCACCATAACTTGGTCCCAAAGCATCTGGTAATTGATTAGAACACAACCGTCCTTCCACATCGGTAATATTGATTAAGATCACCAGTGGCGTTATAACGGACCAGCCAATTATCAAATTATTATGGATGAAAGATGAAAGAAAGAGAAAAATAAGTGTCAACTGTGAAACATGATTTTGAAATAGACATTACAAAGTTATTAAATCCATACAAAAAAACGAATGGTATGAACCAACAAATTTATTTGTATAATTAGCAAATCTATTGTCATTACAACTGTTCCACCAATTATTATTGGACATAAAAGAAACAATGTGCCAGTATATGGAATTATAGTGCTACATGTCCCCATGTGTTGATACTTCCTTGAACACTGAAGACTAGTTCTGGAAAAAATTAAGAGACCACTGCAAAATTATCAGTTTCTCTGGTTTTACTATTTATAGGTATGTGTTTGGGTAAAATGAACATTTTTGTTTTATTCTATAAACTACTGACAACATTTCTCCCAAATTCCAAATAAAGATATTGTCATTTAGAGCATTTATTTGCAGAAAATGACAACTGGTCAAAATAACAAAAAAGATGCAGTGTTGTCAGACCTCGAATAATGCAAAGAAAATAAGTTCATATTTATTTTTAAACAACACAATACTAATGTTTTAACTTAGGAAGAGTTCAGAAATCAATATTTGGTGGAATAACCCCGATTTTCAATCACAGCTTTCATGCGTCTTGGCAAGCTCTCCACCAGTCTTTCACATTGATGTTGGGTGACTTTATGCCACTCCTGGTGCAAAAATTCAAGCAGCTCGGCTTTGTTTGATGGCTTGTGACCATCCATCTTCCTCTTGATCACATTCCAAAGGTTTTCCATGGGGTTCAGGTCTGGAGATTGGACTGGCCATGACAGGGTCTTGATCTGATGGTCCTCCATCCACACCTTGATTGACCTGGCTGTGTGGCATGGAGCATTGACCTGCTGGAAAAACCAATCCTCAGAGTTGGGGAACATTGTCAGAGCAGAAGGAAGCAAGTTTTCTTCCAGGACAACCTTGTACTTGGCTTGACTCATGCGTCCTTCACAAAGACAAATCTGCTTGATTCCAGCCTTGCTGAAGCACCCCCAGATCATCACTGATCCTCCACCACATTTCACAGTGGGTGCGAGACATTGTGGCTTGTAGGCCTTTCCAGGTCTCCGTCTAATGACAAAACATTTGCAAACTTTGAACTTTGAAAACGCAAATTATTAGCGAAGATTTATAAAATACTCTTAAAAAGATTAAAAAGAACATTAAAACAGAAAAAAAATTCTAATTAAATAAACACACAAACTACTTTTCTTATATTAAGAAATACATACACTGAAAATGATATTCTTTAACCCTACAAACTTATACTGCACTTGGATAAATAAAGACATTCGATAAAAATTATAAATGCAATGATATATCATATAAAGTGACCAAAGTATTGTGCCTTCTGTTACTTATGAGAGGACAGAAAATATAGAATGTCTGTACATTGTATTTCAACCATAGGTATATTTCTTCACTGAGTAGTAGAACAATGATGGAACCCCCTCCCCAATTTTTTTTTAAGAACATACATTTTAGCAGAGCCACCTAGGTTATGTTCCTATGTTTTATTTTTTTTTGGGGTGAATGGAGGTGGACACAATCACCCTCATGGAGTGGTTCCTCAAAAACAAAGGGGAACCCGAGCAGCCGGTCACTACGGCCATTAACATTTTGGAGCAGAGGGATTGGGACTGGTGGACCGCATGGGAGAAGTGGCACAACCCGGCAATGCTGCAGGATGTCTTTGAAATGGTCCTCTGGTATCTACAAACCAACATGGATGATCCATTGTCCCCATTGCCAGAGGAAGTTCCGAGGACATACAAAGCCATGAAGAGGGTCTGGAGGGTTAAATAGCTTGAGCATCCAGTGCCAACGAGGAAAGAGCCTGAGCATCCCGCGCCAACGAGGGAAGAGCCAGAGCATCCAATAACTAAAAGGGGGGAGCCCTAGCATCCAGCACCCACAAGGGGGGAGCCCTAGTGTCCAGCACCCACAAGGGGGGAGCCCTAGCGTCCAGCACCCACAAGGGGAGAGCCCGAGCATTTAGCAAACACAAGGAGGGGGGGGGGGGGGAGCCTGAGCATCTAGCAAACACATGGGTGGAGGCTGAGCCTCCAGCACCACAGGAAAAATCCTAGCTGTCTCTAGTGCCACAGTTGCCAAGGTCAGAATACCCCACACTCCTGCCATGGCAGGAGAGCTGCTCGGAAGCCTATCTCCTCCTCAAGATCTTGAGTTGGTGCCCCACCTGCAGGGAGTGTGGGCACTTCACGACCAACTGCCCCCTCCCAGGAGTGGAGGATGAACCACTGCCTGAGGGCCATCGGGATGCCTACCTTCGCCTTCTGGAGGTATTGAATTGGTGACCCACCTGCGGGGAGTGATCTTCCTGGTCAACTGCCCCCTTCAAGAGGAGGGGTAGGAGGAACAGCGGCCAGAGTGCCCCGTACTGAGGTCAGTATTGTCGCTGTCTCCACCACCAGAGGGAGGCTATCTACAGCTCCCGCCTCCACTGCCACCAGAGGGAGAGGGGTTGCAGCTGTTCTACCTCCACCACCAGATTAGCTGGAGCTAGCTCCACCACCAGAGGGAGAGGAGCTGCAGCTGCTTCTACCTACAATACCTAGGGATGCCAAAGGAAGGTTCGAACGGTACGGTCTCCTACGGGATGCCGACATTGCGGAACCCTACTGTTCGTCGTTACGGACCTCTACGGTTTGGATCTGGAGGCCCCGACGGTTCGGATGTAGCTGCCAAGCCTACAGCTCCTGGTGCTGCCAAGCCTGAACCCCCCCCCCCCCCCCCCCCCCCACCCCACCCCACCCCCCCCCACCCCACAGGGATGCCTGTTCGTCACCGGACAAGCAGTTGCATGGTCCACTGCCTGTTCGTCACCGTCCCAGGTATACACTGCTTATTTACATGTTCTATACACTTTGTTAAGTAAAGTGAACTTGAACTCACTGTTTCTCTGTTTCCAGCTATCTCGTTCACTATGAAGGTGAGTTATTTTATTTTAATACTTACATTTTCACATTCTCTTTGTATGTGTGTATTTTTAGCAAACATAAAAGTGTGGATAAAAATATGCAGGAGGAGGAGGTGGAAACAAAGAAAAAAGAATCAGTTGAAAAGAAATAGGTGGAATGCTGAAAGTAATGTTAAAGAATATGAAGTAATTATGAAAGCTGTAGAGGAAGAAAAACCAATTGTAGAGATAAATCCCCTCAAAATTGCTAAGTGGATTAAAAGTGTGGTTGGGAACATTGAAAAGGCAAAGAAAACGCAAGGAGGTGATTTGTTGGTAGTGTGTAAAACAGAGGCTCAAATGAAAAAAATTGTTGCAGTTAAAAATGTTAAAGTAAAACTAAAATGCCAGTTACCTAAAAGTAAGTTAACAACAAAAGGGGTAATTATGGAGTTCCACAAGACAACATCTCAGTGGAATAAATTAAAAATGAAATGAAAAAATAAGAGTTAAGCGATTTAAAATTAAAAGTAACTACAGGTACTGTGATGTTAATTTTTGAAGGTGAAAACATTCCAAGTAGGGCATTTATGGGCATCCAGTCATTTATGGTAAAACAATATATTCCAGCAGTGTTAAGATGAGGGTGTGTGTCTAAAATATAGATAGCGGTAGGGTTGGAGCAGCTTATTACATTCCAGAATTTGAGGTAGGAAAATGTGTACGTATTACAGATAACATGTCTGTTATGACGGCTGAACTAATAAGGATTATTTTGGCATAACAATGGATTATAGAGGTTAAGGTAGAGAGGGAAGTCAATTTTTCTGATTCATTATCAGGGCTACAGACAATTAAGAATGAAGGAAAGGGGGATAGAAAGGATTTAGTACAGGAAGTAATGTATCTAGTGTCAGAATGTATGTATTTAGGATTGTATGTGTTTTTTGTGTGGATTCCAGTCCATGTAGGAATAGAGGGGAATGAGATAGGTTAGCAAAAATGGCAGTGAAGAAAGTGAATGTGGGTATGGATGTCCATTATGGGTTAAGGGAGTGTCATTTTTTTAGGGATGGTATTGGGCAGCGGTTCTCAAACTATGAGGCATGCCTCCTAAGGGAGGAGCAAGCTGTGTGTCCCTTTTTTTTTTTGGAAGTTGGATGATTTGAAAAAAAATAACAAATTATTATAGATTTTAAATGTATTATATTTAAAAATAACTAAAATAAAATAACACAAAAAGCTTTTATTTAACGTGCTAATGTTCCTTAGCAACTGTGAAACGTCACACATACATGCGTGGTTCCCCCCTCCCCAAGTAAACTTAAAAACAGTATCAGCAGCGCTTACAGTGAGAAATGGCTTTAATGAGAAATGGGTCTTTTTGTGACAAATGGAGAAAAACGTACAAGGCAAGCCGAAGTGAGGGCAGCAGCGGTGGTTCCAGCAAAACGCACAAGCTGAAAATATGACGAAGCACATTTAAAACTGGGCTTTACATGGAGCGGGTCCAGAGGTGCACCGAGCCTCAGTGTGTTTTATGCAACGAAATAATGGCAAACCACAGTATGCTGCCCTGCAAGCTACACCAGCATCTTGAAACAAGACACCCTACATTAGTATCTAAACCCGTAATGTTTTCACAGGAAGCTCAATGAGTTTATTTCTTTATTTATTTATTGCATTTATATAAAGTATCGCAAAGCACTGTACAGTACATAGCAGAAAAAAGAACAAACCACAATACATTTTTCACACATACAATTGTAACAATAAGACCATTTAAATAACAGGTTTAAGCAACAGTATACACATAATAATACAAAAGCAGCAATTTTAAAGTTACATTAAAACCCAGTAAGATATGAAAGTGAACAGGACAAAAAAACAAACATTTTAGTTGCTTACATTTGTACTCTTTTTACTACTTCTGAAACTCATACTGCTCTATATTGAACAAAACCCTTCTACTTTTGTATTCACTTTTTGCAACATATAGGATTTTCAGTTTGTTATATTGTTTTTGTAAACTGGGGAGGCACAGTTATTTTTTTTATAGTTCAGGGAGGCTCACTATGACAAAATTTGAGAACCACTGGTATAGGGGATGGTAATATAATAGGTAGGGGATATATAGGGAAATTCATTAGGAAAACAGGGAGATTTAACAAGTCATAAATAAAATTAAAAAAAAAAATCAGGAATCAGGAAGTCTTAGGCTCACAATAACAATAATCAAAACAAACTATAGGTGGCAACAATAAGCTTCAGCTCAGTGGCCATTAACCAAAAAGAAGTATTGCCTCCATTAAGTTTTTGTAGTTGGTGCAACAGAAAGGTTGACACTGGGGCAGGTTTTATTCTTAGTCGATCTGGCGCTTCTGGAATCATGCTGTAGTAGGCGTGTACAGTATCCAGTCCACGCTGTTAGTGGGCTAATGACAAGCGTTTTTTTTCTGTTGTTATATTTTTTAATGAAATACTTCTCTAAACAAAGGAATGAGGCAAAGCCACATTTGGAAGTATTTTGAGGACCCGGACGAGAAAACAGTGGTATGTAAATAATTATGCCAAACAAAATTGGCGTACCACAAAATCACAGGTTCAATGCTTTACCATTTAATATGAAAATATTCAGAAATTACTTGTGATCATGTTAGCCTCTATGAGGACAGCGTGTGAATTGGGAATGCAGCAGAGTTTTGAAATCGATTTAAAATTAACCCAATGCTGTGCTGCCCTGTAAAACAACAACAGCTAGGCTAATTTAAAGAAATTGTGCTGCTGCTGTTCATAAAAAAAAAAAAAACTTTCAAAGAGAGAAAAAGTTACGATTATCACAGTCTCGTGGAATTCCCTAATCTTCCCATAGGCAGAAAGCTTTTTTCACATGAAATTGTTCTTTATGATTTTTGACCGAACGGCCATTTATGTTCAGTACACTTTTTGTTTGTATGTTGGAACTACTGCACTAAAATAAAGGACCTAAGACATACACTTCAAACAGGTAGGCCAGGCACCTATTTTTAACAATTTAATGTAAAGCTTGTGTGGATACGTGAATTTGAATGTGTTTCGTTAGTTAGTAATACTTGACCATATGCAATAACTGCACAAGGCGGCAAACATTATATTAATTACTTCATATATTACTTGTTTGTGTGTTAGATTGGCATTTAAAAATAGGACCTGTGGCATATTTTTGAGATTTATGTACTAATATGTAGAGGAGAGTGGTGTTGGAGTCGAGTACTCGGAAATTATAATGCTCAAGTACTGCAATATAGTTCTCGAAAATCCCACCAAAGACCACAAACTTTTTAATCTCTGAGGCAGACTTTTTAATATCGGTCACAGTGTTCTTTACAATTCCAAAATCTTGTACTGTTTTATCCCTGGTAATTACCTTTTTCAGAAGTGAAAAACAAACTATTCTAAAATAGCTCCCCCACATTTGTGATCAGGCTGGGGGGGGGGGGGGGGGTTGAGAGTCGAGTAGGGAGGCCTGCGAGGAGGCGAGGATGGAGAGGGGGCCTGCTCTGGAGGAGAGGGTGGAGAGGAAGGAGTCCTGCTCGGAGGCGAGGGTGGAGAGGAGGGAGGTCTGCTCTGAGGTGAGGGTGGAGTAGAGGAGTGAGGCCTGCTCGGAGGTGAGGGTGAAGTCGAGGAGTGAGGCCTGCTTGGAGGTGAGGGTGGAGAGGAGGGAGCCATGTGAGGAAGAGAGGAGGGAGGCCTGCTCTGGAGGTGAGGGTGAAGAAGAGGGAGCCATGTGAGGAGGGAGGCCTGCTCTGGAGGAGAGGGTGGAGGAATGGAAGGAGGTCTGCTCGAAGGCGGGGCGAGTGATGATAGGAGTGAGAGGAATCAATGAACAGATGGTCTGAGGAGGGGGGGTTCCTGCTGTGGAGATACCTTGAAAAGGGAGCTAGGGGACTTGATACTTGACAGGTGAGTGGACCGACCGTGCTGAATTGATCCATCTTGAGGTATGCAGCCAAGTAATGGAGTAAGCATGGAAGGTGGCTGAGAGGCAGCTGATCTCCATGGGTAAATCATTGTAGGGGAGAAGGAAGTTGAGGCAGGGGGAAAGCTCTTAAGAATCCCACAGAGGGTCAGGAAGAATGCTGATATGGAGAGACTGGAGGGAGTTGGAGAGAATCCCTAGCACAGACCATGAGAGCCAGGTTTTGATTGAAGGGCTATGATTATTCGAATCTGGACGCAGAGGATTGAAGACACTGAGCAGGAGCTCTTGAACAAGGTGGAGGGCTGCAGACATGTGAAGGAGGTTACTGAGAGTAGGATTCAGTCAAATAGCATCTGGAGAAGCTGAGGATTCTGGATGGGGGTTGTGAAAGCAAATGGGACCAATTCACTGAACTTGGATACCGAAAGTAGAGGCAGAAGGAGAGCTGGAACTGAGGGCTGAGGTGGCAGCTGAACTGAACGAACATGAATCGGTTACTGGAGAAGCACCGCGCCTTTGCGTCCCATATTCTAGAAATGAGGGCAGAGATGAGACACCGCCTTTCTATGTGTTAGTTAGTACAGGATCGATCAGCGGTTTGCTACTATCATGTCTGCTTGAAATGGAGAAGTTAAACTCACATTCAGAGATTTGGGTTTCGCAACACCAGTTATTCTCTCAATAGTGGAAATCCTTAGCTCATAATCAAGACAGATTTCCAGTCTTGTACCACGTCTCAAACCAAGTATTAATGCTGTAACATTTGGGAGGATGAGTGGAGATATGAATAGGATTGCTGAGGAAGTGCCCCGTATTTTGATTAGATGGGGATTAGCGTTAGCCTTGATTGTGGGAATGCTGCCACGATCTGCGTATTGGAGGAAGGCTGGAGTATTGTAGACTCTGGAGAAGTGCAGCTGCAGATTTAAACAGTAAACTAGAGCGACTTTTGGAGCTGCAGTAGTGAGCTGATCTGAAGAGGGAGTGGAGATCTGCTGTAGTGAGGAGCAATTAACAGTAGAGATCTGCTATAGGGAATGGAGGACTACCATCGGTAGAGTGCGGTGGTCTGCTGCAGAGAGTAGGGATTCAGTGTTAAGGCAGATTTAGCTGGAGCCAGAGATGGGGCTGCTTTTGGGCAGAGATGAAGATTGCAGAGATCTGAGACCACTGCAGAACCAGAGAGGATGAAGAATGTGTTGCTCCGAGGCGTCTGCAAAACCTATTGATTGATCGGGAGCAGTTTATTGTCTATTGGGGGTAGGAGGACATTGACTGGAACGTTGACAAATTGTAGGACATGGTTCCATGACTGACTAGTGGCTCGCGTTTATGAAATGATGACTTTGATGAAGCTGGTCGGATTGGAGGAGCAGCGTCAGATGAGGAAACACGAATCTGGGAACAGGAATAAGTCACAGGAATGGATGCGTGATGCAGGGAAGCAGGACGTTATTATGATGGCAGATGCTGAGCATCTCAAAAACAGCTGAGTAAGGTTGCTTCATGACCAGGTCATTGAAGAGGGGAAGAGTTGAAATTGGAGAACGTAAGTTGCTACAAAAGGTTGAGGAGGAGGGGGACTCCTGTGAATCCCTCAGAGTGACAATAAACTGCAGGAATGTATAGAAAAGCTGGAGCGTGTGAGCTTCACAGTGATAGCTAACCAGCTTAGAGACTGTAAAAAATGTGTGGTGTTATACTGCCATCTAGCGGTTATGATTAGAATTAACCATTGGCTTGAGTGAAGCCGGGTAGAATATATTTGGTTATTGTGATTAAAATCCTTGTCGGTGTAGAACAACAATTGCGTATTCTTTTAGATTTGGATATCTTCATTACATGTTTTAGGACAGTTAGTCATGTATATAAATACATTAACACAGTATTTAGATGTCACAATTCGGTGAGTTGAATGAGCCCTCACAGATTGTGAAAGCACAGCAGCAGCAAGCCAGAAGATTGCAGTACCGAGGCACGGAGCTCGCAGTGCGGATGAAGCTGCCTGGTCACCATGGCGACTTACCACTCCCCACAGTCACGCAATGAGGGCGTTGCTGTGGTAGCCACGGACTGAGAGGCGCCGGTGTAAAAGTTGCAGAACAGCAGTTTTGTTGCAGCATGTAGTGACCAGTCGAAAGCACAAGCCGCCACACGTTGAAATGGAGTATGAAATTGACTGCATAGGTCTTTAAAACGTTGAACGTAGCTAATAGAAATCCAGGGCAGGATCTTATGAAGGAACAGTAATTTGTGCTGGCTCTGGGAGCGGAGGAGGGGCGCTTGATTTCAAGTGAAGAGTAAAGGAATGTTCATCTGACAGATCTTTGTGGTGGATTAATAAAAGGAATTATGGCAAGGCAAACGCTGACGACGGGAATATCGATGTCTTGTTGAAGGAGCTTTAGAGGTTTTAGTGGAGGGCCAGTCTGTCTAATAAAGACGCGGATGAGCTGAGAAATGAAGCTGCGGTTTGGACGGTGCTGTTGCTGGGCTGGAGGCTGGAAAGAGTAGGAAAGACTAACGCTGGAGCTCCTGCAGCCGAATGGAGAAGCTGAATGATGAGAAGCAGCACCGGAGCAGGTAGGAAAATACTTGATAATATCTTGGGAGCGCTGCACAGAGAATTGACCTCTAGTGAAAGGCAACAAAGTGTAGATTAGCAGTGAGGCACGAAAAGACGGTGTCTGAGCGTTTGCTACAAAAACGAAACACTAGACAGCGAAGGTGCAAGTGATCAAGGCTTAAATAGAAAATAGGTACTAATTGACAGAAAATTGGAAGCCCCCTGCTGCACGCCTCCTGAACTACGCAAGTTAACATAAAAAAATAAATAAATAGATAGTTTTCTAATGTGGGCTCTACCATGTGGTAGATGACCTTGACTTTCATTGACTTAACTCCAGTCGCAGTCATCTACCACACGGTGGAGCCCGCATCGACGGGCTCTAACGCTTAAATATATAATACAAGAAAAACAAGACTGTTTTTTCTTTTTTTTACAACTAATAAAAATGTCATATAGAAGTAACAATAAGGTTGCTGGAATGCCATCAGAAGGGTGTGAAAACATGGTTGTAGTAATGTCACAATAATATTACAGTGTTGCAGGAACATTCCAGCTTGAATGTTCATAGAACGCTGTTTCACTACATTGCCACAATGAAATTCCAACATGCTGGCGATGTTGCAACAATGTAATTACCTGGGGTTTTGCTTTCAATATTACAATGTTTTCTACCTAAGGAAACATAAAATCTGTACACGTATTCTTTCTTTTCTCTATTTTTCATATGACTGAAATTCTGCCTTTATGTCACCCACACAATTACCACTTTTTTCTTTCCCTCCCTTGCCTTAGTGACCTATTCACACCTATGCAAGATTAATGTCTAATAAGTGTAAAATAAGCACACACAAAATAGGACCATTAAGAGACTTTCACATTATGGGGTTGGAGACTACATTACACAGAGTCTAATTTCCACACATTGGGTAAAAAGTCAAAACATTTGTCAATGGATTTACAAAGTTTATTTTAGTACAGTAGTTCTAAATTGCTGCTTACCTTCAAAAGATCAAGTCACATAGATTCAATGCTGAACTCCAGCTTTACTGTTTCAGTTTAAAATTCTAGACTTGCAACAGCCAGATGAGCTTCTCCACTGAATGGAATGATGTATCATTTTTGTTATAGATTGCCCAGACTAGTTTCCATAAGCTTTTTCAGTCCCCTCTGGTTCCCGCAGCGCAGTCATACATCAAGTTAGTGTTCTGGGACAAACTCAGCTATCCAAATCAGAGGTCACTGATTGCAGTCTTAAAGACCAACTAGAATTGTCATTACTGTAACACCTGGCTGAGTCAGAAATGGATTTCTGGTTACAAGGCTGCCAGTTGCTCTCAACAACCTGAAAGCAGTGATGCAAAAAAATTTCTACATTAACCAAATACTGGACAGAATTAAAAACTTTTTTAGCATACTTGTCACAAAGACGGCTGCAGTGGGTGACATCAGACCAGAACCAGGAACTAACACAAAATAAACAGAGAGGTGGAGTTTGATGAAGCTGAGCGCTTGGTTGCACTCAGCATTTGGTAAATGAACAAACAGAAAATAAAAGGTTGAAAGACAAACAAAACACAGGACACAGCACTTTCGCCAAAATAAAGAGACAAACAAAATGGACTACACAGACAAACAAGGTGAGCTTTAACTATTCTTATTATTCTAACCTCCGTCTCCAATCCAGTTCTCCACTCACCAAACACACAACCCAGAGTGAGTGAAAACATGCTGCTTTTATACAGCTGTACCGAGACTCGATTTCTAATCAATCATTCAGTTGGGTCTCGGTACAACTGCACATGAATTAATAAAAGTGCAATTCCCCATGCACACATATTATTACATTTTACCTGCACATGAAGTGCTGTGCAATCCTCGTGCCTAAATACAAATATACATTTTAAACACTATACACCAACATTAACACAATACATGTAACACGCAACACAAATAAATAGCCCACGGGCGGGGCACTTTGCCACAATACTACACTACTGAAATTTCTCATGACTCTTTCTGTCTGTAGTAAATTACCGTTATCTTTAATGAGACATGTATACAATTTTTAGGCTTCCTTTACTCAATATAGCAACTATTAAAGCCTAGTCATTTGGTAGACCTGGCCACTGAATTTTTAATAGCAGATTATAAAGAAAACTTTGGACAAATATGCTGTCACAACAAATGTTTATCAATACATGTGTTAATGTGTTTAAAATATGTATTTAATTGCATCTCTGTTTTTAGGAAAATATTTTTAGGGATTGTTTAATTTGGCAGCATTGTTGTTAGGGTCCAACTAAATAGTGGCAGAGGCCAGTTTCACTGTATTGTGTTGAACACTTTGTTTTAACAAAGTAAAAATAAAGTTTAAAATGTGAAGTTCTCAGACTGTACAGTATTCATATTCATATGTCTCTCGAGCTACAAAAAAAACATATGCAATTTATCGATTTATGTACAGTCGGTGCGGACAAGGAATAGAATTTATTTTCTTTTTTACTTATTTTCAGGCAATTCTTGTATGTAGTGTACAGACTCTTTCAAACTGCAGTCGTTTGTCTGAATAGAAGTTAACCCTATAAGGAGTGAACTAGACAAACAGAGCAGGAGACAGACTTACTTACTTACTTGCTTACTCCAGCAATGTCAGCAGGATCAATTGGACAAGGTTCTCAGGGCACGTACACAAAGTGGAGACCAATTAACCTTTGAGCGAGAGCTCTCCCCAGCTACTGCAAAGCCATAAATATTTGTGACCCCAATATTTGGCAAATCACACCCATAACACCTATGTTGTTCCAGAAATGTTGGCGACCTGTTGTACTGGTAGTAGTATTATTATATGTACAGCACTAAGATGTAATTGTAACTATATTGTGGCTTTATGTAATATTTCCATTGCATGTGCTGAACATATAAGTAGACTAATGTAACACTATATAGGCTAGCGCAGGGTTTGAAAGGCAGAATTTCTGGGTAAAAAAGGACAAAATATAAAATGTATTGACTAAAAATATTCAAATTAATAAACCAAATTGCAATGCTCTATTCATAGGCATTGCCATATACATTCTGTTATACTCTGTTTGTCTTTAGTATGATGGTATTAAATATTTCTGTTTAATACCATCATTCTAAAGACAATGTAATCTCTGTACTGCAATCAGTACTACTCACAATACACTTTCAATAATGCTATACTGTATCATGTTCTTTCTAATATTTAGGTATGCAAATTCTAACATTATAGTAAAACAAAAAATACCACTTTTTATAGCATCTTAAAACGAAATATAATTATTTTTCCCAAATGGAAAGTTAAACTAAAGTATACTACATATTGTATCTGGTCTCAAAAATAGGGTTAGACTCCTACAGAAACTAGTGAGTAGATTATACTGGGTTATGCAATGTGGACCAACACTGCACGTTTTCCTACGTGCAAGGGGTCTGGGAACTGTCAGGCCCCCAGTGGGGTCCAGGGGCAAAGCCCCTAGGTATTTTATTCACATTTACAGTGCCAGTGCAGTTAATTTTACACCTGAAACGATGACAATATTAATTGGGGAGCCTGGGTCCATGAACTATCATTCTGCAATTTGGATGGGAAAATGTAAATTTGCATATAAATCATTATGTTGTGTGAAGATTGGAACTAAGTTTTAGGCTTCCAATAATTGGTATAATAATTAACATTAACAGTAGAAAATGCTAAACTGTAAAAAGCTGCTAATCTCTCTACTGGGTAGATTTTCTATTAAAGGTTTCCAGGCCAGAATAAAGAAAATGAAACTCTCTCTCTATCTAAATTAGGAGGCCAATCCTTGCTTGTTCTTCAGAAATATTATTTGGCTACAAGACTATATTCGGTCCAATATTGGATTTTGAAACATGTTAATGCCGGATGTACCCACACGAAACCATTTGGAAAACAACCTGACTTTTCACATCTCCTAACTGGTCTCAAACAAAAATTATTGAAACATTTAAAATAAAAAACAGGTTTTAAACTAAATGTCTGGTGTATTATTGTAATAATACACTAAATGTCTGGTGTAATATTAAAAAAAAAAAAAAAAATAGGATTATACAATGATTATTTTAAACCGGAGAACAAAGATATATCATCCATGAAAAGAGAGAGGCTGAACTAACAAGGTCTTGACATCACATATTCACTGTAATGAAGAACACCCTTCCTGCTTTCAATCATGTGCGTATTACTTATTACTAATAATAATAACAGTCATCATGATCTTTACGTTAGATAGCGTCTTTCACTATAAGGCCAAAACAAAAGTTTTAAACAGAACTGTTCAGGCTGGGCAGAGCCTTCACTGAACCTTATACCAAAACACAGCATAACAAACTTCTTCACTACCAAACTCCCTCCACCAAGCAAAGGCTTTTCTCCCTTTTTAAATCAGCTCCAGTCACATTCTCACATGTATTTTGGCAGGATAGGAAATTAACCCCATCCCTGTCAACCACCACCAAAACACCACAAAACAGTATTTACAGGCAGGGTCCTGCCATGCCATAAGGTCATATGCAAATTTTGACTTAGTTTACTTTAGAAATGCCTTAACTAAATTACCACATGTTGTGGTAAAAAAATGTATTCGCCCAAAACCAGTCACATCAATTTCAGTTCACGGTGCTGCTTATCAATTTCAGTAGAATACTCCAGTGACTGTTTAGCCAGAGAGCACACGCAAATGCAATAAAATCATCCTTTAATGTTGGTGCAACTTTGTTTTTCTCACGAGGCTGCTGCCCTTCACCACTTCCTGTTTGGAGTAATCGGTTATTAAATATACTGTACAGTATATTTGCATTATTTTATTATTATTATTTATATAATGTTTAATATTATTATTATTATTATTATTATTATTATTATTATTATTATTATTATTATTATTATTATATACATGTTGATAGCCACGTCAGGCTGGACAGTACTTTTACCACTGAGGTTTGCCCCCTGAACCTCACCCCCTCACCTGAACACCAAACATTTTGGCCACCAGTTGCCACTGGGAAATACATAAACATAATGTTTTTGTGTAAAAGAGCAAATATAAAAAATACATGATCTGAAATCAACTGAACTGAAGCACAATCTCAGAAATGCATCATTGTGTTACAGACTTAATAAAAGTGCAAATGCAATGAGAAGTGGAACATAACGCTTCTGTTTTGCAGGACAAATAATAAAAATAACACTACACTTACTATTTAAGAACACAGTATATATACAGTTCCAGCAATGTCTAAATCAAATTGGCAGATTTTACCTGAATTGAAGTCAAAGTAGATGCAGTAGTCAGAGGTGAAAGTAACTTGAATTTCTTACCTGTGTAGTGTTATTTTCAGGTACGCGTTGAAAAGTGGTACTCAGCGCACTGCGCTTGCACACGCATTACTAAACAACTTCCGGTAAGAAAGCTGGGAAGCGCTTGTTCAAATATGGGATATCTGACAACGTTTGTTAGGTAAACTGTTCCCCCACTACTACCGCTAGTTGAATGAAAATTGATAAGAGTTTGCTTAAGGACTTCAGACTCAAAGTCAAGGACTCGTGATTTGGACTTGGACAAAAATGACAGTGACTGGGACTCGGACTCAGGTTTTCCAGGCCATGCTTTGGGCACCCTTGCGTTACAGTAACTCAGTTAGTTCCCTGCTGGCTTACTGCAGTTTGTATAACTGCATAATCAAGTGCTAGGCAAACTTGGTTTAGATTATTGGATTTTGCAGGAAGTTCTGTTAAATTGTTTACCTAAGCCGGATGCAACTGTGTTGCCTCCAACAAAGACGGTGGTTGTTTATGAGCCAGAATTCAACTTGGTTTTTGAGGACAGAATACCTAAATGCTGTATGATAAGAATGGATTTAAAACATACAATACACAATTCTAAGGAGGTAAAATGACCAAAAATAGTTTTACAAAGCTATGTTCTTAATGTAAAAATAGTAACAGCCATGTGTGGCAGTCGTGTAGAACATTGGCTGTTCTGGGGTGTTTCTATGTTATAATGTGTTGTGTTATTTTATTAGTTAGTATTAATTAGTTGTATTTTAAATGTTTAAAATTCTTCAGTTGCTTTTATATGTCTGCTATGTCTTTTCATCTGCGATTTCTCTGCATCCTGTCAGGTTTTAACATTAATGTCTTAAATACATAGTATTAAAATTCATACAGTGCACTGGAAAGAAACAAGAGGATGTCAGATACTTTGCTAAGCTGCAATGTACATTACATGCTAACTGTAGTGATTAGAGTTTGTAGAGATTATCAAGAGACAATTCAAAGTACTGGTATTCTGTTGCTGAATGATAATTATTCATTTTGTGAGTGGGGTGCTGTTAAATATTTATGAGACCTTGAGCTTCAGTAAGCCAGTCTACTTAATTTTATTTCTACTGGTATCATTAAAACCGCATCTTTATCAGCGAAAAAAAGATATTAATAAATCAGATATACAATGACATATTAGTTATCTGATATTTACTTGAAGAAAAGGACAGTATTCTATACTCCTATTCTAAATATTAAAATGATAAAATGCAAATGACCACAAAACATTGATTTGACAGGAACTTCAAATGTATCTGGTGATATCATTTTTGCCTACATTTCAATTTATAATTAAGAAAGTCCAGGTGCTGAACATCCAGTAAAAAACATTTTCTATTGATTCCATACAAACTTAAAACTTACTATTTATTTTCTAACAAATTCTCATATTTTCATGAAATCAGCTTTTAGATAACTATCTTAAATGTTTCAGAACACCCTTTAGTGTTTACAACAAACCCTACTAATCATGGCTGTCTCTTGTGCTAAACGTAGAGATGAAATGTATTTTTCAACATAATATCGATTGTTTTAATATTTGTTTTCACATATCTTGGTCACAAATCAACTAGGGAATGGTTTGACAGACTGTGAGGATTACGTCAAACTTCCGGCTGTGTACCTGCCTTACTCTTCCTGCATTTGCCGTTTTAAAAAGGGATATGCTGATAAAGCATAATAATATTCCTTAGATTGCAAAATGTTCCCTTACACTATGAAGAAAAAAACAAAACATGATGATATTTTATAGTTGTGAGGCCATTTTGTTTGAAATTGAACATTCTAAAATGGTTCACAAAATGTAATGGATGCTTACCTTTATCTTTTTTTTTTTCTTGATTAACTTAGTTTTTTTGTAATGGGATGGAAATTACTGGAAAAAAAACCTCCAAAAAACCCATAATGCTACAAAACTAAGAACAAACAACTCATACGATTACTTTTGGACTGAAACAATAATAACCTTCTGTTCTTTACTTTCGCAAAAAATGGAAGACTACACATTGCACATTGACTTTTATATTTATTAATGTATTTTATTTATATTAGACATTTATATTTATATTAGCCTACATCCCATACTGCTATTTTTGCAAAAATGTTTTTATTATTTTATGTGTGTGTTTCAACAAGTCATATGTTCCTGGTTTTGAAGCAGCATCTACTAAGAGGGGCCCTGACATTAAGACATTGAATAAGATTAAGACAAGAATAAGACATTGGGCCCTGCCCTGAAAATGCTGTGGCAGAACTCGATGCAGGTTCGTGTGCGGTATAGGCTCATAGCCTCACAGCTTTAAGCATTAACACTTACTGGTCAAGAGGACTGAAAATCAGCAGGCAACCTCAATATTTCTGTCAATCCAATTGTATCTTTTCACCCTACGAACCTAAGCAACAGATGTTATGAAGCTACTGAAACAAGGAGTCAAGGCTCAGCAGCGGCAATCTTTTCCTGAAATCTTGGACCGCCAAATCAGGGTCCGCTGAAGCACTATTAAGTGAACTTTGCCCAGCAGATTTTCCTCACTTACTCACAGGTATCACGAGACTCTTAAACCCTTTTTTTTCCTTCCTCAAAACAAAAGTATTGTTCCTCTGTAAACATATTTAACAAAATTGAGATTGGACTGAAAAATATGAATTTGTGTTCATTTTAATTTAGATTGAATCAGGAATAATACCTGCTTTATTTAGCTTCTTTTTTAAACTACAGAACATTTAATAACTTGGACAACTGCATATTTCCCATTGGTAAAAATGTTTTTCACAAACGAGTTGCAACAAAGGAGGCATACATAGTGTTATATACACACCAGAATAGATAGGAGATGACCTTGACTGTGTGACTGGAACATTGAGTACAATCAAATGATTTCAGCTATCTGACAAAATCACATGTCATTGGAGATACAACATTGACATGAAAGCTGAAAAATCCTTAAAAACATTTTCAAGTCATATGAGAATGATAGTTTTGTCAAAAGATCAGAAAAGAGTATTTAGGGGGTGATACAGTCATAACAGAGTTATTTAAACTCCACACAAATAAATACATCACCTAGTTACTGTTTGACAAACAAACCAGGATAAAAAGGGCTACAATTCTTCCACTTCCTGTGCTTCAACAGATGAAAGAAAGAAGACAGTTGCTGCTTACACATACACAGTACAGTAGTAACTAACTAGCGATAAGAACAGGCTTGAATATTTTTCAAGAAAGCAATAATGATCCATGATGTGGTACAGAACAGAAAAGACAGAGCACTTGTTATTTAAGTGCTAGTGCCCATCAATGAAGGCTCTACGCTGTGTTAGTTAACCACAACTGCAGTTATGCTTCCCGACCAAAGATGAGGGTGCTACTGAAAGTCAAAGTCAACTAATACACAGTAGAGCCTTCATCGAGGGCCACTATCACTATTAGAATTTTTTTTAAATCATTATTTCCTTTAAAACAACACTTTAAAACATACATTTACCATGAACATGTACTGATTCGGCAGGTACCCTTCCACTGAGAAGTTTTAGGAAAATAGTTCTGAAAATGTTCGTAAAGGATCACACACATGATTAGAGAGAAAAAAAAAAAAAAAAAAAAACTTTAGAAAAAAAATAACCTTTTTACTTGTCGGGGCTGCTTATAGTTTACCTGGGCAGTGCCAGATATCTGAATGGAGCACTATTACTGAACTATCTGTGTCTCGCTTTGTTGTTGTTAAAAGATGCTGTCTGAGCTCCAGCCGAGCTGACAGGCTGTGATTGGCTGACTCGGCAGTTACTGGTACAAGATTGGTTGCTTTCATCAATGCAAAGTATTGATTGACTGATTTTGGTGGATAATTAAAATTAATTTGGACCAATTGTGTCTGTTTAGTATTTACTGTCTAATAGATGTGACCTACACTTAAAAATATAGCAAGTCAAAATTAAAAAGCCAGTACTTGCGCCGATTGAATTTAAATTTGCCAGCGGGTATCTACTGTGTATTAATGCCTGCTATATCTGGAAGCTGATTGGCTGATGATGCTTAATTTGAGTTTGATTTTTTTTGTTGCATTGCTCTTGCTGCAGTGATTTAAAGGACAGATCTCAAACCCCAGTGCACTAGAGCAGCCGTTTTGCCTTTAAACAGACTTTAAAGTTATGTGTAAAAAAAGTTGTCAGGATGTTAATAATGAAAAGAGAAATTACAGGTATGTTATTTAAACAGTTGGAGCAACACATGGGGATGCATAACGCTATATTATCCAAACCCCCCTACTTACTCTTTAAGGTTAGCTTATTAATTTCCCAAGTCACCAAGACACCCTCACTGGCACCTGCTATCTACTTTAGGATCATGCCCAGGCTTCTCCAAAGCTGAAAGGAAACAAATGTGTACACAAGGATTACAAGCTTTGTACACAAGGATTACAAGTTTATATATGAAAGAACGCTTCATGCTGTTTCTAATAGATTAGCTGCAAATTGCATTCATGAGGGATCAAGTAAACTGTAAAATAACTGATAACACTTACAATTACATCTTTATTCTACTTCATTGATGTTTGTATGATGGTAATCCTCAATGAGTTGCTGTAATTGGTTACTGATGTGTCATTTAAAAACTACGCTCTAAAGTGTTGCAGAAAATATGTTATAGGGGACCATTTAAAAAAACCCTGTCCAGCAAATTGCTATGTGGTTAAGGTTGCATTATAGCAATTACTGTTCGTTCAAAATAAATCTCTCAACTCAGAAGTGTTGATGAACTATCGACTAATCTCAAATATACCATTCCTGGCTAATATTCTGGAATGACTGGTGGCTTCTCAACTCTTGAAATGCAAGGCCAGCAGTGTATTTCGCATGCTGCACACTTCTTGACCTTAACATCAAACAATGGGGCATAATTCACAGCATGCTTAAATTTGTTTAAGAAACCCATTCAAATAGCCTACTGTAGTGAACTTGGTATGAAACAGATGATGTACAAGTATGATCTTAAGGTTAATTTCTGATCTCACAAAACTGCATTTATCAGTACTGTATAGTGATATATGGGACCCAATCCAACAGCATGTTGCAAAAATAAAAAAGGTTGGCAGTTGGTAGTGTCTTTTGTGAATAACACAGAGCTGTGTTTTTATAACGTAATTATTAGATAGTCTCACATTCAGTTACAGTGTAATTACAATGTATTTAGGGATACAAGCATTAAAAATGAACTCCCATAAAAAGGACTTCAAAGGAACTTAAAATCAAAATCATTGCCGTTTTATTCACAAAACACACATGACAATTGCACTGAAGTGTAACTTACTCTCCCTGGTTAATTATGGCACTTTAGTATGTCAGTGAAGCGATTACATTAAGCTATCAGTGAAAGTAAGGTCACGTCTGCAATGCTACATAATAATCTTTCTGTAAAAAATATGGGCACTTCCTGTATTTTTAGTTCTGGTGGAACACATTATATGGGCAGTACATCATGTAAAGTCTGTTAAATCTTAAAAAAAAACAAAAAAACCCTCTTTTTTCATTTAAATAATGCACTCACTAATGGGGAGTGAGTTTTGCTCTTTTTAAAAAGAAATGTTATACATTAGGGAGTTCATGACGAAGCTAAATTGTGACTGTGACAATATCTCTTATAACTGTTGTAAATTACTTTATTATGCATGTCACACTCATTCTGCTTTCCTCCTACTGTAATTAAGTGTATTGCTATGAATAATAATTACATTCATTGTTTTTTTTTTGGTGATATAATATTAAAATGCTGTATATTCTACACTATCAAAACATTAGTACTCATTTATTTTGGTAGCAAATTGTTCCCATGATATATGTATATGCAGTGTGCACACTAATTATTTTAAACATAATAGTACACTACACTTTTGTAATATATTGCACTGAATTTAAACTATGAATAATTATAATCACTTTTGGAACCAATTTATCGTCTTCTGACAAACTCTAATTAACATAATAGTGTTGATTAATGAGTTGTCAAATCCTGATCTCATACAAATATGCATAAAACAAATTGCATTGTATGAAAAATTTCTAATGTGTGTTTTATATGTTTATTACATTTATATTTAATGTTTGAGGTATTTTCTTAAGTATATAGCTAAAAAGTAATCCTCAAATATGTTGTATTTTAAACCAGCTTCTATTAAACCTGCTTAGCTTCAACATCTTACAAAAGTTCAACCTCCCAATGAGATAAAAACAGGACCCAGGTGGCCTGAAAGAGGCTGTGTGTTTTTGTTCATAGAGCCCACCCTTATTTTGCAGACTCATCACTGGCGAACAAAACCCTTTCTTGTTAGCTCATTTTAGGTAACTTAACCACTTCAACACCATGATGTACGCACGTACGTCAAATGAAAACCCACTTACGGTACTATGTTGTACGTGCATCAAGTTTCTCAGTCTAGTGTTTCAGGTTTCATTCTCTAGGCAGTGCTAGTACTGTGGAATGTGCAATGAAAGTGGGAGGAGGGTCATGTGACATTTGTATCCAATTGCGTGTCATGTAATGATTCCAATCCACCTGTGGGAGTTTAGAAGACTGAGATGTATTGCGGGAAGCCATTCAACTTTTACACACACACACACACACATATATATATATACAGATCTGGAAAAAATTAAGAGACCACTGCAAATTTTTCTTAAATCAGCATCTCTACATGTGTGGCAGCCATTCCATTCCAGTGTCTGTTGAATTCCAACACAGGTACATCTCATTCTACTGAATGAGGTACTGATTAGGGGATCACCTGAACCAAATCTTATTTAATGAGGAAAAGTATAAAAACCACTCCTGTGGTCATCACTATCCTCTTGCAATAGGACCAGCTGGATGGCAAAACAATGCTACCTCAAAAGTAATTGGAATCAAAAAATAACTATTGACCATGCCCAAAGAGTTGAAAAGGAAAGTTTTGAGTGAGGAAAAGAAGGGTTCAATTCTGGCTTTGCTGGCAGAGGGATACAGTGAGCGTCGGTTTGCTTCCATCCTTAAAATTTCAAAGACGGCGGTTCATAAGAACAAGGTCAAGCAGCACACATTGGGGACAACAAAGCTACAGACTGGCAGAGGGCGAAAACGACTCTCCACTGACTTCCGGACGACCGCCAACTCATTCGAATGTCACTCAGCAAACGTAGGATGACATCAAGTGACCTACAAAAAGAATGGCAAACGGCAGTTGGGGTGAAGTACACGGCGAGGACGGTTCGAAACAGGCTCCTAGGGGCAGGGCTAAAGTCATGCAAAGCTAGAAAAAAGCCCTTCATCAATGTGAAGCAAAGAAGAGCCAGGCTGAGGTTTGCAAAAGACCATACGGATTGGGCCGTAGTGGACTGGAGTAAGGTCATCTTCTCTGATTAGTCCAATTTTCAACTTTGCCCAACACCTGGTCGTCTAATGGTTAGACGGAGACCTGGAGAGGCCTACAAGCCACAATGTCTCGCACCTACTGTGAAATGTGGTAGAGGATCGGTGATGATCTGGGGGTGCTTCAGCAAGGCTGGAATCGGGCAGATTTGTCTTTGTGAAGGACGCATGAATCAAGCCAAGTACAAGATTGTCCTGGAAGAAAACTTGCTTCCTTCTGCTCTGACTATGTTCCCTAACTCTGAGGATTGGTTTTTCCAGCAGGACAATGCTCCATGCCACACAGCCAGGTCAATCAAGGTGTGGATGGAGGACCACCAGATCAAGACCCTGTCATGGCCAGCCCAATCTCCAGACCTGAACCCCATGGAAAACCTCTGGAATGTGATCAAGAGGAAGATGGATGGTCACAAGCCATCAAACAAAGCCGAGCTGCTTGAATATTTGCACCAGGAGTGGCATAAAGTCACCCAACATCAATGTGAAAGACTGGTGGAGAGCATGCCAAGACACACGAAAGCTGTGACTGAAAATCAGGGTTATTCCACCAAATATTGATTTCTGAACTCTTCCTATGTTAAAACATTAGTATTGTGTTGTTTAAAAATGAATATGAACTTATTTCCTTTGCATTATCTTTGCATGATCTGACAACACTGCATCTTTTTTGTTATTTTGACCAGTTGTCATTTTCTGCAAATAAATGTTCTAAATGACAATATTTTTATTTGGAATTTGGGAGAAATGTTGTCAGTAGTTTATAGAATAAAACAAATATGTTCATTTTACCCAAACACATACCTATAAATAGTAAAACCAAAGAAACTGATACTTTTGCAGTGGTCTCTTAATCTTTTCCAGAGCTATATATATAGCGTTTAAATTTATTATTAGTTTTACTTATTTAGTTGTAGTTTATATAGTTTTTACCCAAAGTTAAACATGGCAATGTACGTGGAGAGTGACAACCGGAGTGAAGAAGATTTTGAAGTTGGTTCGGAGAATTTCGATACCAGTGACAGTGATGCTGACTTATCACTCAGCTATGATGGTGAAGAGGATGTGGAGCCAAAAACAGCAGGGGACTGGGTGTCTATTACTGATTCCTACCATGATGCCAGTCCTCTATCATTTGACTTTGCACCTGTTTACACAGATGTGCACCCCGCCGTGGAACTTGACCATTTGTGTTCTCCATTGGTGTGCTTTTAGGCTTTTGTTACCGAAAAGCTAATCACTTACCTTGGTGACTGTACAAACAAAAGAGCATGCAGCTACTTTACCAGTAAGCCAGCTGCAAACGGGAAGGTGTTTGGTTTGAAATGGCAGTGCTGTGACAAAATACTATTAAAACACAGCACTGGGTACAAGGCAATAAAGCAGGCATCTGCGGCAGCAAGATCCATCACAATGTTTGCGCGAACTAGCCCTGTACATGCATTAGTGACTATCCCTCCAACACAAGGGAAGCAGAAACTATAAAAAAGGTGGGGTCTGCTACAAAAATGAAAACAAAAAAAAGGACACAAGAAAAATGTGCAGTAGTTGCGAAGGCAACTCCGGGTTCTGTTGTGTTGAACATTTCAATAAATGGCACAGATCAAGTCGATAATGATACACGTTTTGATGTTGTTTGATTTTTATTTGATCATTACTGTTCACTGAATATTATTGTTATTAGCGTTATTAGCAAGGTTTTTGGTTTCATTGTTCAAATAAAAAATAAAATATAAAAGCGTGTTTTTCTTTCTATATTGAACAATGGGTATGTAGTACACACTAGCATAAAGGCTTAATGAAAAACAGAGTTTAGGTCATTTTATTTGTGTTTTATTCATCATATGTTAACATTTTATAGCAATTACAGGTTTGAAAACATTATTATTATTATTATTATTATTATTATTATTATTATTATTATTATTATTATTATTATTATTATTATTATTTTCAAAAATCTGGGTACCTGGGAAGGGGTTTAATTTTTACATCTGAAGTTGAAGTGGTTAAATATATTATGATAAAATGTGGGGAAAAGATTTTGTTTTATTTTGTTTTGTTTTATTTTGAATATGGCTAAACCTCTGCAAAGGGATGCTGCTAAAAAATAAACATACAGGTACCGTCCTGTTTAACCCTTTACGGTCCATTTATTCAGCACCTGTCAGGTGCGTCAGGTCCAATTTGTTTTAACACAAGGTGTTTATTTTACACACGCTGTTTAAAAGTAATTTTATTCAAAGTAAAACAGGTTTAAAAGGCACTGCATATCAACAGGACACTCAGTACTGCATCTCCAGCCCTGCCCCACTCCTTGTTCGCTGTATTTATCACATACATCTTCATAGTAGTGCATACTGATAAATCATCTCCTGATCACTCGTTTCATCACCAAACTCCTCAATAATGATATCAAAGTCATTATTTTATTGCTATAACATCTCAAAAAGCTTGGCAAATGTCTGAAATATTCTTTGAGTGCTGGATGCGGAAGCAGCTGTCTTGTTTGTTTATGTCCGTGTTGTGTCTGTGGTGAAGGGACTATGCATATTGCTCAGATCCACCTCCTTTTTTTGTTTTTTTTCGGCTTCCCTCGGCTTCTATTGGCCTTACTTGGCCATTGAAAGCTTTTCTCTTCTTTTTCAAGAGAAAAAACGATTAGGGACCTGTGCTTGGCATCGGACTGGAAAGGAAAAATTGTAATGTCAGACCTGGTCGTAGATAGGGCCGCAAAGGGTTAAACCTACTTGCTGTTGTCCAGAGTGCTGGTTACATGAAGACAGCATCAAAGATCCCAGGAAGAGTCACGAAGAGAGAATACACTTATTTTGATGTATAATCTGGCATAATTAGGTTAATTTCCATAACTGTTATTGGTAGTTGAAACAACACATAATGATAAACACTCTCAAGTATTATCGTGCACAAGCAGGAAAAAAAAAAAAGTTTGTTTGAGTTTCTTATCTGAATATATCATTACATTATTTCATATTCTACTGGCTTTGTTTTATAAAAATCTAGCATGTGGTAGTTTGTGCTTCACAAAGAAGAAAGAGTGCCTTGTTTTTCATGGGAAAAGTAGATCTCCTTAGCAACCGTCAATGTTAGACTAATCCCTGTTATAGACACAATGACAGCAATGTACTATTCTACAATGATGCATGGAAATGGAACAGGACAGGTCTTGTGTTTGACTTTGTAAATACCTCAGAAATGCACAAGCTGCCTCTATTCATAACACTTCTCATTCCAAAATGAACATGAACATTTTAGCTCTTGTTAATAGACTTCGGACAGCTGCTAACTAGTTTGGGTCTCAAAAATAGTTCTGCAGAGTGTGATCAAAATAATAAAACCAGATAAAACAGCAATACAAATGAGCAGTTTTTGTATCAGTTGGAAGAGAAAACACAAGCTTGCCTTTTTTTTTTTTTTAAAACAAACAGTGTAAGAGTTTTAGTCCTCAATTAAGACTAGTCTATCAGTTATATAACTTGCAATGTGATAATATTTCAGTTAATTTTTACCATATTTGTATTGGAAAGAATACACATCATATACATACAATTTTCAAAAAATGTAAACTACAAGAAAAATGATTAGTTGTCATGGATAGTCTTGTGGGTGACGTTAGACCAGGAAATGCATGGAGAACAATACTGGGGTATGGAAGTGCTGATGCACACGTTTAACAAAACAATAAAAAACATTGTGTTTTTAACAAGAAACCATACATTTAAATAATAATAGCACAAAACAAATACAAAATAATACCTATACGCACAGGGGCAGGGTGTACCCTGTCACACTAGTATTCTTATATTTTCTAACACAAATATCTTAAATAAAGTCTTGGTGTAGGAGAATTAACAAGCTTTTCAAAGACTATTCATGCAAACCTGCCAACATTCTCTGCATTCCCCAAAACAATGTAGGTGCCATGATTTGTATGTTTCTCAGATTTAATTATTTTCTAGTGTTGCCATAAAAAATAAATACATAATAAACACTGTATCTGTAATATAGGGTTATATGATGAAATGCCTGTGCATGGAGGAATATCAGTATGAATAGAAGTGAACAGACCCGTAAGCAGATGCTATAGAGTTCTTTGACTATTCTAAGTAAAAAAAAAAAAAAAAAAATACACCTATAATTCTTTTTAATCTTTTAGTCATTGAAAAGATGGAAATGGCTGACGAACAGAAAACCATTAAGTGGCTGAGATAATGTGATGTAATTGTTTTGAATTGATTCCGAGAGATGCCTAAGGTATAATTGTTTTAAGCAGGTCACATCAGCCATACTGATATTGAGAATGATAGAAACTTAAGTATATTTTAATAAATTATATTCTTTTAGAAACATTGCTAGGAATCCCTTTTTCAAAATCTCTGAAAAGAGTTTGATTCTAAGCCGAACATTCTGTCTGCCTGACCTGACCTGAATGATGCTTCACGCCTCTGTATCAGAGACTATATCACACTGCTCCCTCCTCTTTCCCCCCTGGATTGGCTTAATACCTCTAGATTTGAGATTGACATCAATAGCAAAATGACTTATCTATTACCCAATGACCATACTTGTTATGAATACTTGTTTGTACATGTACTTGGGCACATGCCTAGTAGAAAATCAATATGGTACAGCTGGTGTCATGAACTGTAATGCTCTGATTGACTGACATATCAGCAGTCTATCATTCCATAATATCAGATTCTGTTAAATTAGTGTTTGTGAAAATACATGCTGACAGGTACTATGAATGCCTCAGTCCTGACCTTGACACTCCCTGCCACTAAGTCCTGGTCAAAGACTGTCGATTATGACAACATTTGTGATGATTTTGTGTTGTGAAATATTTATTGTCTACTGTTACCCCGACAAAGCAATGTTCCACAGACTGGAGGATCAATGTTAGGTGCTTGTGTTATTCCGAATGTAACACTGATGTCAGCTTCTTCACGCCTGTAAGATGTAAGTTACTCTATTTCTATCGAATTGAGGGTTGTTAGTGAGGAGGGTTGTTAGTCAGGATCCCTAATGTCATGGGAGGTCTTGAGCCAAAAAAGCTTGGGGCTCCTGAATTAGACCACTGGAGAAAGAAATGAAAGGTTGATGAACTAGACTCCTGCAGCAAACACAAAAAAAATAACATCACAGTGGGTTAAGCTGTCTTATATGCTGTTGACTGTTAGGAATCTATTTTTGTCACTGCCTGGTAAGTTCATTTCATTGACAATTTACTTGAAAGTGCTGTGAATAGCTACTTACCCTTTAATTTCTGAGGCAAATCGGGCATTCAGAAATGAAAGGTTAAGTGCCTCTATTTTCTCCATGAATGCTCTCCTTCTACCTACAAATATCTGTATTTTTACCAGCTTCCACTGTGCTGGAGGGCCCTGTGACCCATCTGTGTCCTTTACCATGCTTACATTGATGTGGATATTAGGAGTACATACCCAGTGATGATCTGGCTCAACAGAGTGGGAATTACCAGTCATAAAACAATCAAGTACTGAAATGCTTGGCACTGCTAAATCACGCAGCTGAAACCTTGCCGGTCACTGCTTTTGTGTAGTTGCATGTGACAAGGATAAAAGGCAACGGTACAAATTATTGAATAAGTTTCAATTCAAAAGTGTGATTAAAAAGTGTTATAAAAAAGACATACCTTCAAATAACAAAGTACAAGAAAAGAGAGAAGTGTACCATATACATCCAGGGAGGGATAGCCCTACACAAGCACAGGCCAAAACACCAGGTAGATAACTACAGCAGCAACATCAAAACAACTTACAAGGTATGAAATGTCACATTCATATTCCTTCAACTATATTTTTATTTAATTTTTTTACTCCTCGCTGCATCCCATCACAATAGCAATTTGCAGTTTTAGCCTTTCAAGAAAAATGTTAACATTTATGGTCTGACCAATTCTCTAATTGAATGAGATAACACTGTGTAACAATGTATTTTTTTTTTTTTTGTTCCTGGGTAGTAAGTGTTATTTCCTAATTGCTTATGCCTCAAAAGTATAGAAAATGGCTATTATTCCCCACAAACTTTGTGGGGAATAATAGCCATTAATAAATTTACAGTATAATAGTAAATCTCGAAAAACTACTCACTTCTAAATCTTTTGTAGTCATTTTTGTATTACTTTAGTATAAATACATGTTAATTTGGATTCATATGTTGTTTTTTTCTGACTTTATGTGAACGAAAAGACACAAATTTGCCCATTTTCTCATTGGAAATAGTGATATTTTGAAATTTACCTGTCCTGGTCACAAAAGCAAAGTTTGTGGTGAATAATAGCCATTTTCTATACTTTTGAGGCATAAGCAATTAGGAAATAACACTTACTACCCAGGAACAAAACTTGTGTTACATAGTGTAATCTATTCAGTGGTGTTTGCTAAGCATATTAACCCAATCATATTTCTTCCTCAGGGCTGTCATGACAACAGGTTAAACTTTTTTTTTTTTTCTTCATTAAAAACAACTCTTAAAGTACTGTATAACACTTGACATTTTCAAAAGGGTGTTGGATCATTTTGAAACTTTGCTTTCCCACCACAGATGATTATCACTTGCATTACACATTTGTTTTACTTTTATGTATATTAACTAATTTTTCATTTGTATGCAATGCATTTGTGCAACTTATAAATATATAGTATTCACCCCCTACCAATAATGTCACATTTTGTTGAATTACAAATAATTTATGCACACTTTTTCAAACAAACTTTTTTTTTTATTATTCAAAGCTGTAGTGGTTAAACTGAACACTGTTATATGAAGAGGAGGTTACATGTCAGCAAAACTTGCAAAGAAAATGTACAAAATGAAATGTAGGGGTTTCATAAGTATTCAGCCTCTTAAGTTAGTACTTGGTAGAAGCAACTTTTGCAGCAATTATTGCTAGGAATCTTTTTGTATAGGTCTCTACTAGCTTTGCACAGTAGGACGGTGACATTTTTGCCCATTCTTCACAGGAAAATTGTTGGGGATTGACACAGTATTCAAATCTCGCCATAAATTTTCGATTGGAATCAAGTCAGGGCTTTGACTAGGCCACTCAAGAACATTAATTCTCTTCTTGTTCAACCACTGCAGTGTGGCTTTGGCTTTGTGCTTCTGGTCATTGTCCTGCTGAAATGTAAATTTCCTCCCCAGTTTCAGAGTCTTGGTTGACTCAAACAAGTTTTCCTCAAGGATTCGCCTGTACTTTGCACCATCCATTCTCCGCTCTATCCTGACAAGCTTCCCAGTCCCTGCTGAAGAGAAGCATCATCATCCTCTTAACATGATGCTGCCACCACCATGCTTGACAGCTGGGATGGTGCTGACTGAGTGATGTGCAGTGTTGGGCTTGCGCCAAACATAACGCTTGGAATTGAGACAGAAAAGTTACATTGTTGTCTCGTCTGACCACAACTTTTATTCCACATGTCTGCAGTATCATCTACATGCTTTTTTGCAAACTACATACATGTTTTAAGATGAGGCTTTTTGAGTAATAGCTTCTTTCTTGCCACCTGTCCATACAGGCTAGCTTTGTGTAGGGACCAGCTAATTGTTGATGTGTGAACACCGACTCCCATCTCAGACACAGAATTTTGCAGATCTCTCAAGGTCATTGTTGGCTCCAGAGTGACATCCCGAACCAGTTTCCTGCTTGCCCAGCTGCTCAGTTTGGGAGGACGACCTGATCTGGGTAGTGTCTGGGTGGTATGATCTTCCACTTCTTAATGATGGACTTCACTGTGCTGAGAGGGATAATCAGCACCTTTGAAATTTTCTTCTACCCTTCTATTGCTCTTTGTCGTCATGGTTGCTTTGTTGGATCACTATGTGAGTTGCAGCTTGAAAGTCTTTATATACCTGAGGGAAATTATCTACAAGTTAAACCACTTTGAATCACACAGGCTGAAACTATTTTACTAATTTTGTGACCTTTTCAAACAAATCATTTGCACCTGAGCTGATTTAGGGCTGCAGTAGCAATGGGGTTGAATACTTATGCAACTGAGATTAATCTGTTTTTCTCTGTAAATCTTACTTATTTATATTTTATATGCATTTTTTTGTTACTTTATCAATTTGGAGTAGTTTGTGTAGATTCTACATGTAAAGTCTAATTTGAAAGCGTTGTGGAGTACGCTCAGGTGCCAGCAAAATGTGAAAACTTTGCAGGGGGGTGAATACTTCTGCAAACCACTGTATATATCTATCTATCTATCTATATATATATATATATATATATATATATATATATATATATATATATATATATATATATATATATATATATATATATATATTATTTTATTTTCATATTTCTACCAAAATGCAGTTTTCTTCTGAGCTTTATTGCATTGTTTTCTGCCTTCATGAAAAGCAAATACCTGTAGTCAAAAGCATGAACCTGACTTTAAATGAATGCTTAGAAGGTATTCAGATTCAGACTACTTCCTCCTCTTATCAGACACCCATCCATTTGATGCTGATAACTATCAAACTAAAACAAATGATCCTGCACTATTATAAATTCATCTGAGGTCTTCCACCAGAATAACCAGACAATGGATAAGCCCTCTCTAGTCCATCAGTCAAATAATGCAATGTTTTATTCTACACCCTGTCCTGAATTTTGACTGTTACTTGACTGAATCTAAATCGGATTAACCATCACAATGGACAGTTATTATTATTATTATTATTATTATTATTATTATTATTATTATTATTAAGGTGCAGAATTTAGCTGTAAATCATTATTTTAGCCACTCTTCTGGTGAGGTGCATTCATGCAGCTAAGGTTAGACGGTCAAGTATTACTGTGTGTGTTAGATGGGGTTTTAATAAAGGAAATGACATCCAATGCAATGTATTTATGTATGTATATTCTTAGTTCATTAAAGGTCCTTGGGCTGTTAACATCTTGTTTTCAAGGACATTTTCATTAACACAAACGCTTATGAAATTGATGTATATTCAGAAGAGCTACGAGTTACATAGTTCATCCATAAAAGTCACATCCCCATTGGAACCTATTAGCAGGTAACTACACTAGTAATTTTGCTGAGAGTGTATATCTGGCATTCAATGACAAAGCATTCTAAAAGTTTAAATGATAGCAGCTTCTATAAAAGCTGATTAAGTATGTTCATATCAGGTTTTCGTCTTTTTATTTAGATTTAAGGACTTCTAATATGTTTATATATCTTCGTTGGCAATCAAGTTGAGAGTGTACTTTATATTGACAGACTTAATAAAATAAAGAGTGTGTGAGACATAAACTCTCAACTTGAAGGTAGCTGTTGAATTTAAAGTAGAGTGTATTTTGAAATTCAACTTTGTTTTACTGTCAATACAACTGAATGTTCATATACTTTATGTCTAGAATTTGTTATGAATAATTTTCATCATTAGAGTAACATTATCCATATTTTACAGCTCCCTTCGGAGGAGTAAAGTACCATCTCTGAAAGAAAAGTATTGAAGACAAACTGAATGAGAAGTAAATGTATAATAAAATAATATTTATATAATATATATATATATATATATATATATATATATATATATATATATATATATATATATATATATATATATATGGTATTATACACACTTACTACTGTATTTATACTGTATGAAGAGCAAGTATTCCTTCTTTCTCAATATAGTTAAAATTACTTTTGCTGTTGTTGTTTTTCATTTACATTCAGAAACATGAGCCATTGGATTAGTTCCAATACTATTCAGTCACCCAAAGCAAAGCAAGACTTTTTTCATCCATTATGTACAAGGCAAAATCATTTAACCTTCCATGTTGTTATTCCTACCACTGTATTCCCTGCATACTAATCTTGTAAAGAGGGGACACAGGCTTGTGTGCCTCAGGTCAAATGACCCGTTTACTAATGGGTAGCATGAAAAACCACGAGTAAAGCTAATTTGTATGTCAGTATTCTCTGCTGACTAGTTACTTCCATTTCCTTAACCATTTTGTATCCTGGGTGTCTATAATTGATGTCTCTGTAAAAACCTTGTAACCATCTCTGGCAAAGTATAGATGTGATGCAATACTTAAACAGATGACAGACAACAAAGTTCACGGTCCAAACAATCCTTTATTGGTTTTATAATCCGGGTCTTTTGGCGACCATAAATAATAATCCCCGGCAATACACTGCAATGTGTACTGCACAATGAAACCACGAGCTTCAGTCCCGAAATAATAAACACAGTATAAACACACACAGAACACACACACGATCACAAGTCCAGAGTGAGTGCTAACGTGCAAGTGGTGAAATATAATTTATAGTGAACAGTAGTGCAATGCTGTTCGGGTTGGTGCTGGCCTTAAGCGACAGCTCCCGGAATGTGACAAACGAGTACAATTTGAACGACAAACAAACACGAAACACTCAAGTTTACTCTACAGTCCTTCAGCAGTTCCCTCGCAACCATAACAAAGGAGCAGTTCGCTCGGCCACATCCCCTTTTGTACCTTCAGCCATGTCCCCTTGGTTAATGAGTGCAATTGCTTTTTCTCCAATCCGTGATTGCCACATCGCCTCCCGTCTGGGATGTATCTTTTTAAAAATAAAACAGTTATTTTTGAAAGTTACATGAAATTAATGAAAATTGCTAACCTGCCAACCTACCTAATGTATTGTAACATTTGTCAGGTTCGAGCGAAGTAGGACTCAGGAGACCAGATGGGATTGCAAATATTACCAGTTCATTTTTGAGCAAACAATGAATCCCTGTTTGGGCCAGAGTTCATGCCAAAATAATAAAACACCCTCCTCTCTCACTTAACTGTTGTCTAACTCATTTTCCCTCGCACACTGCTGCCTTCTTTTCTCAAGCACCCACTCGATCAGTCTCTTTTTCACTCTCCAGACTTGCTTCTGGATTCTTTCAGCTGTTTCAAAGCTCAGGCCCTTTTCTCTCAGTCTCTCACAGTCTCTCAGCAACCCCAAGACAAACAAACAAGACAGACAAAGAGTCCAGCAATGATGTCATTGCCTGGGTCGTTACATTATTTTATGCACATTGTGGCAGGGAGGAAAGCCATGCACATAATTAGAGGGGGCAGGGCAAAGCCCTGTTTGTACATATATTGTAAATACTTAAATGCTGAGCAAGACCATTCACTCAGCTCCACCAAACTCCACCTCTCTGTTTATTTCCTGGTTCCTGTTTCAAGTCTGACTGCCCCCACTCCGGCCATCTTTGTGACAATTTTGTATATATTTAAAATAATATAATGTGTTATGATTTAAAAAGAAATGTTTTGTGTTTATTTAAAATGAGTATGTTGTGCATTGTTTGGTTTGAATGAGGTCTGGCAGAGACGGTGTTAGCAGCTCGTCTCTGCCAGACAGCTTGTGCAAATGCATGGTCGGCAGTCGGTGATTACTAACTGTCGGCTACGCAAACTAAAAGTTGTGCAGAATGTGACCATCTCTGTATTCAATAATTTAGTGTTAATTTGGAGATGGTCACAGGTATGAAAGTCTACAGCTTTTGTTGTTCCTGGTGGGTGATCAGGAGGAGGATCATACGCAAGACAATTGCTATGCGTGCAGGAAGCACTGTTTGTTTTGAGAATATTTAGGTGTTTGTGACCTGTTTTTGTTTAAACCTTTTATTTTGGCTCTGTGAGCAGTGTTTTTGTTAAAATATTTATTTTATTTTTGTTTCAATAAAAACAGTGCACAAGAGCGCTTTTCACACACAGTACCTGTCTGTATGTCTCTGTCAGCTTCCTGGTCTGGGAACATCATCACTGTGGCTACCCTGTCACACATGGTATCCAGCATTTCCATGGACCCACGCAAGAGCAGGTACTACACTTTAATTTTTTTGAAAGAAAGGAATTTTTTTTTGTGAATGAAGAGGATAGACAGAAGTTTGTGGTGCCTGCACGTTACCGAAGAGAAGGTCATGTCCCGAGGGGAAAGGAAGGGCCACCGCTGCAGAGAAGAAAGCAGAGGTATGAGGGCTGACTGAGGGATCCCAGCACCCTCCTGTGGCTGCGAATGGAAGGGAGACATCTGCTGGGGGACAACCACCTGGATATCCTCCTGGATTTCATCAGGCTGAAACCTGAAATCCCGCTGAAGGGGATTAGCAGAGAGGTATGCAGGGCTCATGGAAGCAATGAAGCCGGAGCATCCACAGACCAAGAGGGGAGTGGGTGCATCCACAGCCCAAGAGGGGGGAGTTGGTGCATCCACAGCCCAAGAGGGGAGAGGCCAAGCATCCGCAGCCCAAGAGGGGGGAGGCCGAGCATCCACAGCCCAAAAAGGGGAAGCCCAAGTCTCCAGTGACCAAGGGAGAGCTGAACCAGTCTCCAGTGACCGAGGGAGAGCTGCAGCAGTCTCAAGTGACTAAGGGAGAGCCACACCAGTGTCTCTAGTGACCAAGGGAAAGATGAACCAGTCTCCAGTGACAGGTGGAGAGCTGCACTTGTTTCCAGTGACCAAGGGAGAGCCGTCGCAGTCACCAGAGACAGAGGGAGACTACCTTTGATCACCTGCTTCCACTTCCCCCACCAAAGAAGCTGGAGCTACCTCCCAAGTGTCCACACCTGCTGTCCCCTGCTGATGAACTGCTCCTGCTCTGTCTTGTGGTGCCTTAGGCTGCAAATCCTGCATCACTTGGAGCTGCAAAACCTGCACCGCATAGGGCTGCCAAGCCTGCACAACCTGCAGGGGCCAGCTCGCCATCACCTGGGGAGGCCAGCTTGCCAACGCCTAGGGAGGCCAGCTACGTATTCAGTAATTTAATGTTAATTAGGAGATGGTCACATTCTGCACAAGTTTTAGTTTGCATGGCCGACAGTTAATAATCACTGACTGTCGACCATGCATTTGCACAAGCTGTCTGGCAGAGACGAACTGCTAACACTGCCTCTGCCAGACCACATTTAGAACATAAGAAAGTTTACAAACGAGAGGAGGCCATTCGGCCCATCTTGCTCGTTTGGTTGTTAGTAGCTTATTGATCCCAAAATCTCATCAAGCAGCTTCTTGAAGGATCCCAGGGTGTCAGCTTCAACAACATTACTGGGGAGTTGATTCCAGACCCTCACAATTCTCTGTGTAAAAAAGTGCCTCCTATTTTCTGTTCTGAATGCCCCTTTGTCTTATCTCCATTTGTGACCCTTGGTCCTTGTTTCTTTTTTCAGGCTGAAAAAGTCCCTTGGGTCGACACTGTCAATACCTTTTAGAATTTTGAATGCTTGAATTAGGTCGCCACGTAGTCTTCTTTGTTCAAGACTGAACAGATTCAATTCTTTTAGCCTGTCTGCATATGACATGCCTTTTAAGCCCGGAATAATTCTGGTCACTCTTCTTTGCACTCTTTATAGAGCAGCAATATCCTTTTTGTAAGGTGACAAGAACTTTTTGAGTGCATTGTACAGTTTTGCAAATTTAACAAGTTTGCTTACTATACCAGAATCTAAATCATTAATGTAGATTAGGAATAGCAGAGGACCTAATACTGATCCCTGTGGTACACCACTGGTTACAACACTCCATTCTGAGGTTTTTTCTCTAATAAGTACTTTTTGTTTTCTACATGTTAACCACTCCCTAATCCATGTACATGTGTTTCCTTGAATCCCAACTGGTTCAGTTTGAGAATTTGCGGGATTTTAAGCTTTCTGGAAATCTAAATAAACCATGTCATATGCTTTGCAATTTCCATTATCGATGTTGCAAGTTAGAACACGATCTTTTAAAACCATGTTGACTGTCTCCCAGGACCCTGTTCTTTTAAACCCATAAGTTTTTTAATGCAATCAGGCTTATTGGTCTGTAGTTACCTGGTTCAGTTTTACCTTTTTGTGGATCGGTATTACGTTTGCAATTTTCCAGTCTTCGGTACCACCCCTGTGTAGACTTGATCTTGGTTAGCGGTTTGTAAATAACTTCTTTCATTTCTTTGAGTACTACTTTTCCGGCCCAGGGGATTTGTTTATTTTAAGAGCTCCTAGTCCCTTAACACTTCTGCCTCAGTTATGCTAAAGTTATTTAAAACTGGATCTGACATGTGGGGCATGTTGTCAGTATCTTCCTTTGTAAAAACTTGTGAAAAGTAATCATTTAATATATTTGCTATTTTTTTTCTTCATCTATGATTTTGCCATTTGTATCTCTTAAACATTTTCCTCTTTGAATGTTCGCTTGCTGTTGTAATATTGGAAAAACATTTTGGAATTGGTTTTAGCTCCCTTAGCAATGTTCATTTCTATTTCTCTCTTGGCCTTTCTAACTTCCTTTTTGACTTGAGTTTGCAGTTCTGTGTACTCTTTCTAAAATGCTCTGTAAAGTGCCTTTTTTCGCTGAATATTTTTTTAATTGATCTATTAAACCATTTTGGCAATTTAGTTTTACATTTAGATTTGTCTACTTTAGGGATGTAATTGTTTTGCGCCTCTAGTACTACATTTTTGAAGAACAACCATCCTTCTTCTGTGGGTGTTTTCTCTATTTTACTCCAATCTACTTCTGTTAGTCTCTGTTTCATACATTCATAGTTTGCTTTTCTAAAATTGTAAACCTTAGCTTTAGTCATTACTTTTGGGGTTTTAAAAAACACTTCAAATGAGACCATGTTGTGGTCTGAGTTTGCCAGTGGTTCTCTGACCTCTGTTTTAATTATTCTACCTTCGTTATTTGAAAAGACTAAATCAAGGCATGCCTCCCCTCTAGTCGGTGCCTTGACAAATTGTGTTAGGAAGCAGTAATTTGTCATTTCCACCATTTCTATTTCATCCTTCGCGTTACCCACCGGGTTTTCCCATTTTATTTGGGGGAAGTTGGAATCCCCCATTAGTATGGCTTCTCCTTTGCTACATGCATTTCTGATGTCATTGTATAACAGGTTCCTCAATATGGAGTCCCCAACAATCATGACCTCCCTTCTTTTTGCTGTCTGGTCACCACTGTCAATGGGATCCTGTATGTTGTTCCTTTCATTCTCTTGTTGTTGGTTCTGCTCATTAAAATTCTGAAGTGACTCAAATTTGTTGGTTGTTTTGATTTCTGGTGGTTGTGTTTGACGAAGTTTCTTTTTTTCCCTGCTTCTGCCTACCTGAACCCAGCTGTTCTGACCTTCTATCTCCCTGGTGGCTTTCAGTCTGTTAGGGGTGATGCAGACTTCCATGAATTGTGGGTGTGCCAGTTCCTCAAGATCCTGTTGCTGTCTCACTTCTTCCAGCTCCATTTCTGACATACTTACTAGTTTATGCAAATCCTGGATCGCACGGCACTTTACGCACACTTGGTTTAGCTCCGCTGAATTTAAGCCAAACAATAACAAAACATACTTGTTTTAAATGAACACAAAACAATAAATACATTTCCTTTTAATTTGTAATATATCATTTTTAAATAAAGAAAAAAATACAGACACCTGTTTAAAATAAACAAAACAGTACAGTATTTACAATACATTTACAAGCTTTGCCCTGCCCCTCTAATTAATCATGTGCAGGGCTTTCCTCCCTGCCACACACATAAATAACAAACTACAAATTCAGAATTAATTGATTTTGTTAATAATTAATTCTTATAATTTTGTCTTTGAATATCAAACTGTTATTGAAAAAAAAGTTTAAAACTAAACACATGCCTTATCCTTTCTACCTGCTGTGTTGTAAATATTTCTACAATATGCATTTCAACATAATCACAATGGATTTTGAGATAAAAACCAGTTACCTTAAACGTGAACTCTACTCGCTAGCAAGACTGCAATGTTTAAGCACTCAACAGATATTGTGAGGCCTGCCCAGTATGATGCTTTATTTGGATGTAAACCCTATATGAAAAGAAGGGTCTAAAGCGAAGATCTGATAATAAAAAGCAATGATCAACACTGATTTAAGATAAAGGATATGTAAGTAAAAAAATCTAAACCATGAAAAACATATATTGTGGAAATATGTGCAAAACAGTGGGCAGCAACTGTAAGTTTTGTGACACTTTAAGGGTGTTATTGTAAAGTGTTCATTACTTTGAATTCATATGCAGTGCAAGTATAACACGTGATGGTCATTGTCTCCATAATGGAGTGCTGTAGCCCATGCTGGCGACAGGTTTGTAAAGAGTTGTGTTGATTGTGTGTTGTTGACATACTGTATATGGGATTCTCTTCAGACTCTTTACCCCCAATTATGAAACCTGAAGCATAAATTTAACAATGTTATATAACCGTTTTGAAAACAATTGTAACATAAATTATTCACCATTCTAACCTTTTGTTTAGCCAAATTAATTAAAAAGGTAATATTTTTAATAAATGCATTACTACTCTGAGCATGTTCTTTGTAGAATTGTTTTATATCCACGTTCATATCCAAATGACTATAACACCATCCAGGCCTATCAAATCCTAACATCGTATTTGATCTAGCTTTAATTACAATCAAACTACACAAACGGTTGAACAGTTTTTCAATATAATTACATTTCCAACAAGAGTAGCCTAATTACACTGTAATTAATGTGAAAATGCTTCTTTAAAAAAAAGTGTTACTAGTTTAATCTGCAACACCCTGGAGCTGAAACAGCTATTTAGCTTTCTATGTATCTTGGGTTGCATAGGCAATAATGTTATTATGTTATTTCATGTTAGTAAAAAATCTGCTATAACATTTTGGGAATTGCATTTTTAGCCGTCCAACATCAGTGATAAGGAAGTCTTTCCAAAGCATTATAGCTTTTATATTGTCTATCACAGTGTCTGACATTAAATTGTATTGGCTACAGAAGGAAAGTGATGTTTTTTTCATCATCAGGTTTGCAGCAGGGCAAGCGTAACTTAGTCTTAACTGACCTAGATGGAGTAATGATGTGAAGTTCATGACTATTTTAATCTTTTTTTTCATTGCTGAGCAATTAAAAAAGTTTCGAACTGTACTTTAACAAAAAAGCAATATATTCCATAAATACTGGTGACTATACATTTGTTTATAAAAACATATACCTACACACTATATATTTATTCCAAAAGTCAGTTCCACCAATCAGCAGGGATACATTTAAGAGATGTAGTCAATCAATATATTGTTAGACCCCATTCACACTTGTGATTTAAGGTCATTTCAGGGCTGTCTTTTCCAAATGTGAACACTAGAATCCAATCCGGGACCAGGGCCGGCCTTTCCATATGTATGAAAGCAAGGCAGACTTAGGCCGCCTTCTCATATCACATTACCAATTACATTTTCTGTGGTAACACAGAAAAACACAGATTTTCTGATGTCAGAGATTTTTTTTGTTTTACATTTGAGGGGCAAAACGGGCTTTTTTTGTTTGTTTGAGAATAACCAAATCAATACATGTACCATATACAAACATTAACACAGACAACTTTGCTTTAAATTTACGTAAACATCTGTTATCTGTATAATAAAACTGCTTCAGTGTTGAATGAGGCTTCCATTTACTTCAGTCAGTGTCCAGAGCTCTTCAAAAATGACGAAAACAATAACAATCACCCCTAAAGATTGGATCAATGAGTTTGGCAAGAATGAATTTCATATCGATGGTAATGTGTTTTTTTGTACTTCATGCAGCAAAGCTATAGATTACACTCGTAGGCAGATGATTGTATAATGGGAAGCACTAAACATAAATTGAATGAAATGAAATGTAAACAGCAGCAAACTTGGGATTATTTTCTGTGCTGAATGACAGCGTCTCTCAACAATCTGGCTGGAGAATCCTGCAGCTCTATTTTACAATAGCCAATCCGGATTACGAAAACTCTGAGTTGAACTAAGGGCCGGCCCAGTATTGTGAACGGGGTCTTAGACAGCATCAGTAAAGTGGTCACTTAGAACCGCTTATTAGAACTACACATCCCTTTCAAAGCAAAACATCTGGATATAATGGTTTTGTAGGATGAAAACTAGGAAGTTATTATACTTCACACAAAGTTGCGATGAACATAAACTCTTCATAAAAAAGGAAAAAAGCCAGCTTGAAGTGATGGAAAATGCTGTTGTTTCTAACAGAAATGAAGCCGCGCTCAAGTCATTGACCATATTGTTCGCATTGCCTATTCCTGTTATACAGAGTGTGTGTTAGGATATTAGTCTTGACTCCTTGATATGAGGATGGAGAGAGGGACGGTCAGACTAGACCGCAATCTTTCAATCTTCAGCTCACAGATATGTGTTCTTTATTGTTATTTCGTAATTTGAAAAGCACTTGTTTGATTTGGAAACACTTAGGGTTCCCACCTTTTCCACAAACCTAACCCAGATACATTTCTCAATCACCCTTGGGCTATCAAAACTGCAGTATACTATAATACAGTTTAACACAATACCACCCAGATCTCGGTACAAATCAATAATCGTGCAGTATACACAGTACTGTATTGTGGTCTTGATATTTGTAGCAATCTTTCTTTCTCCTCTATCTCCTTTCTACTTTTTTTCATTTTGAATGATTAGAGGGTAGATATATAATCGAAGAAATTCATGTTATGTTGCCATTGTACAAGGCTGCTCTCACCACAAAAAATACCAACAGTTAAAAAGAAACACCCAAGTAGAAAACAAAAGTAGAAAAAACATGCACTTTCTTTACCTTCCCACTATAAATAAATAAATACTAAATGTTTTTATCATAATAATTCATGAATAGCTATACAAGTAATATACTACACTGGACCAAATTCATAAATGGCAAAATGGAAAAGGAACCAATAATGTACAAAACAAAATGGGTACACTAACAACAGCAAAGTTAACTGGTGCATTGCTTTAAGTGTAACACACTGGACTACACTAAGCACTTGTACAATGTACTATCTATATACACATTAGTATATTTATAACCAGGGCTGTTTTCACATAACTAACATCTATTGAAAACTAAACAAGCAAAACTGGAATGTTCCAGGTCTCATCTACTTCTGAATCTTCACTATCAGTGTGAAGAAGTTCGTAATCAAGGAGATATTCTTCTCCTTCTGGCATTCATTCCATCAACGTCTTCTATAAAAAAATAAAAAAAAGATTTCCGTGTATTTCTTTTTGGATCAGTAAGCGTTCTGGGTCTTTTTTTAGAAACTTCTCCGGTAAAGTATTACGCTTTGATGCCATGGTCAACAGTAATCTCGAGTAAACCTTGAAGTTTGCCACACAGATATTTGACTACAGTAAATGTTTTGTTTGTTTATAAACATTCTGGGTGGTTTAGTATGTTGTCAGGTAATTATTTGTACCTGTTGAATGCATTGCAAATGCAGAGTCACTCAGCAGAAAAAAAAAATGTTGCTAAAAATTCAATATAAATATGGATCTTGAACTGTAAATCAGACTAACTGCTGTTGGTTGTTTGTCCGAAGTCTGATGAAGGTTTTTATGGTAATTTTAAAAAAAAAAAATCACATTCTTGTCACAGTGTTGTGTGCATTTACGTGACCAGACGAATTCGTCTGAAATTACAATGAGCTGTCTTCAAAGGGTTAAGCTGGTTGGTGATTCCCAGTCCTTACATAAAATATTACTTTACCGTTAACAGAATGCACTATGCTACATTAATTATTTTACTGAACTAATATGAAATCACAGAACCATTTATATCATATTTAAATGCACAATAATGCTAACTGTATTCATCTACCTGTAATTTTAGGCTCCTTGAAAACTAAAAAGATACTGTTTTTGCATTATTAGCCGTGATGGTTGCTTTTACCGCCAGGATGTCGGCATAGCCTGCTGGGGTCATGTGATTGCAATCAATCACTTGGATTATTTGCAATACGTAGATGTTCGTGATTATTTGCAATACGGGGATGTTCGTGATTATTTGCAATACGGGGATGTTCGTGATTATTTGCAATACATGGATGTTTGTGATTATTTGCAATACATGGATGTTCATTGTCCCCAGCACTATTCAAATGCTGGGGACAAAGTAAAATGTACAGCTCTGTACTACATTTCTAATAAAAAAGTGGAAATTGTTTTAGCAGCTAATGCATGTCAAAGAAAATATTAAAGGAAGGTTGATGTTTCTTATGCATTTCACTTAAAACCGGACATCAGGGTGTCTGGGCTTGTTAATTCCTGCTACCCACACACAGATGCCAATTCCCGGACTGTCCAGGTCAAACCCAGACAAGTGGCAACCCTAGAAACACTTAAATCCCAACATGTGAACAAATTTGTGCAATCCCCGTGTCCACATATTAATACACATTTTATCTGCTTGTGAAGTGATTGTGCAATCCACATGCCTAATATAACTATATATTTTAAATCACTCGTGCTACATAGCCCACATTATACCCATGCTCTAACACATACACATCAACAATAACACCCCACATAAAACACAAAAATACACAGGGGTAGGGCACCCCAGCAAAGAGGTACATTGGCCCAAGAATACAGCGTAGTGTCTGTCCATTGTAGCGGTGATGATATGGGAAATGGTAGTAATCACCTGCTGTCGATAATGAGGGACACCTGCCTGGTATATAACGAGCACAAGTACTGTGTACTGGTTTTCTGTATTAAGGCTGAGACCTGAAACAAAGACCAGAAGTGACAACCCGTTTAAGGTACTGTGTGTTGTAGCCGTCCGACGAATAGACAGAGGTGAAGTTTAGTCACAATCCTTTACGAAGGGAAGCTTTTGTTTGGTTTGGTTTGTTATTTTGATTGAAGATGGCTAGGTTCTGCGAAGGGACTCAACGGAAAATAAAAATACAGACGCCATTCTGTTTAAACTTAATTTGGTTGTATGGAATTCTTATTTATAAAACATGGAAAAGATCTTGTAATAGTGACAAAGTCTCCCCAATAACAACACATATGTCACAATAGACATGGGCACTGTATCAGGCACTTTATCAAAGTTCTTGGCTCAGTGTATGCTTGTTTCTGTAGGCTTTCCATTCTCTCTAATTTAGTTTTGCTTTTGTCTAATTTGCTTCTTAATGTATTGCTTACCAGAGTATGGTTCAACCTCTCTGTCACCACCACCACCATATAGAAGGTTTGTGGGAGAGGGGTTGCTTGGTGCGGACAGATTCAGACTGTGCCTCAGTAATAATACATAGATAGTAATGCCAAAGAAAGAAATGCGAGGCTAACAATTACGATTCAAATTATTTTCACTCTATAAGCTATCTGATTATGCAGTAAGTATCTTTAAAAATAAAGTAGTCCAAATCAATTTAAAATGTATATGTTGATAAAAAATATCCTGCACTCAAATGTTTTGGAAGCTGGTCCTCATCCCTTGTATAGACCATAGAATGTTTACAGCAAAATTATAAAACAAAACAAACAACATGCATCACAAATAACATTGCAAAGCCTCTCCAATTGTACTTTTGGTTAAATAGCTTCCCTTCAGAGTCACAAAACAACATTTGGAAAAAATAGTGTGTTCCTCTTCTTTCCTATAAATATTAATACAGTCCTTAATGTTTGGACTTATTGCTTCATTAAGGTAAACAATTTCCATTTAAAGATCAATGTATCCACCACTCACACAACATATAATATACAATTAAACTATGCAAGCATATTGGGTGTAAAAAGTTAATTGGTGATATGGATGAAGAAATACAATAGCTGTTATCTTTAACCCCAGTAATCTAAGACAGTATAGGAATCACGAGTAGGGACCTGTGTTTTACAAAACTTGTTTTTTTACCTGTAATTTAGTCCTACAGACAATCATCCCATTATGCTCTTTAACCATTTGAATTGCTCATCCCATTACTACAAAGTACATGTTAGCAGATAAGCAGGAGAAGGGGAGTTCAGACTCTGATTAATAAGTGCAAGTTAGTTCTGTTCAACTATCTAATGTTTTGTTCTGTGCATATTATTTTTACATATTATATGCTGTGTTTACTACTATTTTTAAATGTGTAGCTCAAATGTGACCAAGTGTTATTTCAATTAAATTACCGTTTTCTTTTGCATATAGCTGATATCCCTCCATTTCTGATTCACAGTAAACATCAAAACCTGAAAAATAATCTAACAGGAGGGTTTCTTATCCAAGCTGGTTGAATGAAATTTGTTTTTATTCTGCATTGATCAGGATTGTAGTAACTTGTCAATTTTCTAAAAACTCTACTGAAACTTTTAACACACTGTTTGTTAATTGTCACCTGTGCTGTGCAACTCTTGTGTCAGTGCACAGTGTGTATTTATTGATTCTACAGCTTTACTACTGTATATATATTTTTTGAAAGTTATGGCTTTCAAACCACTGTATCAGATCCACTCGTCCTTTATCATGCATTGCAATCAGATTCTCCTTTAACACCGCAGAATTTGATGAAATTTATATTTCCTTTTTCACAAGAACTGGGTAAAAAGTATTGTATTTGGAATGATAGTTTGCTGCTTGGACAATGCTTAAAAAACGTTTTCATGGTTGCGATCAAAATTATTTGCCCAGATATTATTTACAAAGGCTAATATATGGGCACTATGCACTGAATTTGACAACAAACCTCAAAGAATGTCATGTTATGCCTCGATCATGTAACTGGCATTATCAGATACAAATTCAGTGACACTGCTAAAATCCACCTCAAATGCATTTAAACATTTTGCAATGCTCTGTGCAACTGATGAATAATTAACAGTATATCTGCTAAAATAACTTAAAGTTCTTCTTCAGAGGTACCTTCACTGGCTAGCCCTTGCAAAACAAACACAATGCAAAACATACTGATCTAGCATCTGTGGATTACTCGGTAACGATGGATAAACGATCAGAATCTTTTAGCAGTTTTTGGATTTTCTCCTTGTGCAGATCAGCAACTTTGGGTAAATATTCCTGTCTCAGGTGATTTACTGAAGGAATTGCCTCCCCACATTTACTACATGCATATTAAGAAATTTATGTAGCTGGGAGTAATCTAGTTTTTTCCAGGGGGATATTAGCATAGGCAAATACTTCTGTCAAATTGAAAATTACAGGATTTCGACATTCATGATTTTCTGTCCCTTCTGTTTTTTTTAATGAAAGATGATGCCGCACTGCTGTCAATTTCTGTGTTTTTGAGATGTCGGTCTATTGTTCCCTTTCTAGTGTGGTCCAAAGATAAATTGCAGATTGTGCAAAATAAGTCTATCGGTTACTGTCAGTGTGAAGCACCCCAGGTGGATATTGCTGTGTACAATCTCTCAAAGAAATGTTTTTTGATTTTGTTGGTGATTCCATTTTTTCTAAAATAACAAGTCTCGAGGGAAGCTTTTTCTTTAAATGCATCCATTTCTAGAATGGCCAGAATTGTCCCTCAGGTTTTCTACTTAGCCAGAATTTAATAGGTTGATTACTTAATTATTCTTTAGATCAGTTTAGCTGGAGTGGCTACACAGACATCTTGAGGTTTAGGACTGAATTGCAGGTTAGTCATGTTGTTCACCTAATTCTCCTGTGTATTTCACAAGGAGGAACATGATTTGTTGTGTGTATTGATTTCCGCAAGGATGTTTAAGCAATGTCTATGACTCTTGCAAATTGGGTTTAACTGGTTATTTTATGCTGCTCAACGTGAACTTGGATATATCTTGGATATAATCAGTTACCAAATGCAAATGTGTCCATGTATGAACCGTAAGAAGTAAATAAGACTTAAAGAAATGTAAGTACACAAATATAGACTATTTTATGAGGGCCTGTGGCAAAGCATAAGCCCTGCACATGGGGAAATATGTAGTTTATTGTATGTTTTTGTGTTAATTGTTAACATGTTGATTTAATTAATTGTTTAGCTGCTGTGGCTCTTCGCCAGAGACGATTACCCATCTGCGTGGAGCAGCAGCTGAAAGCAATCAGCTGTTCCAGCAGGTGGGTGGGCGTGTCTCAGCGGAGCGTCAGTATAAAAGCATGGTGATCGCTGTGATCGGGGCACGTTTTGATTTATAGTTTGTTGTACTGTGTTTTATTTTGCACTTTTTGTACAGTTTGCTGTATTAGTCCTCTGTACGTTACCATCGCTGGTAACGTCACATGACCACCTTTATTTTACTTTCATTTTCTGTTTGTTTGTGAATAAAAGCTGCGCACCTGTGCCGGCCTTTCAACATCAACACCACATCTGTCTCTCTGTATGCTTGAACAGCGGTGACCCACACGCGTGACACGAGAAAAACCCTGTCACGGGGCCCCATGATGGGTTAATCCGGCCACGATAGTATGTATTCATTTCCTGTTCCATCTGTCAATTTCTGTCCAATGGTCTGCATAGGAAGCAATTTTTTGTTTGTGCTAATAAGAAGTATTAATACCGATTGATTTAAAGCCATGGATATCATCTTTTCTGGCAACACTTATATCAAATGAATAGACCCCATATTATCTGCAGGATTTCCAATAACTACAGTGCTATCCCGTTACAATGCAACCTGTTATAGTGCGGAATCAGTTATAACATGGCAAGGTCATGGCTCCCATTTCCCCCATAATGCAGTTTGACTCGCAAACATTGGGTAAAAGTTCCAGATATACAGTATGAAACATGGCAGACCACAAAAAATGAAAATCTTTCTCTGTTAAAATGAAACTCAATGCAATGCACAGAGTAAGAAAAGGTGAAACTTAAACAGCAGTCAAAAGATATAAATGTTGCAGAATCTACATTGTGTGGATGCCTAAAAGATGAAGAAAAATTAAGAGGTTTTCTTGATAAGATTCACTCAAAGAGGGCTGCTCTAGGAAAAAGATGTCCTGCGCTAAAGACAATGAATTAGACTCTTTATTCACTTGGTTTCTGCAGGAACGTCAACAGGGAGGCAGGGACATGAAAGCATATAGGGAGGGTGTTCAGATCAGCGCTGGCAGAGCCGAGCGAGACAAGCTGCTTGTGCTGCTGTGGGAGTGCAAGATTGTTGTTTTTGGTGCAGCCCAGACTAACAGGGGCCAGGAATAATCGTCCCAATAAGCTGTGGATTTGAGTACCTGCAAATTGTGTGTGTCTCCTTTCATTTCCCACCATGCACTACAATATTAATTTGGCTTGTGGACATTATAAATCATTTTTTGGGAACAAAAATGCCAATATTTGTTATAAGGCGAAACACAAATAACGCTGTCTCCTAATTATGGACCCTGACAACCGCATTATAATGGGGTAGAACTGCATTTGCTTTGAGGCTAGTTCAATAACAGGTTGACCAGATGACTCATACAAACCCCTAAAAATATATCCTGCAAACCTTTGTTTTACTAATATTTCTGAGAGCTTTCAAGACCAACTTTGCATAGTTAAAACTAAGTCGATTTAATTTGCAGGACTCAATAGGTAGCTGTCCTCCTTCCTCTCATCTACCGATACAGAAATGATTGTGAATCTTGTAAAATACAAGGCTAATATGGGCCTGTGACAGGGTGTCCATCCCTTGTGTATATTTATTTATGATTATGTTTTCACGGTAGTATTATTATTATATTATATTGTGTTTGTGTGCAGGTGGACGAAGGATGTCTGTCAGTATTATATATTATTTGAGTAGCTGGAGTGAATGGGGTTAAATCCCCATCCTGATAAAACCTGTGAGAATGTGGTAAGGTAATTGTTAATCGGTAATTAAGGCTCCAGCCACAAAATATTAAAGACACAAAATATAAAAGACGAAGATATAAAGAGAAAGAGAGCGAATGCTACCTCAATTAATAACAATTACTAACCCTAACAATCCTCTTTTTCAAAACTAAAACTATGACAAACTACGTGTACCATTAATGCTAACACTGAATAAAATGCCCCAAAAAACCCCACAATTATCTTCATAAACATTTTTTAATATTTGTTTAGTGCTTTTTAAAACATGTAATAACTAGTTAAAATGTAATCTTACAGCTGATAAAGTATACACTTTATAAACTTTATTTCAAACCTAGGCTAAGTACAAGGGAATACAAGGATGTTGCCCTAGAGAACAGGTTTCTGAATCAGCATTGTGAAATGTTGGACAGAACGCATATAGAAGGAGATCAGCAAGGTTAGAGACAGATTAGAGACCAGCAACTGGGGAGAAACACTGTTGCAAGTTAGTCTTCTCCTAATATAACACAGTTATTTATGTCATTGTTTTGCAATCCCGAGCAAAAGCATCAGTAAAATGCTCTACAGAAACTGATGAACATTCATGTACTGCTGTCTCAATTATGTTAATTTGATCAAATTATGTTCCTCCAGGTAGGCAATTATTTCTTATGCTCTTCAAACATAGCCAAGAAGAATTAATATTTAAATGAATATTTAATTATACAATACCATGAGAAGGCATTACATATCCTTTCTGCAATTTAATAGCACCACTTTATTTAATAGGATCAATAATAATATCACATGTCTTTATAAAGTTTCTCTGATGCTTATGTTCACACCACAGCAATTACAGCCACGACCAAAATGTTCTTACCTTTGTAGAAGCAGTCTTCGCTGTGAATAACAGTGATCTTTTGCTTCTTTAGACAGGCAGCACGATGAAGCTCGCAGTGGTTTTCATAGAGTTCCCCATCTGAACCACAGACTGGTTTATAATGGGGTTTGCAGCGTTCCATGCAGGCACACTCGCCCAGTCCAGTCTCCATGTTAACAATACAGTGTCGCCCCAAACCACAGTACTTATTCTCACAGCCTCCAAAATGGCCATCCTGACCGAAGTACCCTGAGATCAGGAAAATAAAAATCCATCAATTACTGAATTACTGATTGTAAAAAGGAACCATGAAAATACATATAAGTTAAAATAAAGAACAGAAATGTTGTGTCACTGTATACATTTATTCATAATAATATATAATGAATAACATCTGCCGGTTAATGTCAAAAACTAAGTTTCGAAGCAATGTGAAACCAACCTAAAACATGTTTGTGATGGTTGTCAAAATTATACTGTACAGAGTGGCACTATAGACCAGTTAACTCCTCAAATCAGTTTACCAATATAACCTTACTCTTGAAAACCTTACTGTAGACAATGTATCTATAGTATGCTTAATTGGCCAGCTAGTCAGTGGTGTCAGTCTGAATCCACTGTAAACCATGCATAATCTGGAAAATGTTTAGGATTTGTGATTTCCTGCAGGCTGTTTCCCAAACATCTTATTCAAGTGTAGCTAGGGTAAATTGATGTGACAAAGGTGACAATCCTGAATTTGCAATTGTGGCTGACATGGTCTGAAAAAAGTATTTGCTTTTCTAGTGCTAAATGTCATTATGTCAACTTACACAGCAACCTTGGCAATGGGATATTTACATAGACAGATGGAACCAGTGCTGTAGACATGTTTAGGATTGAAGGGATTTTTTTTTCTTTTTTTTTCTTCTTTTTTTAATTCCACTTCCTAGCAATGACTTATCAGAATTGTTATTCAATTCAGGAATGTATTGTTAAATATTTCTGAAAAACACAACATAATGTACAATGCACAGAAGTGAGTTCTGACCCTGTTTATTAAATATACAACCCAATACAACATAATTACACATATAAACTCAAAATCAATTCTAAATGCTTTAATTTATAACACAAATAATAATAATAATAATAATAATAATAATAATAATAATAATAATAATAATAATAATAATAATAATAAAAAAACTATTTGTTTATTTTAATGATAACCTTTTACAAAGTGCTCTACAAGACACAGTAACAACAAGAAAATCAATAATACATTAAATACAGGCAAATGCATAATACATGCTATACAGTAAAAAAAAAAAAAAAAAAAAAAAAATGCATAATACATTAAATACAGCAGAAAGTGAATAATACATGACAGTAGCATAATACATGAAATACTGCATTAAATACAGTGGAAAGTGCATAATACATGACAGTATATATACAGTGAAGATAGTCTCTTTACGGCAATAGAAAAGTTCAGAATTCTTTCAGCCAAACTTTCAGTTATTGATGGCTTACTGTGGCAAGGTGGCTGAGTGGGAATAGGTGCAGGAGTGATGCAGTGTGGTAATTAAACAGACAGAGCCTTGTAATCCTGTTTGGAAAGGAACTTGATTTTCTTTTAATCCGGGTCTGGTGACCAAACAACAATCCCCCGGCAATACACACCAATGTGTACTGCACGGGGTAAATAACATGAAATGCAGTCCCAAATAATAAACAATATCTGCACCACAATAATACAGACATGGTCACCACTCCTGGGTGTGTGCAGTAGTGCTCGTGGTGGGTGATACCAGTTTGTGACAATGGTGAAGTGCTGTCCGGTTTAGTGCTGGCCCTTGGTGACAGCTCCGGAACTGTGTTAGCCATCTAGTAATGCACAAGACAAGACAAGACAATTACAAGACAAACAACCAAAACACTTATGGTACTTTTCTGTAATTAATGGGGTCTCTCACAGTCCTTCTCAGTTCATAAACACAAGACCAATGCGAAGGAACAGATTGCGATTCTCTGTCCCCTTTTATGCTGTCACACATGACCTCTTGGTAAACGAGTGCAACTGCCTCTCCAATCTGTGGCTGCCACGTTGTTTCCCTTCCGGGTCAATGTGTTACTGCAATGGAGTCTCGCCCCCTTTCTAGCTGGCCGACTTCCCTTGAATCCTAGGAAAGAACTATCAGGTCAGCTAGTCCAGGGAACTCTGTTCTCGCTACTTAGCTCCCTCACAGGTTGGGAGGGAGATTTACCACCAAGAATCACTGTATTTCTATCACACATACTGAAAGAGCTTACGTAGGGACATTCAAGGTCACAATCTCGACACTTTGCTTCAAAAGGATTAAATACTTCACTCCTCCTCATTTGTATTCTTCAACAAAAATCTCTTTATTTCTTTAAAAACATGGTTGTAAAACAAACAAACAACGCGTTTTGACACTAGCTTGTATTCGTCAACCTAATTTTATCATCTTCCTGAAGATCTTCTTCTTGGTCACTTTATATCTCTTGGGATCCAGTCTAGTATCTCCTTGGTCCAGCGATGGTCTATTCTTCTTGCTACATGTCTGGTCCACTGCCATTTCAGTTTTTTCACTCTTATAATAACATTGCATACTTTTGTTTGTGCTCTTATCCATTCCTTCCTTTTTCTGTCTCTTCTTATTATTCCCAGCATGCACCTTTCCATACTCCATTGAGTCATGTGTCATTTTTGAGTCATTTTTGCATTGAGGGTCCATGTTTCATATCCATAAGTTATCACTGGCAGCCCTCATTGGTCGAAGACTTTTCTTTTGAGGCATAAGGGTAGTTTCCCTTTCAGAACCATGATTAATCTTCCAAAGGCACCCCAGCCCATTTTTGCTCTTCTGTTGAATTTACACATTTGGTTCTCCATTGCTGAAACTAACTGTCCTAAGTATACATAGTTATTGACTTTTTCAAGCTTTATCCCATTGACTTCAATTGTCTGTGGAGTGGTATATTTATTGAATATATTTATTGGTATATTTCACGTTCATTTTCTAACCCACTTTGGTGCTAGCCGTGTGTAGTTATTGCATTCTCTTGTTTCTAATTCTTCTGGGCCCGTTGTAAAATTTTAGGATTTCGTCAGAAAATCATAGGTGATTCAAGTAGGCTGCATTGATCTTCAGCCCCTTATTTTCCCAATCCAGTGTTTTGAAAATGTCTTCTAGGGTGGCCGGGAAGAGTCTTGCTGTGGATGTTGCATTCCTGTATAATGTGCTGATCAAGTCTCTGTACATTCTTTCAATTCCTTGTTTTTTCAGAGAGCTTAATACAGATCTTGTGTAAACAGAGTCAAAGGCTTCTTTTTAGTCAATGAATCCCAATCAAAATGGTAGTTTGTATTCGTTGCTGGTTTGAATCACTTGCAGTACAACTTGAAGATGATCCATTGTGCTAAATCCACACCTGAATCCTGCTTGCTCATTTGATTGTGCCTAGTCAAATGTATCTTGAAGTCTGTTGGTAAGTATCTTGGTAAAAAAAAAAAAAAAAAAAGATTATAGGAAGTAAGCTAATAGGTCTCAGGGTTCTCCCCAAGAATGCTGTGCAGCCGGGTGGCAGAACATTATAGCCGGGAGAACTTTTAACAGGAAAACAAACTTCCCTTACCTTAAATATATAATACAACAAAGCATTTGAATAATGTGTTGTCTTTCATTGACTATATCCGGTTGTGCTTTTTTATGTTCTACATTTTCGTTTTCATTTCTGTTTTTTATTCTGGTAAATTACTGTGCTTATTTAGGCACTCTACGATTTGACTGGGGAAAGATAACGGAAGGTTATTGGAGTTCACAAAACAAAAACAAACAAAAAAAAACAACCCGGTAACCTTTTCACTTCCTTATTAGCTTAATTATTGAGCTTATCATTTAAATTGTTTTCTTTATGTTAAGTTTGCAGGGAATTATGATAATGCACATCTATTTGTTTTACAAAAAAGTACTCACACGTTTGGTCACCACCATAACTGTTGCATGAGTGTAATAATCCAGCACCACTGCACTTAAGCATTTGTACTGTATGTCAGCTGACAATGTTCAGCTGATATCCCACTTTATTCTTAACACCAGAAGTCCCGTGGTGGTCATTTTGGCGGTTTTTAGTTTTAAAATATAATTTTCTCCAGTCGCGTAACACATATGGGGCTGCGCATTCATGTACTTTTCAATCCATATGAATTAAATATTCTCACAAAGCATGAAACACGAAAGTGCAGAAATAAAGGAGATTTATTACATTATATTTAAAAGACCCAGGAGCAGTCACATTGACGGCTACAAAGAAAACAATTCTATTTTGATTATACAGAACGGTATTCCACTTTATTATTTTTATTTACCAGTCCTCAATGTGTTTAGCTGCAATGAAATTAGTCTCTACTCTTTGACTGAGTGAATGACTGACAGTTATAGCAAGCCGTTTTAACAGTTAATCCTCAATTGCTGATATCAGCAATTTTAATACTGATATCAGTAATGTATTGCTGATATCAACAATTCTATTTTTGATATCAACAATTCTCAATGTTATTTTTTTATATCAAAAATAGAATTGTTGATATCGGAAACAAAATTGTGGATATCAAAATTTAATTGTTGATATCAAAAATAGTATTGTTGATATCGGAAACACACTTGTTGGTATCCAAAATAGAATTGTTGATATCAAAAACAGTACCTTTTATTTTGATATCAACAATTGTATTTCCGAAATCAACAATTCTATTTTTGATATCAAGAATGGCAAAGGATAGAGATAATAATTGGGCACATTAAATTGGGGGAGAAAACTGGGGTAAAAAATTGGAGATGACTAAATTTAAATAAATAAATAAATAAAAAAGAAAAAGAGATTTAACAAATTTATAACCTATATATTAAAAAAAAAAAAAAAGTTCTGCATTCAGAATATTCAGGATCTTTAGCTGAACATTACTACTTCTGTCTTAATTATTTGAAACTATATAAGCCTTGCGAGTTCCAGTCCTGCCTGGAAGTGCATTTTCTATGAACAGCTCGTAAAACATTGTCCATGTCACAAGAATTCTCAGATATTTTGTCAAACACAAAACAGACCGGGTACAATTCATCACCTAATTAGTATGCATTTCTGATATCACGAATGCCAACTGGATGCTCATTAGTATGCGTTTCTGATATCTAGAATTCAAACCGGAAGCTCATTAGTATGCATTTCTGATATCTAGAATTCAAACCGGAAGCTCATTAGTATGCATTTCTGATATCTAGAATTCAAACCGGAAGCTCGTTAGTATGCATTTCTGATATCTAGAATTCAAACCGGAAGCTCGTTAGTATGCATTTCTGATATCTAGAATTCAAACCGGAAGCTCGTTAGTATGCATTTCTGATATCTAGAACTCAAACCGGAAGCTCGTTAGTATGCATTTCTGATATCTAGAATTCAAACCGGAAGCTCGTTAGTATGCATTTCTGATATCTAGAATTCAAACCGGAAGCTCATTAGTATGCATTTTTGAGATCAAGAATTCAAACCAGAAGTTCATTTGTATTTATTTTTTTATTATCAGGAATGGCATTTCTGTTATCAAGAAAGGTATTTTTGATATCAAGAATTATAATTTTGATATCAAAAATACTATTACAATACTGATATCAAAAATGCCATTCTTGATATCAACAATTGGGGATTAAATGTTAAAACGGCTTGCCATAGACAGTCTGTTGTTTTCAATCAGTCTTGAAGACTGGCACCTGCTTGCCAGCTGCGCTGCTTGGGTCAGGTAAAATAAATACCAGAGACCATGGAGTTTTTACTACGCAAGAAAATATAGAGTTGATGTTTTGGATCAGATGGCACGAAAGTATTCCGTGAAAGCTGGCTCCCGATGGTGGTCTGTTCAGGTGTTTTTGAATGTATTGGACCTAGCAGCCATCAACTCCTGAGTACTTTAAAAAGAATGCACAGAGAAGAATTTACCAAAGAGAGAATATATTTTACAGTTAGCACAGGAACTTTGCAAGAAGCATTTGGAACAGAGGGAGACTGCCAAGCGTGTATGCACACCTGAAGCTGGCAAATCCATTGAGAGCCGCAAGAGACACCAATGCCAGGTTGGCAAGTGCAATAAAAATAAAACTTCAGACAGCTGTGCCTGTGCAGGAAGGCGACAAGGAGAAGCGCATTATCTGTGTTGACTGTGAACAGCCTTAGACTCAAGATGAAGGAATACACTTTTGTCGAAAAAAAAAATAGGCTTGTGCAGTGTGCTTCAGCAAAATGTTTAATGTTTATTTATCCACGTTCAGTTGCTTTTGCTCATCTCATAATAAACCGATTGCTGTTGAAAAGTTAAAAAAGAAATCGTTTCAGTTTTATAAATATGTATGTTGTAAACCGATGTCTGCTCATATGTTTATTTATTTACATTTTCTTGTTTTGATTTGTAAAATAAATGTTCATATATATATATATATATATATATATATATATATATATATATATATATATATATATATATCCTTAAGGTGTCCCGAGATTCTGGAGCCTGTTGACAGACAGACAGCTATGAGGAAAAAATTACCATGATGAGTGACCTGAATCTCCCTGTGAAATAAAACCCACATTGATTTAAATGCACCTAGGGTGAGCAGATGTCCTGATAAAATCAGGATCATCCTGATATTAGGGGCTTTCTCCCGCGTCCCGATCGAGGTACTTCTCGTTGCCATTTCTCACGATTTTTAGAGTAAACTTTGAAAACCCATACGTAAAATGTGAAATTTTTATTTTCTCGTTAGGAACTTTTGTTTATGTGGCTGCTGTACTGTCTCGTGGTGCAACAGCATACTCTGCTGGTTTAGGGCGTGTTGTTTGAGTGAGTTGTTTGCATTGCATCTATGCGGCTATCCAATCACGTTAACCTGCTGTCATATGATGCGGTATGTGTCAAGTGTTTTTTCTTGGTGTGTGCGCCTGGCGCGTCCAGTTTTACTGGTGAAGTGTCATGATGGTTGATGTTGTTGATGAGCCTGTCACTAACACAGTGGGAAAAAAATTGATTCAATCATATGCCCATGGTCAAGTCATCTGATTAGGATTTCACAGACATTTCATGGACCTGTTTAAACATTAAATACACATATTATTTTTCAGAGCACTATAAAAGCCTAAAAATAGTGGTACTTGCTTGCTTACTAAAACAGAGTGCTGTCATTTGTTAAAAGGCAAGCATGTAACATCTCCAAACATTTGCTACCTATATTCTCTGTTTGGTGTGATTTGCCCATACGTTGAGACTGCACATCTGCATCCACTGAATTGGTTGGCAGTGTAAGGCAAAGCTTTGCCAATTTATACAGATGTGGACATCAATTAAAAACTTGGTTACCCATAGGTATCTGGCATTCTTTAATAAAGACAATATATGCAGCACGTTCATTGTCATGTTATTTGTCCCTTTGAGGAATTTATATCAGTACAGAGTTAAAACAAAGAAAATGTGCCTATTCGGGTCTAAAATTTTAACTGTGTTTATAAAGTAAACAGCAGGTTGTTTGAGCTGAGGTAGCTGTGCTTGATTGGACCTGTAGAGCTGATTTAACTTGGCTACAACCCACACATGAATACTTTTTTGTCTGTGCTGACTTTCCAGTTTGTTTTCTGAAAGCTGTTGTTTGTTTTACGTTCTGTTCAGCAGCCTCTGTAGTAGCCTTTTGTTTAATGTGTGATTCTGAAGTTATAGCGCTTGATCGTATTTTCTTTAAGTAACATTACAAGATGTGCAAAACTATTACCTCCATCTGCACATGCAGTTTCTTTGGGAAATGTCTTGACACGATCATCAGCCAAAATATACTTTGCGTGTTTTGCTTTGTCGTCCATTTTTGGTATTTTACGTCTAATGCTAAAAACTAGATTTTAGCAACCTAAACCAAAACAATGCAGCACTGACTTTGTCCCACCTGCTACGCACAGTACAGCAGGTCACAGAAAAGCCCAGTAAAGACGCACTGATAGGCTGATTAAAACATTGCTGTCATCTGAACAGTAAACAAGAAAGTTAACCGCTTTGTAGGTTTTTTAAAAAATATATTTCTCTACGTTTTAGTTTTTGCCTAATTGCAATGCACACAGTAAGGCAAAGCAATAAACAAAGTCTACCTGCAGAAGAAAGACATGTAGTTTGCGTTACTTGCGTTGTGCAGTAGTTCATTTAAACAAGGTTTCTATCCTCCCCGCAAGGACTGAAAGTGTCCCGATTTTTCATTCTTGCAATCTGGTCATCCTAAATGCACTGTGTGTGTAACATATATCAAATTGTTGCAAAATTATTTCAATAAAACACAGCAGCTCTGTGGCAGAGCAGAGCTCTGCCCTTTATAAATTGGCAGAGATGGGGTTAAATTCCCGTACCTGCCTGGGTTTATTGTGTTCAGGTGGCTGGGGTTGATTAGAGTAATTAACGATCAATCAGCACCCAGCCACCTGAAATAAAAGGAGGCCTCAGCTTCCCATTAGGGAGAGGAGGGAGCTGAGGAAGCAAGCTTGTGCTTGTGCTTGTGCTTGTGCTTGTGCTTGTGCTTGTGCTTGTGCTTGTGCTTGTGCTTGTGCTTTTTAATTTTCTCATCCAGTGAAGGCATTGTCCAGCCTGGAAACCTTGATTTTTGTAAGTCTTGTTTTGTGCCTTTCTATTTGTGTTTAAATCCCTTTGTTTTGGCCCTTGTGCCCTTTTATTTTGTGTTTATTTGTAATAAAAGTATTAGTTTTTTGAACTGCAGTCTGTCTTTATTTGCTCGCCAGCCTGTCGCAAGCTCTTAAATGGTTCAACTTGTATTGCACATTACAGTAATGTAAAAATGTATTTGCTAAAGCATATTGTTCAACAACGTCTTGCACATCTGACAGTTGTAAAGTTGTAACCGTTTTTTTTTTCTCTCAATATGATCTCTAGAACATGTATCAGACAAAGTAACAAAGCACAAAAGTCTACAACAGTATGCCATTACTATATATTCCAGGTATTCTGCATAACTTTACTCCATGAAAAGTGTGATGTGAATGTGCTGTTACATACAGCAGCAGCATGACATGTTTATATATATATAATGCATGCAACCAGCAATTACTGCTATGAGTCTTTTTGGATAGGTCTCTACTAGCTTTGCACAGTAGGATGGTGAAATATTTGCACATTCTTCACTGGAAAATTGCTCCAGTTCTGATAAGTTTGTTGGGGATCGTCGATGGACTGCAATCTTCAAGTCTCACCATAAGTTTTCGATTGGATTCAAGTCACGACTTTGACTGGGCCAGTCAAGAACATTAGTGCTCTTCTTGTTCAACCACTCCATTGCGGCTTTGGCTTTGTGCTTCGTGTCATTGTCCTGCTGAAATGTGAATATCCTCCCCAGTTTCAGAGTCTTGGCTGACTCAAACAGGTTTTCCTCAAGGATTTGCCTGTACTTTGCACCATCCATTCTCCCCTCTATCCTGACAAGCTTCCCAGTCCCTGCTGAAGAGAAGCATCCCCATAACATGACACCACCATGCTTGACATCTGGTATGGTGTTGACTGGGTGATGTGCAGTGTTGGGCTTGCACCAGACGTAACGCTTGGAATTTAGATCGAAAAGTAGAATTTTTGTCTCGCTTGACCACATAACAATTTTCCACATGTTTGCTGTATTATCTACATGCTTTTTCATAAACTGCTTACGTGCTTTATTATGAGACTTTTTGAGTAATAGGTTCTTTCTTGCCACCTGTCCATACAGGCCAGCTTTGTGTAGGTACTGGCTTATTGTTGATGTGTGAAGACTGACTCCAATCTCAGACACTTTGCAGATCTCTCAAGGTCATTGTTGGCTTCATAGTGACATCCCGAACCAGTTTCCTGCTTGCTTGGCTGCTCAGTTTGGGAGTGACCTTATCTGGGTAGTGTCTGGGTGGTATGATGCATCTTCCATTTCTTAATGATGGACTTCACTGTGCTGAGAGGGATAATCAGCATCTTTGAAATTTTCTTGTACCCTTCTCCTGCTCTGTGCCTCTCTACCACTTTATCCCTGACTTGTTTCAAAAGCTCTTTGGCCTTCATGGTTGCTTTGTTAGATCACTATGTGAGTTGCAGTTTGAAAGTCTTTATATACCTGATGAAAATTATCTACAAGTTAAACCATTTTGAGTACACACAGACTGAAACCATTTCACTAATTTTATGATCTTTCAAACACATAAAAGATCATAAAATTTGCACCTGAGCTGATTTATGCTTGCAGTAGCAAAGGGGTTGAATACTTATGCAACTGAGATTAATCTGTTTTTCTCTGTAAATCTTACTTATTTATATTCTATATACATTTTTTTTTTATCAATGTGGAGTAGTTTATGTAAATTCAAGTCTAATTTGAAAGCATCATGGAGTATGCCCAGGTACCAACAAAATGTTAGGTTAGGTAATGTACCTGTTTTTTAAAGTGTGTCCAAAAAATAAAATACAGAAAACAAAAATAAAACAGTTTGATTGTATTTAATCTAAAATATTATACCAGAATTACTTTCAAACCAGGCAAGAGACACACAGTAAACAATCAGTTTGTCGATTACTTTTCTGTTACCTTTGACACATGCACATACATGTGGTGTTAAAATAATATATGGAGTCAAATAATACATTAAGTTGTGTTTGCTGTTTGAAAGTTTTATTATTAATTGGTTTCCAATGTGAAAATCAAGGTTAACATATCTTCTGTACTCTCTATTCAGTTGGTCTGCGTAGTTTTGACTGTCATTTAAAACATTAAATGTTGATGCAAAATGACTTTAATAATAACAAACAAAACTGCATTTACAACTAACAGCTTTCATGCCAAGAAATCACAGCGTGCTGTGCATTAAAGATTAAGGGGCCATAACTCGCTGAGTATTTTGACAATCAAATAAAAGCTAAGGAAAATAAATAAGTACTTTATACTGTTGTGTGCCATTTTGTCCTGGCCCACCAGCAGGTTAAGTTTGTATTTCTTAAAACCTTCTCAGCATTGACAAGCAGGTGGCCAGTCATGCATCATTTTATTGCTGTTCAAATTCTATGTGTCCTGAGGTCAGGCTCATTTATGGCTTAGCATTACCAAACCATTGAAGGTCAAATGTAATGATTTAAACATGCTTTGAAGTAGTAAGACAATAGTCACAAAGTCACCCAATAAAGTTACCAAACCAGAACTAAACAACTGAGACATTTCATTCGGGGGTTTGCGAGTAGTCTAAAGTTCCTACTTTCTTAGAGAAAAAAAATGCACAATGGACTATTTGGAGTAAATAGCTAAGAATCGGGCTAAAAATGTCTTTAGGATTTGGTGCAGACACACGCATTTCTTTTAGGACTTGGGTCACTGCTCATTGTAAATATATTAAACTATTATTTCTTTGCCTATTCTAATTTAACAAAATGTAATGAATATGTTATACCTTTAGTTTACACAAATAAGTTTAACATTTCAATGGAACTAAAATTTGCCTGATTGGTGGTCACTACCTACCAGGAATTGATTGAATTCATCTCTATTCTATTAGAACTAAGAACCAAATTATTCACTGTAACAGCGCGAGGTGTTACACGTGTGGGTCGTCACAGAGTAATACTGAATCAGACACAGTCGGTGTCGACACGCCGCACAGGCGAGCAGATTGTATTCAACAGAAGCTGTCATTAGGGGTACCAGCATTGGTAGCCCTAGTGTCAGATTTAATAAAGTAAAGCAAAGATAGATAACAAAGCAAAGCTAAAAATAAAAGTTTACCACACAAGGTAAGTGCTAGTCTTACTAAAAGAGACACCCCGCTCCAGGAACCTACTACACTATGAAACCCTATCTATTCTGGTCAGCATCCCCTAAACTAATCTACTGCTGTTGCTCCCAAAATCCCGACCTCCCAGCGACTTCGGGTCGTTGTGACGGTCCTGGCTGAGCAGAGCCTTCACAGGCACCGTCTTGCAGTTGAAAGTAGTTAATTCTGAGAAGTGGACGGTCTCCTCCTCGATGTCAACAAAACGCCCATCTGTGCAGCATGGCAGTGCAGTTGCCCTGAGCTGTCATGCAGATGCCCTTTGAGCTGCTATGCAGATGCCCTTTGAGCTGCTATGCAGATGCCCTTTGAGCTGCTCACAGCCTCACTGGGCACGCTCCCCAGCCAATCCACACCTCCCAATCAGCTCAGCACCGGGTGAACCTAACTGCTCAATTGGTTGCTTAGCAAAGTGTCTACTGTTACTTGTTCCAGCTGCACACATCCGCGCAAGAACCAGCGACAAAGTTATCCCTGTCACATATCCACTCTGGGTCAACAGGTGATGGGAGGCCCTGACACGACGGTGGGGTGTCTGGCAACACGGGCCAAGGGATCTGACCATAGGCACCAGATTGGAGTGCAGGCTTCTCTCCTTCCTCGCTCTCAGGGATGGAAGTTCCTCCTCCTCAGGCTGTTGGAATGGTAGCTCCTCCTTCCTTTGGCCCTCAGGATGGCCGCTACTTTTTTCTGGTGCATAGGTCCTCCCCTAGCTTTTGACAGGCAGACAGACGCTCCTCCTCTGGCTTTTTGAGGATGGTAGCTCATCCTACTTTAGCCTTTGAGGACGGTAACTCCTTCCCTTCCGGCTTTCAGGGCTCCAGCTCTTTCAGCAGCACTTACAGTGGCTGCTGATCTTTACCTGGTTCTGCCTGTGCATCCTGGTTGCCGCAAGCTGTGGCGCAGATGCCTTTTGAGCTGAGTGCAGCCTCCCTGGTCATGCCTCCCAGCCAATCCGGACAAAAATCTTTGCTGTCATGTCAGTTATATTTAATGTTTGTAACAAAACATAAATGTGTATTTCATTTCTGCAATGTGATTTCTTAATTTGAAAAGGTTGTATCTTGTTTGCATAGACTTAGTTTTCCATTTTATATAAAGTAACATTTGCAATATCGTTCTGTCTATCTATTTGTTTAAGAGGTGCTAAACAACTATGTCATTATAACATCTCCCACCACGGTTTTAAATTCACAATTTCATTCTCCAGAGATATGCAAACATGTGACAAAGATTGATGAACATACATCTCTGTATATCCCCAGAATCAGTCTATAACTCTCAATAACTTAGTATACAATGTCTACGAAATCTGTGCCAGAGTATGGTACCCCATACGGTTTCAAAAATAGTTTCTGCATAATTTATGAAGATGTTATAAAATAAGTTTATCAATGGAAAGTTCCTTCTGTACTTCAATAGTAGGGCAAGCACTTTTTTACACTGTTACTGGTACCAGTACTTATAATAAAAAAGGAACTAGTTTTCTATCATTCCAAGTGATCTTACACACACACACACACACACACACACACACACAAAGAATGAATGTCAGAAAGCAGACTTTAGTTCCATAGAACTATAAGAATACATGTTGAGGTTGGGCTTTCACAGCAAGTAAACAACCCATTGGAGCAGATTAATTATTTAGATATCTTAAAACAGGCAAGTTTTGACCTGTCTTAGATTTTCCATAATTAGAACATAAACTCCCAGAAGAAAAAGGAGTCGGAAATAACAATAGCTCACAGCTAGTTCACCACTGTGAGCTTTCCCAGAGATGCAATGTAATGCTCATCAAGCAAACTGTTTTAACTAAATATGCCATGACAAAAGGCATTCCATTCTCAGTGAAACAAAGCTTTTGTTTGATGATATTTTGGTATGTAAATTTGTCTTTGAAAATAACACATTTGCTGTTGGTGTGCTGATACGTTTTAAATACATGTAAGTACGAGAGAGCATGGGTTGTGCTGGATATACTCCGATCCCAGAATGGGGTTATGCTCCACCCCCTCCTAGTTTACCCCTAACAACCGCAGGACCTCAGACAAGCTACCAACATGCCTGCATGACAACCACCAAAGATGTCAGTGTTTCACCCCCTCATCTGCATTTTGGCTTTTTTCGTGATCCTGCCATCTCCCGACACTGTAGAGTGAAGATATTTTTTTTTCATTAATGGATACATCCATCGAGTGCAGTTTGTGTGTCAGGGAATAATGATGTGAGTGTTTCAGCCCAGTGAAAAAGTCCACACTGCCTGCACGTTGCAATAGAAAAGTCTAAGAGTGGTTTTACACTGACATCATGTACTTGCAAAGTTGGTTTAGTATTATTATTGTTATTATTTTAACACTGTATCTGTTTCTTAAAGTGGGCTCTGTGTGTTACTGTATCTTAAATCACCCCTTGAATGGTCGCGGGAGACTTGTCGACTGCAATAGAGAGCTCTATTCACAGACTAGCGACCGACAGAGCTGATCCTCTTCAGTGGTCTTCTTGCTTTGGAAACAGCAGTTCCAGAGTCAGGATGACCTTCCACAAAATGCTGTAAAATTAGTTTTTGCTTGTAACATACCGAATTTGTAAATAAATGTAATTGCTTGAACATGCCAAATTTGCAAATAAATATAATTTCTATGATAAACTATTTCTTGGATGTCATTTGTAACGTACACGATTAGAAAATAATGCATATTTTGCAACTCCTGATATATATATGATTTACTCATATGACAAATATTTGATAAAGACATCAAATGTATTTTTTAATAAATTACATTAAAACATACATTGTTTATTATTACTTTGCATGTTTATTTTACAAATTACATTCACGATATTGGCATCTTTGGGCTGGAGGACGGAAATACTGGTTAAAAAAACAACTCATGAAAAACACAGAGCCCTATTTATAATTCATAAACAAAGTCGTTTATCACACCACGTTACGTTTATCTCACCCTTGAACAGATGTAAATATCTTTTGTAATGTTGTCAACATTGAGTTGCGAATGGGGCCTGCCACAGGCTGTAACCCACTGCAAACACTGTTCCAGCTTCATTTTAGGCTTGGGAAACAGGAAAAATTGAACACCCGGGATACGATCTGGGTACCTCCTGTCCGTTGGTTTTTTTTTTGCCTTTAAAAAAGATTAGTTACCATACAAATGTATGTGTGTGTTCCTTGTAGTGACGAGAAAATGGCCGCTGGGTAACCTACGGTTGTTGACATGTGTCACGTGATACAAGGAGCTAAACACGGGGATCTGATTGACAGCAGGGATTGGCCTATTGTCACTTCAGCAAACTACAGTACCAGTCAAAAGTACACCTGGTTTTTCATGATTATCTATGCTTTTAACTTTATAAACTTGTCTACAAACACATAATATTTCATTATATGATAAGTGGACTTATATAGGCTGATAATCATAAGTGAATTGCATTCAGAAATGTAATTTTTAAATGAAAATGTAAATCTTGTCAATTTCAAAGAAATGGTCACCCAATGCAAGGGAATTTCAGTCTGAAGCCCAAGTCAATTAAAAGGCTGAAATGTGTATAACACGTTGTTAGAACACTGGCCTAAGTATAAACGTGTCTTTGTTAGATGTTCTCTGAGTTAAGTAGCATGTTACCTAATTAATCTTTTGTCACCAATTATTGTTAACAGGTGAGGGTCATCAAACGATTTGAAGAAACTGGCACTCATGAGGACAAACAAGGTCAGACAGGCCAAGGGAGACCTCAGAATCAGAAAAGTTCATTCGAGTCACAAATCTGCGAAACCGGCGATTAACTGCCCCTGAAATACAAGCTCAGCTAAATGCTACTAGAAGTACAGAGTTTCAACATCGACTGTTCAGAAGAGATTGCGTGAAGCTGGCCTAACTGGAAGAATTGCTGCAAAGAAACCATTGTTAAGAGTGTAGAATAAGAGGAAGAGACTTGCCTGGGCCAAAAAACATAGAAACTGGATGTTTGAGGAGTGGAAGTCGGTCTTATGGACCGATGAGTCAAAATTTGAAATATTTGGGTCCAACCGCTGAGTATTAATAAGACGCAGAGAGGGTGAGTGCATGAGTTCTGCATGTGTGGTTCCCACTGTCAAGCATGGAGGAGGCAGTGTCATGGTCTGGGGTTGCTTTACTGGTGACAGTTGGTGTTGTTTACCAAGTCCATGGCAAGCTCAACCAGCATGGCTATCATGGCATACTTCAGAGGCATGCCATTCCATCAGGATTACGGCTAGTTGGGCAGACCTTCATTCTTCAGCAAGATAATGACCCGAAACACACCTTAAAGTTAGGAAAATGGAAAGTGAAGGACAACTCAATCTAATGACCTGGCCTGCCCAGGCTCCAGACCTCAATCCCATAGAACTTGTATGGGATGAACTGGACAGAAGAGTCAAAGCAAAGCTACCCAGAAGTGCCCTACATCTCTGGGAATTACTGCATAAGAACATAAGAACATAAGAACATAAGAAAGTTTACAAACGAGAGGAGGCCATTCGGCCCATCTTGCTCGTTTGGTTGTTAGTAGCTTATTGATCCCAAAATCTCATCAAGCAGCTTCTTGAAGGATCCCAGGGTGTCAGCTTCAACAACATTACTGGGGAGTTGATTCCAGACCCTCACAATTCTCTGTGTAAAAAAGTGTCTCCTATTTTCTGTTCTGAATGCCCCTTTTTCTAAACTCCATTTGTGACCCCTGGTCCTTGTTTCCTTTTTCAGGCTGAAAAAGTCCCTTGCGTCGACACTGTCAATACCTTTTAGAATTTTGAATGCTTGAATTAGGTCGCCACGTAGTCTTCTTTGTTCAAGACTGAACAGATTCAATTCTTTTAGCTTGTCTGCATATGACATGCCTTTTAAGCCCGGAATAATTCTGGTCGCTCTTCTTTGCACTCTTTCTAGAGCAGCAATATCTTTTTTATAGCGAGGTGACCAGAACTGCACACAATATTCAAGATGAGGTCATACAAGTGCATTGTACAGTTTTAACATTACTTCCCTTGATTTAAATTCAACACTTTTCACAATGTATCCGAGTATCTTGTTAGCCTTTTTTATAGCTTCCCCACATTGCCTAGATGAAGACATTTCTGAGTCAACAAAAACTCCTAGGTCTTTTTCATAGATTCCTTCTCCAATTTCAATATCTCCCATATGATATTTATAATGTACATTTTTATTTCCTGCGTGCAGTACCTTACACTTTTCTCTATTAAATGTCATTTGCCATGTGTCTGCCCAGTTCTGAATCTTGTCTAGATCATTTTGAATGACCTTTGCTGCTGCAACAGTGTTTGCCACTCCTCCTACTTTTGTGTCGTCTGCAAATTTAACAAGTTTGCTTACTATACCAGAATCTAAATCATTAATGTAGATTAGGAATAGCAGAGGACCTAACACTGATCCCTGTGGTACACCGCTGGTTACCACACTCCATTCTGAGGTTTTTCCTCTAATCAGTACTTTCTGTTTTCTACATGTTAACCACTCCCTAATCCATGTACATGTGTTTCCTTGAATCCCAACTGCGTTCAGTTTGAGAATTAATCTTTTGTGCGGGACTTTGTCAAAAGCTTTCTGGAAATCTAAATAAACCATGTCATATGCTTTGCAATTATCCATTATCGATGTTGCATCCTCAAAAAAAATCAAGCAAGTTAGTTAGACACGATCTCCCTTTCCTAAAACCATGTTGACTGTCTCCCAGTACCCTGTTACCATATAGGTAATTTTCCATTTTGGATCTTATTATAGTTTCCATAAGTTTGCATATAATAGAAGTCAGGCTTACTGGTCTGTAGTTACCTGGTTCAGTTTTGTTTCCCTTTTTGTGGATCGGTATTACGTTTGCAATTTTCCAGTCTGTCGGTACCACCCCTGTGTCAAGAGACTGCTGCATGATCTTGGTTAGCGGTTTGTAAATTACTTCTTTCATTTCTTTGAGTACTACTGGGAGGATCTCATCCGGCCCAGGGGATTTGTTTATTTTAAGAGCTCCTAGTCCCTTTAACACTTCTGCCTCAGTTATGCTAAAGTTATTTAAAACTGGATAGGAACTGGATGACATGTGGGGCATGTTGTCAGTATCTTCCTTTGTAAAAACTTGTGAAAAGTAATCATTTAACATATTTGCTATTTTTTTTTCTTCCTCTATGATTTTGCCATTTGTATCTCTTAAACATTTAATCTCCTCTTTGAATGTTCTCTTGCTGTTGTAATATTGGAAAAACATTTTGGAATTGGTTTTAGCTCCCTTAGCAATGTTCATTTCTATTTCTCTCTTGGCCTTTCTAACTTCCTTTTTGACTTGCATTTGCAGTTCTGTGTACTCTTTCTGTGTACTTTCTTTTTGGTCCTTTTTTAATGCTCTGTAAAGTGCCTTTTTTCGCTGAATATTTTTTTTTAATTGATCTATTAAACCATTTTGGCAATTTAGTTTTACATTTAGATTTGTCTACTTTAGGGATATAATTGTTTTGCGCCTCTAGTACTACGTTTTTGAAGAACAACCATCCTTCTTCTGTGGGTGTTTTCTCTATTTTACTCCAATCTACTTCTGTTAGTCTCTGTTTCATGCCTTCATAGTTTGCTTTTCTAAAATTGTAAACCTTAGCTTTAGTCTTTACTTTTGAGGATTTAAAAAACACTTCAAATGAGACCATGTTGTGGTCTGAGTTTGCCAGTGGTTCTCTGACCTCTGTTTTAGTTATTCTATCTTCGTTATTTGAAAAGACTAAATCAAGGCATGCCTCCCCTCTAGTCGGTGCCTTGACAAATTGTGTTAGGAAGCAGTCATTTGTCATTTCCACCATTTCTATTTCATCCTTCGCGCTACCCACCGGGTTTTCCCATTTTATTTGGGGGAAGTTGAAATCCCCCATTAGTATGGCTTCTCCTTTGCTACACACATTTCTAATGTCATTGTATAACAGATTATTTTGCTCACCGTCTGAATCTGGCGGTCTATAGCATGCTCCTATTATTATGCCTTTTGAATTTTTGTCCGTTATTCTGACCCATATTGATTCGGTTTTATTTTCTTTGTCCAGGTTTAACACCTGGGCTTCAAGACTGTTTCTTATGTATAGCGCTACCCCTCCTCCTCTTCTGTCCTGCCTGTCTTTCCTATACAGTGTATACCCACAAATATTATATTCGTCCCCATCACTCTCAGATAACCATGTTTCTGTAACACCTATCACATCATAGTTACCTGTTAGTGCAGTAGCTTCAAGTTCTAGAATTTTGTTTCTGATACTTCTAGCATTTAGATAAATACATTTAATGGTTGTCTTACCTGAGTTGTTGTTCTTGTTTTGATGCGGTCTCCCTTCTGTTTTTTTGTTCATTTCTCCCCCCTTCCTTTCTAGTTTAAATGCTTCCGAACCTGCTCGAGGATCTTTTCTCCAAGTAGACTAGTTCCCTTGTTATTTAAATGCAGTCCATCCCGTCTATACAGATAGTCCTCGTTGTAGAAAGTGGTCCAATGATCAAGATAGGTGAAGCCTTCCCGTGTGCACCACGTCTTCAACCATGCGTTTTGATTAATTATTTCCAGCTGTCCATATGGTCCTTTGCAAGGTGCGGGTAGTATACCAGAAAATACCACAGTTTTGGTTTTCTCTTTTAATTTCCTTCCTAGCTCTCTGAATTTGTTTTGCAGGGATTTTGGTCTGTCTCTTCCAATGTTGTTTGTACCGATGTGGACGACTACTACCGGGTCGTCTCCTGTTCGTTCTAGGAGCCTGTCCACGTTCTCAGTGATGTGCTTGACCGAGGCTCCCGGAAGGCAGCACACTGTTGTAGTAAGGGGGTCCAAACTGCGAACTGAACTTGCTGTGTTTCTCAATATGGAGTCCCCAACAATCATGACCTCCCTTCTTTTTACTGTCTTGTCACCACTGTCAATAGGGTCCTGGATGTTGTTCCTTTCATTCTCTTGTTGTTGGTTCTGCTCATCAAAATTCTGAAGTGACTCAAATCTGTTGGTTGTTTTGATTTCTGGTGGTTGTGTTTGACGAAGTTTCTTTTTTTCCCTGCTTCTGCCTACCTGAACCCAGCTGTTCTGACCTTCTATCTCCCTGGTGGCTTTCAGTCTGTTAGGGGTGATGCAGACTTCCATGAATTGTGGGTGTGCCAGTTCCTCAAGATCCTGTTGCTGTCTCACTTCTTCCAGCTCCATTTCTAGCATGCTTACTAGTTTATGCAAATCCTGGATCGCGCGGCACTTTACGCACACTTGGTTTAGCTCCGCTGGGTTTTCTCGGATTTCCCACATCAAGCAGGTGTCACAGATTACTGGCTTGAAGACCATGTTGAGGGTTTTTTTTTTTTTTTTTTGAAGTTTAGTTTCTTCTGCAGCCGTCAACCTGCTTTCAAACTGCTTCGAAACTGCTCTGTACTTTTCCACGCTGTACTTCTCCCACTCGCTGTCGCTGGGAAGACTGCCTCGTTTAACTGCGTTGTTCTGCTGTGCTGTCGGCTCCTCCCCTCGCCCGTGTCTCAAAACGGCGCTGAATTTGAATCAGCTGCTCCGAGTTTCAGCTTGTTTGTTATCAGAAAAACACACGCGGCTGTGTTTCCCCAATGTCCTCTGTTTTCTGATTAAAGCAATTCAAGATGCAATTTCTCCTTTCTGCTTCGAAACTGCTCTGTACTTTTCCACGCTGTACTTCTCCCACTCGCTGTCGCTGGGAAGACTGCCTCGTTTAACTGCATTGTTCTGCTGTGCTGTCGGCTCCTCCCCTCGCCCGTGTCTCAAAACGGCGCTGAATTTGAATCGGCTGCTCCGAGTTTCAGCTTGTTTGTTATCAGAAAAACACACGCGGCTGTGTTTCCCCAATGTCCTCTGTTTTCTGATTAAAGCAATTCAAGATGCAATTTCTCCTTTCTGCTTCGAAACTGCTCTGTACTTTTCCACGCTGTACTTCTCCCACTCGCTGTCGCTTCCACTCGCTGTCGCTGGGAAGACTGCCTCGTTTAACTGAGCTGGGAAGACATGTCGGGCGATTTCCTGCTCAAACTTAACCGAATGCCTTGAGTTTGTGAGGATGTTACTAAGGCAAAGGATGGTTATTTTGAGGAATCCAAGATTTAGAGACAATTTTCAATTTTCTTGAACATTGCTTTGATACTCCTTATGTTTTGTTTTGTATACTGTAACGTGTGTTTTCATGTTCAAGTATTTACAGAAACATATATGAGGTAAAACGTTGTCAATTATGAAAAAAACCTAGTTTCCAGCAAGTGTATTCAAACTTTTTACTGGTACTGTATGTACGATGACACTATACTGGATTTAATTATGGCTTGGGACCAAGCAGTTCCTTAGCCTTTCTCTCAAAAAATGAATGGTGTTTTTATATTTTTTATGCTTGGTAATTAAATGTGTCTGTAATCTTCATTGGACAGTAGTGCAACAATTACACACTGTGATTGAAGTATGTCTCCACTTCTAGTACAAATAAAATCAAAATTCAAGTAGCTGCCTTCGTGTTTCCTTAATTTTGCAGGGTTAATACCGGCTTTATGTTTTTTACTCACAACACCACCTCCTCACTGTTCTTCAGCCCTTACGGTTGAACTTGTTGAAGGAAATTCTGTATCATCATTCTGTGGGTTTTGTTGCTTTGATGCTGATGGTCAAATTGAAAATGTATCCATATCTGGTATTTATTTTGTGTGTTTCCAACAATTCTTCCTCTGCTTTGTAATCTGTCGTGCTCCCGCTGAAATAGCTGTATTACACCACTTGTAACGTCTTAATGTCTGTGCATGCTTATGACATGCTCAAGCAAATAGATTTATTTTTGGAGGACCCCTTGAAACCTCCTCAAGGTCCCCTAGGGGGCCGCGGACCCCCGGCTGAGAAGCCCTGTTCTAGGTAACAATGTTGCTTGTTAATTCACTCCCATTGGCTCTAGTGTATACCAAACAGTGCAAGAGTTTAAGGTGCTTTGTAGTCAAATTGTTTTTTTTTTTGTTTTTTTTTTCAGAAAGCCAGCCATTTAAGCATTTAACCGAAGCCGCCCAGTACGACCTGGTAAAGCCAGCCATTCTGTGCCGCCTGAACATCACGGGGGAAAGACACAAGGTACGGCTCCGGGAGTACAAGAGGTGCCCAGATACACGCCCCAGAACCGTCGCACAAAAGTTGTGTGATCACATGGTACACTGGCTCAACCCTGCCCAGAAAACAAGCTTGGAGATGGGCAAGGTGATTCTAGTTGAGCAGTTCTGCCACATGGTTGGCACCGAAACACAGGTGTGAATAAGGCGCCACAACTCCAACACCCTGTAAGAGGCTGTGGAACTTGCAGAGGACTTCGAGGACTCCCTGGTTCCTGCCCAGGCCAGCCTACTCACCGCTCCAGCACAACGGAGCAGCCTAGCATCACCTCCTCTCTAAGCTTCACCATCACCGGGACTGGGTCCGAAACCTCCTAGACCACCGACCCTAATGGGCAACCTTGCCTCCCCTCCATGGAGGCTAAGGTTGACCCCCAGCTAGGGTAGAGTTGCTGCCACTGCCCCATTGCCATACCAGCAACGGAACAGATATTTCACCTCTGCTTCCTCCTTTCCTCCTGCCTGTTTTAGATGCCACCAGCCGGGACACCAGGCCAAGTCATGCCCATCTGCAATAAGAGTGTGACGTGGTGACATGCAATTGGGCATCAGAAGCAGGTAAAGTGGGGAAAAATGATCGGGATGGGCCTTATATTGTTAATGTGATTTTGGGATAATGTGATATTGTTAATGTGATGTGACGTTAATTAAGGCAGCTCTCTTAGGTGGTGTGTCGTGGCAGCCACGAGGTCAGATGGATACTCCTATATTCATGGAGACACAGTGGCATACCCCACAGTAAATGCATACTTACTGGTAGGACCGATTAAATGTCAATTAGTCATTGAGGTGGTGGAAAGGCTACCACACCCAGTAATTCTGGGCCGAGATTGGCCAAACTATAAAGAATTGGTGAAATTAATGGCAGTCTAGATGTAAACATGGCAGAAAAGATAGAATGGGAAATGATTGGTGATTTTTTTCCCTTTCAAGCTAAAATGTTTTCCTCCCTTTTTTGTCCAAGAAAAACTAACAAAGAGAGACTGATCGGAACATGAGAGGGTGCATTAATGAGACGAGGCTGGGGTCTGGTGGGAGAATGCTCTGATGGTAACAAACACCAGTCAAAGGGGGTTGGAACACAATGTGACCGAGAGGGCGAGGTTACTGGGCCATCTAAGGAAGATGCTACTCCAGCCCTTCTCAAAATCCCTGACATGTGGCACTCAAGCACAGACATAGTGTGGGGCCAACATAATGACCCCTCAGTAGTGCACACTTGGGGACAGGTCCGGTCTATTGAAGGTAAGGATGCTAAAGGCGCTGGGGCGCTAGTATTTCCACACTTCATTAAAGGGACAATTATTATATAGGGTAAACCTTGCATTGGGCACACGACAGCCTGTAACAGAATTGATGGTTCCCTGCTGTGTCTGGCGCATGATATCACTTTTGCGGGGCACCTCGGAGCTGATAAAATGAGGGAACGCCCCACCCTGATTATTTCCACCCCCTTTGAACACATTGTAATGGACATAGTGGGCCCTTTGCTACCTTCTGATTCTGGGGGTATATGCATATATTAGTGGTGGTAGATTATGCAATGTGATACACGGAAGCAGTTCTGTTGAGGTCCGCTAGTGTAGTTGCGATAACCAAAGAATTATTTCAGCTTATGGCTAGAGTAGGGATCCCCAAGGAAATCCCAATTGACTATGGAACTAACTTTCTGTGTAAGACGTTACAGCAAGTGTACAAAATATAAAAAATACATCCCATCAGGACATCTGTTTATCATCCACAGACAGATGGTTTGGTGGAACGTTTCAATCAGACCTTAAAGCAGATGCTGATACGATTTATGAACCAAGAACAAAAGCACTGGGCATTGCTTCCCTCCTACCTCCTTTTTGCAGTGAGAGAGGTGCCGCAGAGTTCGACAGGGTTCTACCCCTTCGAGCTCTTATATGGCTGACAGTCTCGCAGCATCCTTGATCTGTTAAGAGAGTGTGTGTGCATGCCTCAGACTCATTCATTCCATTGTCGTACTGATCTACCTGTACACACCGCAACTGTACCGCTGGAAATGTTCTCTTGTCTGGATTTTGTGTTGATATGATTATACCGATGAAGAAACATTTATTTGAAAGCAGTATTTAACACTCCTTTTACTATTAGTGTAACTCTTAAGGGAGAAGGAGGAATTTACTGTGTGTCTTACAGAGTTCCTAAACCCAACTCAAGTACCACCAACTTATATGACCTACATATAGGGGTGTGACAGGTATGGCTGAGTGGTGACATCAGCCCAGAAGCAGGAACATTAACAAGCAGGCACGTACTGTGGGGCAAAGGGCTGGTGGTGCCATGTTTATTTAAATGCAAAAATAAAACAAAAGATTTAACAAACACACTTGCTCACAGAGCCAAATAAAAAAGATAAACAAAAACAAGTACGAACACAATAAGAAAATAAATATTCCAGGTCAGGTTGGACAAATTGCCTTCACTTTTCCTAGATTTATTTTAGTTTAGTTTCTCTCTCATCTCCGCCGCTCTCGTTCTTCACTTCCGAACAGCCATCCCAGTTACAGAGAGCTGCAGGCTTTTATGCAGGTGACCATCTCCCGATTAGTAACAAATTAATCAATTAATTAATTGGGGAGATGGCCACCTTCTGCACAAGGTTTCTATTTGCCCCCTGGCAGAGGACGAGCTGCCTAATCTCGCCTCTGCCAGAAAAAAAACAATAACAAAACAAAAACACATGGCTACACTGTCATATATAAATACAATAAATCATAATAAACACAAAATAATAAACTACACCGGGGAGGAGGGGTATCCCATTCTAAAAAATAAACAAATACATGTACAGGGCTCCTCGCCCTGTTACAGGGGGAAAATACACAAATCTGAGAGGATGGTGAAGCAAACACAGAATATTTTAAATAAAATCTGGTATTGCAGTCATAGAATGAGATAAACAAACAAGATGCAAATTCAGTCTTAAAGGAAGATATCTTGGTATGTTCTCTAAATGTAAAATATTACAAACATAAACACTGCGAAACTGAAACAATATTAATAATGCATGCTTAAAGCATATATGCATTGCAATGGGTAATTTATTAATATTGTGCCTGAATGGGAATTTAAATAGAGCCCCATTTCTGTAGTGTGCTGCAAATAATAGCAACTTTTATAAGTCTAAAAATATTTCCAGATGAAAATGAAAATGTTGTGTATGAATACATTGCACTTTAAAATATTACATAAAACAGATAAAGAAGTGGGATTTCAGCAATGGTTTAAACTAACAACTTTCTGATATAGAACAGTTATATGATGACATAACATGTACTTGAAAAAATAATAATGACTAGAACAAAATTAAATCCTTCCTGACACTTAACAAATTAATCTTTACCCTGAGGTTTTGTCCAGTAAGGATCCTAGTAGGGATGTATTTTGCAGGACTCCACAGCAGTGAAGTATGAGAATAATAGGGCCACACCACAGGTGCTTGGTCCCATGTGTTTTGTCAGGGATCATTTTGAAGATACTTTATTTTAGGGCAGGGGCATCTCCTAGGGCAGCTGGCACAATGAGGCTGTTGCAGGTGTGAAACATTAGACCCTGCTGTGCTTTGTGATGACCACATTCCACCAATGAGAACCGTCTCTCGTGTCAGAAATAAAATAAAAATGAAAAAATGGTTTAGTCTTAATTCTGCAACACAGAAGATTCAGATTGGAACAAAACTATAAGCACAGATGTGGGCATTAGCCAAACCTTGACTTTACTAAGTGTCTGCCTTACTGGTAATAATTTTATGATATTGAATTTTATGATGGTCTGTTTAAAGTTAAGGATGAATTACCCTAGAGCAGGGGTTCTCAAACATGTTTTGCTGAGCCCCCATTTGGAAATGTTTCAGGTTGTGATGACCCCGCCTCCCCAGTACGTTATCATATGGAATTACTGTACATACTACATAGGAATGCTAACAGAAGCATGGATATGCCATCATTATGCATGTAACCAATGGCCTTACTAAAAGTGTGGGTTGGGTGTGGGATGGAGCACAAGATTTGAGGGTGAGGGGGTTTGGGGGGTAACAACGGTTTTCAGGAATAAATAAAAATACAAATTTTTAGCTAATATAAAATGCACTTATTTCAACCAAACATTTCAACTGTAAAATAAATAACCTGATTACAAAATGAAATTATGCCCAGAGGCAAAAGTGTTTAAATCAACAGCAAGGCTGACATTTGTGTCACGTTTCTGCTTCAAAATAGTCGTTCTGTGTGAATTAAGATTTAATTTTGCCATCAGAAATGGAACTAAGCTTCGAAAACTTGCTTACAAAATCGATACTGTCTACTTGTAACTCCTCTAATTTTTAAGTAACGCCTGTTTCTTTAAGTTCCACTTTCAAAGTCTCTTCTTCAGGGTTTTGTAAACATTTAAGAACATTAGGTTACTCGCATAACCCTGGTTCCCTGAAAGAGAAGACAACCACCAACGACATTATGTATGGGATATGCCTGCCCATTGGGTAGGTATCGCTGAGCTCTCTATACCAGAACTGCCGACAGACCCCTACCTGGGATGACGTACTCGGTCCTGCCCACCGAGGGATTAAAACGGTCATGGTGAGGAAGCCATTTCTCTTTTTCCATCGAAAACGTGATGCAACCTTGTGGTTGGTGGTCGTCTTCTCTTTCAGGGAACCAGGGTTACATGAGTAACCTAATGTTCCCTTTCAATTTGAAGACAACCACCAATGACATTATGTATGGGCTAATGTATACCAGAGCCGTCGCGAGGGAGAAGGAATGGCAGCAGATGAGGGACGCATCAGAACTGCATAACCCCAGGGTTTTTGAGTGTGAGCTTACACCCTCAAGGACCCTTGTGCCTAATGAAGGCAGGGCAGGATCTACCACATTAAGGAGGTAGAACCTGGAGAAAGTATGCAGGATAGCCCAGTTAGCCGCAGTAAAAAACATTGGACAACGAGGCCCCCCTGAAGAGGGCCCAAAATGTAGCCAACCTTCTGGTGGAGTGTGCGGCTCCCATCCTAGTGTCCACAATCCAATGTGACAGACACTGCTTTGAGAGGGGCTTGTGATGCAACTCCGGGGACTGTAGGCCACCCTAGTGGCTGACATATGGCACCACAGTCGTGTTGTCGATCTGGATCAACAAATGTATACCCTGCAACACTGGGAGGAAGTAGTCGAGAGCAAAGGAGACCACTTGCAACTCTAGCATGTTTATATGAGGGACGTCCAGTGGTTCGGCCAGGATCTGCTTACTCCTCAGGCTTCCCACACCGCCCCCCAACCCAAATTGGAGGTGTCTGTCATCACCACTTGGTGGTTTAACACTCCTCCCATCCGCACACACTTGCGCAGGTGAGAGGTTGTCCTCCACCAGTGTAGGGCTGCCGAGCACTTATGAGACACTCTCAGCTGACTGTGTTTGCCGCGCTTGGAATGAAGGTGGAATGCATTGAGCCATGCTTGTAGCAGGCTCATGCGAAGTAGACCCAGCTGAATTGATGATATGGCTACGTCCATCCAACCCAATAGTTTCTGACACAATACGAGAGTGACCTGTGATCCTTGTTGATCCTTGGATAGCTGCTACTTTGTTGTCCGAAGCCACGACGGGTGATTTGAAGCAGACAGCAAAAACCCAAAGGTGGGCGGGCCTACGCAGCCAGCGAGATCTACTTGATACCGGGGATGCGGTAAGGCCTAGCCCCATGGAGGAAACTCATGGCTGGAAGGGTCACTCGACAGTGGGGATGCGGCAAGGCCTAGCCCCGTGGAGGAACTGTGCTCTCCCAAGAAGGAATAGACAACCACTTGCAAGAGTGACTGTATAGGCAGTCGCTCACACATGACAGACAGATAAGAAAGAGCGGCCTACCACCAAGCGAGGAAGCCGCTGAAAGACAGAAAGGCAAAGGGCTCATCTGTTTCAGAGTTGTTGATTCTGGGAAAGCGGCGAACAAGTTTTCAGCACAAATGCAAGGGAAATACAATCAACTCGATTAGACTCGAGAAGTTATTTTCTGTCAACACGTTCAGCTGAACACAGAGGTTCTTACCATACCGTCAGTATGATGATTTTAATTCCAGGAAGGGGCCTATCAGCAGCTCTGATATATAGAGCTCAGCGATACCTACACAATGGTAAGGCATATCCTGTACATAATGTCGTTGGTGGTCATCTTCGAATTAAAAAGTGAAACGCATGTTACTGCCTTTCACAGTCAACAGAATGCAGTCCTGGCACCCGGAAATAATGCAAACAAGCTTAGTTTGCCAATGATTGCGGCAATAATCATAACATTGTCCAAGCCTTGTGGCAAATTGAGAAACAGTGTGAAACAAAAAAAAATCCTGAACATTTTAAAACATTTATCTGACCGGCGCTAGCACTTTATACAGAACTATATACATAAACAAACAAGCATCTGGACACTTAGTAAACACGGCAGGAGGTCTGTCTTCATATTACATCATTTACTGTTAAGGATTAAGTGTTTATGTGCTGTAATGAAACCAAAAATCAGAAGCCCTAATTTGTCTGCCCTACCACTGTTAGAAAAACAGCAATACTGCAAAAATGAAATTTTATTTATACTATAAACTGCCGTTAGCCTCCAAAAGTCACAAATCCTCAGTGTTTGTATTTTGACCTTCATGGTTACATTGAAGGTTGCTATTGGTAGATTAAAAGGCTTTAACAAAGGATTTTTAGCATTCAGTAGCGAATGCCAAAAATCACATTAACTCTAGTATAAAAATTAAAATAAATCAGATTATAATACATGTGGAGTCTAACACATTCTGATACCATTAAAACATACTGAGTTGGAAAGTGACCAATTGGTCAGCCAGTTTCATGTGACACTCAGTTAACAAGGGCCTAAAGCATATGACAGAGAAGACTATGATTCTCTTGGCACTGGTAGCAAAGCAAGGCTCTGTGTCAAGTTTTTCCTGTAAAACGATTGTCAAACCATTTGGTTTGGCAAGAAAGCGAAGGGGTTATGAATTATGCATCAATTAACAACATCAAAGAAAAGCTTTCAAAACAGGATTTTGTAACTGATGTCAGCTGCAGTGGCATAAAAACTGATTCCCAGTTTTCCACTCTAATCACATGGATGCCACTCATGAGGGTACAATAAAAGCAGCCTCGGATTTATTATTTAATGCATTTTAGAGTAACACAAGGTCTCTCAGAAGCCATAGTGTTTGAATGAGGCTCTGTCTCCAGAATGATTTCTATTTGTCTAAGGTTTTGCGTCAAGCACAATAGTAATTGTAGTGAGAATGCTTTTGATTACAGTAGTGCATAGCAAACACTAACAAATTGTTTTGATTACCATAGTGGAATTATTTTCTCTATTATTTTAGCATTATTTGGTAGTCATAGTTAATTCCCATGCACTACCACTGACAGTACTGTAATTATGTTATACCACATAGCGATTATAATTAGAATATATCAATAATGTGTGTAATTTATAAGCACTATGACCCTATCTGCGTCATTTTAGGGACTTTTAAGGAATCTGTTGTTCAGGTTTTCTTAAATGTTATTTTATTAAATTAAATAAAGTTCAGTTCATGAAAATCTCAGCTTTTTGAGATAGTTTTAGGAGTGTATTTCTTTCCTTTGCAATGCACTGTTTAACCTACAAAAAACATGTTTTAAATGATAGTCCTTTAAAGAGAGTTCCTTAAAACTGGTGTTCTTTTGTCCTGTGATACAGAAAGCTTTTGTTGGTGCTAAATGGGTAGAATATGATGTGATTAGTCTGTAGGATTGATCTGGATATAGACCTCAGTGACATACTGCAAGATGTGTTTCAACAGAACCAGTAGATAGTCATACCATCCCTGGGTTTGGTAATTCAAGCATTACATTTTTGCGCCACTTGAGTCTTGCAGATGACTGCAGGCGACTATTGAGATCAGTCCACCATCCCCGTTCAAGAAACTAACTGACACCAGTGAGGAATTTCTCCATTAGGAAAGGAATTGCATAAAATATGGAGCAACATGAAAAAAAAAAAAAAACTACATGACTGAAGTACATTTTCTGTGGGTTGCCAGGCTTCCCAAATGTCCTTTCTTCAATAAAGTACTCATGTGGCATTACACCTGACTACAGTGAAAACTGCCTTTTACACGACAAATTATCTGACAGTGTCTCTTTTCAAAAACTGAATCTAACAGCAGCCACACACGCTACAGTAGCTGGCCTACTAATCTTTTTTTTTTTTTTTTTTTTTTTTTATTCTTTTAAACACACATTTTGGTTCTTTGATATGTTATCTAACCTTTGTATGTTTCTTTTTGTTGGAAAATTGATCTACTGTTATTTTTAAAATTACATTTTCTGCTACCATTAGTGAATGTATTATAAGGTTAAAGTTTTAAAACTGTTTTTCAGAGTACATTAACGCACAGTAACATAATTCAGAATGATAAATCCCAAGATCATTATATGAGACAGAAGGAGGTACCCCCAGGGTAGCGCTATACCCTAACCGCTCTCTTTCAGTTTACATAAAAAATATTCCTCTTGGCTCCCACATAACCGGTAAAAACAAAAGTAGCTTTTTACATGGTCAATTAGAAAGTTCTGCAAAGAGCAGAAGAGAAGTTAAGTAAAATACACAGGTATAAAAGGATAACTTTTATTAAGGCTGGCACCTTCACTGCTAGAAAACAAGCTACAGCAATACAACATTGTATCGTATTATTCATATCTCTACTTAATTTAGTGTGAAATGTATTGATCAGCAACAAAGAATACAAGTTTCAATGTCATCAACACAGAACACAAGGTCATTTTTTTGGCCTATTTATTATTCACTTACAATGCCCTGTGAACTGTAAGCATAAACCCAATAACATACATCCTAGTGTTTAAATACTTCTTGGTTTTGCTATATGTTTATGTGCCCTTTGCCCCCATGTATTGTTTCAAAATGTGTAAATATATATTAAATAGAGGATCCTTTCTGGGTAGTGAGGTTATGCACAGGTACAAATTGCATACTATCCTAGATTGGATTGAATTTTAAATATGACAGACCTGCTATTTTCTATTAAAAAAATAAAAAAAAAGATCAAATATCATAACTAAAGAACAATGTATCAGATTAAAATTAAAATCGGCACAACCAACATGTTCATGTTTGGGGAGTTTTATCCACGCATATGTATGTATAGGACAGCCGAGTTTGATGACAATTAACTTGTTTTGTCAACATGGAAATATACTAGGGAACGCAGTTATTGTGAGGTCTATCTCATTTATATTAAATGATTTATTTCTGTTTTAAAATTGATCATTTGCCTGCAAAAAATAAGTCTGGCATGCTCAGGATTGGGAACTATAACCTTCAGTTAGCAAGCATGTTGTGTTACTGTCAGTGCTATACACAATTAGTTGCGAAAACAAGCAGTATTTCTTCATGACTAGAGATCATCTGAAATAAGACAATTATTTTACTTGTAAAGATAATGCTTAACCACAACCAACAGAAATATGTAATTATGAGACGTCAACTTCTCAAAATCCCCAAATTGTGTTTGATTCAATGCAGCGTTGTATCAGACAGCTTCATTTTTTAATTATTGAGCAAAAATGCAGGTTGCAATCAGAACCCCATTTTGGTTGTCAAGTACACTATAAAAGTCTCACCTACTGCGAAGTGTTTGTCATTACTGAATATGGCTGGAGCATTGCAGGTAAGCGCTGCTTGTTAAATGGCTGGTCATGACATTAATTTGCAGATCTTGAAGAGGAAATCTAATTATCTATTTGTGAATACACAGATTTTTACTAAAAACACAGAAAAAAAGGCTTCAACAGCACCCCCAAATAATAAATAAATAAATAAATAATTGAAATCTTTTAGAGTCAATATTCTTAAAGTGTTCTTTTGAGACAATGTCAGTCACCTACATTATCTATTCTGTCATCAATCTCTGACTTTGAAATGCTTCTCAATTTGAGTTAATGTTTGGTATTTTTTTTCACTTCAGGATAGAATTTTTTTTTTTTTTTTTTTTTTTTTGCCTCCAGAAGCAGTTGCCCTACCTGTCAAACTTGATAAGCACATACTTTATTCTGAAACACAATAAATATTACTGGGAAGTAACAAGTCAAGTGGGAATAATATAAATAAATTTAATGACAATTTGCAACGTTTTTATAAAATGTATTGTAAATCTTAATCTTGCTAATTTTTGAGTTCTGATCAAGAGAGACCCTTTGTTTTCATATGGCAGACTTTCAGAGTGGTATATCTTTAGTCTGTAATTAATTTAAAAAAAACTGTTAAATACAAAAGCAGCTTTTTCCTCAGCATGCAGTTTATACCACAGAATGCCAACATCGACTTTTTCTAATGTAAAGAGAATTAGTGTTAGTATGTAATGGGTTAATATTCTGCTGTGTGTGGAGCTGTACTGCTCTTGGAGTCCTAGTTTGAGCTATGTCATGTTTCTAACCTCTAAAGTTGCCAGAAGGTGAGGGATAAAACAGACATCTGGAAAGGGCAGTCCCTGTCAGCACAAAAAGATGCAAGAGAGTGAGGATAAACAGACTGCATGTTGCCTAATGTGTCCCAGGAGGGCTGCTACCTAGAACATCAGTTTTTTTCCTCAAGCATAAAAGCAATCATGCAGTCCTCAGTATTTCTGAAATGATAAACATATAGCATAGATATCAATCTTGTATTTACTGTGACCATTTTTTTTATTGTTGTCTATGCCACTTCATAGTTTATAGGATTGTGTTCTGCTTGAAAACACACACATCTGATATATAGATAAACCACACTATAATATATATATATAGAGATATCTATATATAAATTATATATATATAGATTTATCTTAATCTAGTATAGACATAGTACTGTTGCCTCCAATAGATTATTTCAGTATGTAAATGTAGCCTTAAGAGGAATTTGACTGCCCCTTGGTTATCAAGTGATTATCTTGCAACCATTGTGCGTTTCTATAAAAACAAAGGTGAAATGGCTTTTTTTTTTATTGAACACAATTACTAGAGTTTTCTAAAAAGCAAATTAACTCTCATGACTGCTCCCTTACATAAAACAGTAAGCAGCTGATAAGCTTCAGATGATATTACTGGTAACTAGACGAGGTTAGTTAGTACTATACCAAGTGACACCAAAAGTGACAACCTCATCTCCCTGCCTCTCCTTTTCTATCACTCACTCCTCTCTTCCTTCTCTTCTACACTCACCTCGGCCAATCGCTCCAACTTGCACTCATTCAGTCCACTGACAATCCCTGTAAACTTTTTTCTACCTTCTCCTCCCTCCTTAGCTCTCCCCATTCCAACTTCCTCTACTTCAGCTGATGACTTTGCCTGCCACCTTCTCCTCCAAAATCACAGGCATCCACAAACTCTTTACTAGCTCACCTCCTTCCCAGCCCACCCTGTCCTCTGATCACTCTCTCACCACCACCCTCTACAACCTCTACTATTCTACCTTCCTTCTCACCCCTCTCAGACTCCAATTAAGGTCGTCTGAATTGCCTTGGAATTGCATTGGGATAGCTGCTTATTTGGGATATTTTTCCTTCTCCTGAGGTGTCTCGATAAAGTGGTGTAATGTGACACTTTACAATGTGATATTTTGTAATAAAATATTTTGTACTGTGATATTTTGTAACAATTGCAAGTCGCCCTGGATAAGCGCCTGCAAATAAATAAATAAATAAATAAATATATATATATATATATATATATATATATATATATATATATATATATATATATATATATATATATATATATATTTGTTTAGTTTTTCCCTTCAATTTAGTGAATGGAAAAATATTTTATTTCTTTTGTATTTTTTAATTTAAAACAAAAGTAACATATGTTTTCTCTGCGTGTGTCACTCTGTGCAGCACTGAATCCAGGTTGAGCTGCAGCAGCCTGCTGCTTTTGCAGTTTTCTGATTGAAATTGTTCTGCCAAAGCGCAGTTCAAGATGACATTTCCTGATATTTCCCTGATGCACTCCTTGTACAAAACAAAGGAATTGATGGCTGCCAGGTCCAGTAGCTATAACAAGAGGCTTGTATATTTTTCAAAAAAGAAACATAGACTATTGTAGGTTATATTCCAAATAAAAAAACACAACTTATATTTCTGTGATCCTGCCTTTCAAACTCCATTAGGGTATTTAATAAATGTATTTAGGTGATGTCAAGAATGTACAAATGTGCATCTTTCACACACAATTAAAAATTTAAAAGTGAAAACTGTCAAAATGACTGCCCTTTACAATACATGTTTTTATTTTGAATTCAACCTACAATATTCTATTTTTCTTATTTTAAATATACAAGTCTATTTTTATCTCTACTGGACCTGGCAATCACCAATTCCTTCGATTTCTAGAAGGAATGCACCAAGGAAAATATCAGTAGGAGAGATTTGTCTTGAAGCTAGCCACAGCGCTTCAGCAGAAAAATTTCAATCAGCAAAGCAGCAGGCTGCTGCAGCTCAACCTGGATTCAGAGCTAAGGTGTCACACGCAGAGAAAACGTGTGTTACTTTCGTTTTAAATTAAAAAAATACATTTGTTTTTACATTTTGTATGTACCCATACCTGTTTACACATTAGTTGTTTTTTTTTAAATGTTTATTTTATTATAGTTTTTCATTTTTTGAAGTAGTGCTTTATAGTGGTAAGTTAGAAAATAAACCCTTTTATGTTTAATTGTTCATTTAAATATGCCATTTTGGCTGTGTAGATGTTTGATATGACACGCCTGAATAAAACTTTTGAGTTGTATCCGATAGTTTGTCTTTCATTTTGATATTGATGTTGTGTAAAATGTAAATGTCATAATGACTTCCTCTGGCGGTTTTAGGTATGAGTATAACCGTTACGTTTCTAGTGTTAAAGGGACACATGCATATTCTTTCCAGCTGTTAAACACTCCTTTGTATTTCTTTTTTAATAAGTGTTCTAATATGAATGCAAGTGGTGCCTTTTTATGAACAGTTCTGTTAAAAAAAAAATGTTTGTTCATTATTTTGAAAAATAAAACGTCAATGCATTGATTATCATTGATAAATTCCTGTACAATAATCGAACACAAAATTAGGATGCCGATTGCACTACTTGTATATTCTTATATTGCAGTCATGTAGGTCAACTTCTTATCCTGTTTGGGATCTTAATTTATGCAGGTTTCTGTATGCTATGCTCATCCCTGGTTCACCCATAGATTTTGCGAACACTTTCGATGCTAAATCCTGTCCAGGACAAGGCTTATTCCACAGAATCATGGAAATTAGTTTAACATATCCTCATGGGAGGTGAACAATGGGCACTGAAAGCCAGGCATAATTTCAAAGATAAAACAGAGATGGGTGCTGGTGTTCCATGGGTGTTTGTGATATAAATTCATCAAACTGACCACTAATACCGAATTCAAAACACCTAATTCCTTAAATAATGCACAATAAATAGATGTAGAAAATGTAATTAAGTTCACATGATTAACACCTGTTGATAGCACGTTTTGTATATAAATTCAATATGAGCCATCAGCAGCATGAAAACGTCACTAAATACGCAGGGAACATTTTTCAAACAATTTCTTCTTAGCCAGTATTTTTTTTTAATTTAAAATCGATAAAAAACAAAATGTACTCATTGAGATAGTTTTAAAATATGTTTTGAATGTAATTGAATCAAAATAAATAGAGGACAACCATTACTGACATGTTTGTGGTGTTTTGGGGCCTTTTCAATGTAGCCCAAGTGCTTAATCAAGTTGCAAGATCCATGGAACTTCAAATTATATCTTCTGCTTAAACAGAAACTTACTTAACATTTTGTATTAAGATCAAGAGCAGTTTTATCTTTAATTGGACACTATTTAAATGATAAGTGGGGAGAATGCACACCATTATCCACTGTGATAAACCCGCTCAAATCAAACACAAATGCTCACAATGCAATCTCTTTGGGAGCATTGCAGATTAAGTGTAATCAAAGCAGACAGCCAGGTCCGCCCTTTATGATAATGTGCTACATACTTTTATTAACCTGACCTTCTAAAAGAAAGGAGGAATGTAATATTGCTCTGATGTAATGGTTAGTGGCAGGCATCTTAGTGGTCTTTAATTTCCTCTCTCACACATTGATATTTGGGCCCAGCCGTTGTATGATGTAAGCATTAACATAAACAGACACTGCTGGGAATGATCCAATGTCTGCATTGCAGACAGAGCACATTTATTATATAAGTTAAATGATATTTGAAATGGAACAAACCTTTGTTTAACAGTGAGTATTTATTTAATTGAAATGAAAACTGGTGCAATGCAACAACATTAGGGAATACATAATTATTTTACAATGGCATGTTCTTGGCTTTATATCAATACTTATAGATGGCATATGCAGCCCAAATAATCTAATGTCTTAACCTCTGTACACTAGATTTCTGTATGACTATTTTAATATAATTCAGAAGGACGCTTTTAACTGCTTTATGTAGATAATGTACTGAGTTCTCATTGCTGGGGTTTCCGTGAAATTTAGAAACTGCAAGTATCTCTCCATTCTCATGAAAATGTCACATAGCACACACATATCACATGAAGTCCGTGGCAAAAACACTGCTGTACAACTTAAAAGGGTGGGTACACCGTCTGCTCATGCTAAAAAACATGGGTAAATTGACCAAAAACTAAAGTAAAAGGTGTCTGAAAGTTGTACCTTATGTTCAAGCAGTCAACATCCCATTTGTGACACAACCTAACGCAACTTATTATTATAACTAAAGGCTGTACCAAGCAATTCTTAATTAACAACTGAGTTCTGCTGGAAGTAGCTCTGGCAAGCTATTTTTCCTAATAGGAAAACATAAGCATACAGTACGAGGGATTCTTCATTCATTTTTAATTATTATTTTTTTATCTGACACCACTTATTCAGCATTTAAATTTTTTGCCATAAAATGATAGTGCTTTATAGTTCTGTTGTGTTATAAGCAAGGTTGTAAAAAATATTGAAGATACAACCAATTAAAAAAAAAATGAAGCCCTTTGCAATAAATAAATAACAAAGCCCTTTGCTTTATTATTGTGTGGGTGATCAGATAGCTGATTGCTTTAAGCCTGGACTTCTCTGTCCGTAGCAATTAATTGTACACTAGCCTTAAGCAGCATCTATTATTGGTACCGACCAAGAACAACTAGGTATTTGTGCCAGTGGTCTCCTGTATTATTGCTGCGGGCTACCGACAGAACCATTTTTGGGTGACCTCCTATAGAGTTTAAGTAAATCTCTTAAACATAATTCATTGAGCAAGATTTGTTTTAGAAGAAACAAAATATGAAAAAGAACAAATTTGTTCAAAAAGACAAATACGGGACTTAACATGCTGGCAGATAAGCATCTACTGAGAAATAGACTACTGGTATACTGGCTCCCCAATAACAACAACAAGAATATAACCACATTCTACTGTAAAAGCCTTGCACTGCCCCTGAGGAATTCAGATTCAGGTATTTTTTTATCAAGTGTTAATTTGTGTCGGATCGCCTAAGATCCCAAATCCAGAAGCTTTTTGTCTGACGGCAAGAATTGTACAGTTTTCAAATGATAAACCTTGCGTGTCTTTGTGTGTGTTCTACTGTGTTTATTATTTACGAACTGTGTCTTATTATTTTGGGACAGCAACCCGTTGTTTTGGAGCAGTGTAATACACATTGCTATATATTGCCTGGGATTATTCTTTGTGGTCGTCAGACCAGGATTATAAAAATAAAATCCATTTGGATCATGGACTTTGTTGTCTGTCTTCTGTTTCATAATACATCACCACTACATCTGCTCACTGTAAACCACTTTGCCACAACCCCAAATGGCAAAACAAAACAAAAAAACTAGTAACCTTACAACAACAGTGTCGTAGCTCCTTTTTATCAGATTAGTCATCCCTCCACAGGTATTTTACCTGAATATTATGTTAATTTAACATGGCTACGCAAAGGTTGGTATGCAGCTACCGACACCAATAATAAGGCATGAAACCCTGATCTACAAGCACAGCTAGAATATTATATAGTCGGAAATGTGGGTAAGTAGGGTAGCGTACTTATAGCTTTACTACCAGTATTTTGAAGCTGTACTCTCCTAAACATTTTGTCTGGATAATTTTTGTATCATTCACCTATAGCACTGGATTTTATCTCAGTTTGTAGACTACCATAAGATTCTGCATTGCAGAAGCTACAGTTCTGTAAGAAAACTATTATATATGTATGTGTATAATAGGCTTATAATAAATATATACACAGTCAGAAGTGTTTAGGAGATAATACATGGATAGTACACAGCACATTCTTATGATTTTTAATTTTTTTTTTTTATTTGTGTAACACAGTGTCTTCTTTTTTGTTTCCCTTGCTATTTAAATTATGTTTTCTTGGTGTTCAAGGCTGCACTTACAGTTCTCCAACACAAGCTAAAAACTTTGTGGAAACCCAGGATGATATTAGAATCATACATTTTTAGATCAGTTTGCATTAAGCAAAGCACTTTATTGGATTTTTGCAGCAAAGTATACACATCTTATTTTAAGTTTGTAAAACAACAAAACAAAAAAAAACAAAACAGAAAAAAACAGGCAAAAGGAAAAGCTACTTTCTACTCCTGTAAAAGATAATTAAATTCATGCTGTCATCTCATGGATGAAACTACACAATTGTGAGACTTCCAATTAAAATAAATTACACTACAGCTCATCAGCAAAACATTACTAACCTAGTCATGTTTCTGCACTCCAATTACAGTAGTCAAAGAAATGAAAGAGGTAATTTACAAACCGCTAACCAAGATCATGCAGCAGTCTCTTGACACAGTGGTGGTACCGACAGACTGGAAAATTGCAAACGTAATACCGATCCACAAAAAGGGAAACAAAACTGAACCAGGTAACTACAGACCAGTAAGCCTGACTTCTATTATATGCAAACTTATGGAAACTATAATAAGATCCAAAATGGAAAATTACCTTTATGGTAACAGGGTCCTGGGAGACAGTCAACATGGTTTTAGGAAATGGAGATCGTGTCTAACTAACTTGCTTGATTTTTTTGAGGATGCAACATCGATAATGGATAATTGCAAAGCATATGACATGGTTTATTTGGATTTCCAAAAAGCTTTTGACAAAGTCCCGCACAGAAGATTAATTCTCAAACTGAACGCAGTAGGGATTCAAGGAAACACATGTACATGGATTAGGGAGTGGATAACACGTAGAAAACAGAAAGTACTGATTAGAGGAAAAACCTATCTATGAAAAAGACCTAGGAGTTTTTGTTGACTCAGAAATATCTTCATCTAGGCAATGTGGGGAAGCTATAAAAAAGGCTAACAAGATGCTCGGATACATTGTGAAAAGTGTTGAATTTAAATCAAGGGTAGTAATGTTAAAACTGTACAATGCACTAGTAAGACCTCATCTTGAATATTGTGTGCAGTTCTGGTCACCTCGCTATAAAAAAGATATTGCTGCTCTAGAAAGAGTGCAAAGAAGAGCGACCAGAATTATTCCGGGCTTAAAAGGCATGTCATATGCAGACAGGCTAAAAGAATTGAATCTGTTCAGTCTTGAACAAAGAAGACTACGTGGCGACCTAATTCAAGCATTCAAAATTCTAAAAGGTATTGACAGTGTTGACCCAAGGGACTTTTTCAGCCTGAAAAAAGAAACAAGGACCAGGGGTCACAAATGGAGATTAGATAAAGGGGCATTCAGAACAGAAAATAGGAGGCACCTTTTTACACAGAGAATTGTGAGGGTCTGGAATCAACTCCCCAGTAATGTTGTTGAAGCTGACACCCTCGGATCCTTCAAGAAGCTGCTTGATGAGATTCTGGGATCAATAAGCTACTAACAACCAAATGAGCAAGATGGGCCGAATGGCCTCCTCTCGTTTGTAAACTTTCTTATGTTCTTATAAAGTAAATAGATTGTAAAAGATTCCCGCTGCATGCAATGCAATGTTTTACTGTAAGAAAAGGCATCACAGTGACAAACCATTACCTGTACATACGGGAGTCTAGTCTCCTTCACGCTGTCCTGTTTCTTTGGAATGGGACCTTGTAATGTTGTTTCATTCTCACTTTGTGTCTTTTAGACCCAATCAATAGTGTCCAAACTCACACTGTTCACATTTCTGAACATGTTGTGATCTTGAATGACTGCTGTCTGGATCTCTCGTCATCTTATGGAATTGCTGGCAACAACCATATCCACTATGTTCTTACATTTTTCATATAATATGGTTGTACATTTTCTATAAAATGTAACAGAGTATGGGCTCAAATATCTCAAAACACAGTGTTATTATATTGAACACGTGGTATAGCAATAAGAGCTTTAGTAGCAAGTGATTTTCAAATGAGAGGTGATTTTCAAATGAGAGGAGTCGATGAGGTTATTAATGAACGCATTTCTCGTTAAAAAGCTTAATTGTCGCAGGTCACTGTCACAAAGACAGCCAAGTGGGTGACATCAGAACCAGGAAAGGAATGAACACAATGACAGAACAGATGAATTGAAATGATGAGGCGCTTGCTTGCGCAGGCTTATTGTAAATAAACAGTATAAACAGACAAAAAGGCAGGACATGGCACTTTACGCCAAAACAAATAGACATAAACAAAACGAACTACACAGACAAAACACGGTGAGCAGATATTTAACTTTACGTTCTTATTTACAATTATCTATACCTCCGTCTCCAATCCCATTCTCCACTCACCGAACACCCAACCCCGAGTGAGTAAAACGTGCATCTATATATACTGTTGTGCTGGGATTCAATTACTAATTAATTATTCACTTGAATCCCAGCACGTGAATTAATTATGTGCAACCTCGTGCTCACATATTAACTACTTTAAATGTATGTGAAGTGATGTACAATCCTGTGCCTAAATACAATTGTACATTTCTAAACACACGTGAAACACAGACCCGTTTATATCCCGTGTACCAATACCTATACACCAACACTTAACACACCACACGCAACATATAACAGAAAATATACACAGGGTCGGGCACTTTGTTACAGTCATGTACATAATTTCCTGTCTCAATGACTAAATAAGGGGAACTCGTTAATGAAAATGCATGTTAACAAGATCAAGAAAAATTAATGGAAGCATAGTTCGCTGTTATCGAAACTACCTTCAAGCAGCAGCCAAATGGAAATGAAATAAAAAATAATGGGAATATCTATTTTGTGCATAATTTGTAAATTGTCATTTAAACCTTTGCGGTCCTATGTTGGACCAGGTCCGACATTACAATTTTCCCTTTCCAGTCCGATATCGGACTCTGCCCGACATCATCAAAAAGACGTAAAGCACAGGTCTCTAGTCATTTTTTCTCTGGAAAAAACCGAGAAAACCTTTCAACAGCCAAAAAAGAAAGGAGCCAAAAAAAAAAGGGTGTATCTGATAGCCGCATGCACCACAGAGATAACACGGACATAAACAAACATTGCTGCTTCTGCATCCAGCGCTCAAAGAATACCACAGACATTTGCAAAGCTTTTTGAGATGTGTTAACAGGATGGCTTGCAGTGGTGACTTCAGACCAGAAACACAGACTCAAGAAGTAGGGGGTAAAACTGAGGCACAAGGATGCTCACTGTTTTATTAAATAATAATAAACAAAAGATTTAAACAAAAACAGCACATCAAAAGAGGACACGGCACTTGAGGCCAAAATAAACAGTCAAACAAAATTAATTAACACTAAACGAAACAGACACTAACACAACGGACGAACAGACAAACACGGTTAGTGAAATCAAGTATTTACTTTTACTTCTCTTTGTTTTTAATTCTCTCTTCTCCACACCCGTTCTCCACTCACCGAACACACAACCTCAAGTGAGTGAAAACATGCTGCTTTTATGCCGCTGTACCGAGACTCGATTGCTAATCAATCATTCAATTGGAGTCTCGGTACAACTGCACATGAATTAATTAAGTGTAATTTCCTGTGCTCACATATTACATTTTACCTGCATGTGAAGTGTTGTGCAATCCTTGTGCCTAAATACAAATATACATTTTAAACACTTGTCCTCATAACCCATATTTATATCCTGTGTATTTTATATATAAACACCAACATTAACACACTACATACAACATAAAACACTAATAAACATAAAGGGGCAGGACACTCCGCCACAGATGTTATAGTAATAAAATAATGACTTGGATCGCATTATTGAGGAGTTTGGTGATAAAACGAGTGATCAGGAGAGGATTTTTCAGTACGCACGTCTATAAAGAACATAAGAGGTATGTGAAAAACAAAGCGAACAAGGGGTGGGGCTTGGCTGTAGATACAGTACTGCAGTATCCTTTTGCAATTTAATGCCTTTTAAACCTGTTTTACTCTAAAGAAAATATATGTTAAACAGCGTGTGTAAAATAAACAACACATGTGAAAATAAATTGGTCCTGATGCGCCTGACAATTGTTGAATAAATGGACTGCAAAGGCTTAAAATTGTGCATTTTGTCATACAGAATGTACATTTATTTAGATAGCTTCAGATATATAATGCTGACTTACGATTATCTGGCGTGTGGGTAAAAATCGGATGACACAGATTTGAAAAAAAAACAACTTTTTAATATATTTTTTGTGGTGGGGAATAAGCCATCTATCTATATTGGTTGGAATTTATTTTCTTATATTGATTATCTACTTTTGTATGCATTTTAGTATGTAAAACAAGTGAACAAATCTCATTTATAGCCACAAGTATATAAAAGTCTAAAATATTTCCATAATTACAAATATTGAATTATGTAGGTAGTCTCTGTATTGTCTGCGTCACAGCCGGGGTCTGTTAAATTTCTGTTTCAAAGTGAGTTATAGTCTTTCATTAATTAAAACCCTGCTTTTCCAAGTGCAAATTAATTCCTGATAAATTATGACAGTTAACATGGATTTGTATTAAAATTCCCACACAGACAAAAGAAATAATCGCAAGAAGCACTGCTCGTTAAGCTATTAAGATTATTTGCAGAGCAGAGAGGCTCTTCACATAGGTGCCCATGGTTGTCTGGTGATGGAAATTATGTTTAAATGTGTGTTTCAGTGATTAACTTCAGTGAAAACTTTCAGTGATTGGTGTGTGAATGGAAAAGAGTGGAATGTGAGCAGGTGGTGATTGGATGATTGATTGTCAATCAGCTCTGGCCATATGGTATACAAGGGATAAAGGAGTGTTTCTTTGAAAGTGAAAAGTGTTGAGGGTGTAGGTGAGTGTCTGAAGGCTGCTACCCTCTGGAAATGCTGACCAGCCCCTACCCCTCTTCATCAGTGGGTCTAATCTTGCTCATTAAATCTATGTATTTAAAAAAATATAACACAAATTGTCTTGAAAACTGTCCAAATTGCATATTTGAGGGCTAAAAATAAAAAAAAATCTGCAAAAGCAAAATTAATTTTAACATGGAAATTGCCAAAATAAATGGGCAGCTGGGTGGTTAAAATGCTAAAAACATTTAAGTATAAAAGCTGGATGTAAGAAATATAAGCAGGGCCAAACACAAAGGCTTCCAGGGTTTTAAGTAGGTATGTGTGGGCGACCCTGTCAAAAGCTTTCTCTTTATCTAGAGAGACCAGCCCAACATTCAAATCACACAGATTCGCTATCAATAAACAATCTTGAATAGAAAACAAATTATCAAAAATGGTACATCTAGGTACAGAAGTTTGGTCCATGTGATTTACAGCTCCTGTACACTCCTATACACATTTTTATAAATTATTTTAAAAGATGAACATAAAAGCGAGATAGGTCTCCAGTTTTTGAGTTAACACAGGTCTCCCTTCTTGGGCAGCAGTGTGATCACTGCCCTTCTGCAGCTGAGGGGCAGTTCTTTATCTTGTAGGCTCTCTTCCAGCACCTGCAAAAAGTCATCTCCAATCACAGTCCTGATTTTTTAAATTAATTCAGCGGGCAGTCCATCAATGCCTGTAGTTTTTCTGTTTGAAAGCTGTGCAACAGCAGTGGTCAGCTCCTGAAATGTCAGTGGCCTGTCTTCTTGATGCTGTTCTTCTTTGCTCAGGTTGGGCAGACCCTGGAGCAGCTGGTCCATGTCCTGCTGGTCACATGGCTCTTTATTATATAACTCAGTATAGAACTGTACTGCCTCCCTGCTGATCTCCCCCCGGCAGTACACCTTCCTGCCGCAAGGCATCTGGACACAGTGCTGCTGGCTGTCAACTCTCCTCCTCTCCAAGCCAAAGACAAAGCTTGAGGGGATGTCCATATCTCTGAGCTCCACGAAGCGAGAGCGTACCAGCATCCCCTTCACTCTCTCCTTCAGCAAGCTGCCTAGCATGTCTCTGCTCCCTCAGGGTTTGTAGGGTCTGCTCTTGGTGATCTGTGTCCAGGCTCTCTCACTGCTGCGTTCAGTGACCCGGTTGAGCTGAGTGTTTACTGCTGGCAAAATAGTTTAATCTGTGTTTTGCCAATGTCACACTGCTGCCTCATATTTTTATAGTGTGTGTTTTTTTTTTCCATATGTTCCAAAATAGATTCAATTGCTTTGCAAAATGTGTGTCCTGTAATAGCGTTATATTAAAATGCCAGTAGGAGGTGCTGTGAGAGTCAGAGGTAACTATTACTGTAACTAACAGGCAGTGATGATCAGAGAGGCTACTGGGGATGATTTTGGCTTTAATTAATTTATTCAGATGAGTGTGTGACATGTAGAAGCGGTCTAATCTTGCTCTACAAATTTGTTGTGGGCGTCAATAAGACCAGGTGTATTGTCTTGCATTAGGGTGCAGATACCTCCAGACATCAACCAGGCCACTGAACTGAAAAACTGCAGCTAATTCACTGGCGGACTGGGGAGTGGGTTCCTCATTGTTCTTATCTATGTTAAAATCAATGGTGCAGTTAAAATCCCCCACAAACACCAGATCATCATTATCAATACTTAAAAGAGCTTGCTTTATTTTGGTAAATATTAAGATTCGTTGCCTCCCCTTATTTAGGTGCATAAATATTAATAAAAGCATATAATTTGTCACCAAACCTTGTCCTCACATTTGATAATCTCCCCCTTTCAATATCTTCAATATCTAAAATCATAAAATAAAATAAAAAATTCATGTGTGACGATGTCTGCTGAGTGGAAGAATAATCGTAAATCTGGGAAGAATTTTTCAATTTCAACCCCTATTTTCCATTTTGTAATCTTCATGAACTATTTAATTTGTTCAAAGGAATACACTTTTTTCAACCTGTTAATGGGTTGGCTATCGGGGATGTCAGAGATAAACAGTTAAAGCTGTATCTGAGCTAGCAAATATAACGCAGCCTTATACCCTCTATACTGAAGCTCCAGGCTCCTGTCTCCGGGGGTTCCCGAGTGGCTCATCCAGTTAAAGCATTGCCGCTCCAGGGGTGGGGGATGGGAAACTGGCAGGGATTGCATCTCCTAATCATGCAACAGCGAAACCTACTGGCCAGACACTGAGCACATTCAAAGTGGATAAGAGGTAGGGCTGGTCTCTGTTCTCTGGGATTGGTAACCCGCCAGCCTGTGCTCTGGATTCTGGCTTTAGACTTGTGAGGATGCTCATGTCCCAGAACGTCTGTGCTGTGTGGGACTCACAGCGGTGAGGAGAAAAAAAAAACATAATTGGACATTCCAAATTGGGTGAAAATAAATACAAATAATAATTGTTCACTCTAAATTCTTTTTTTAAAAAAACGCCTGTCTCCAAAAAGACTGGATGTGCTTTACACTGGCATTCTGCACCCCAGAGGAATATTTTTAATTGGGGACACCAGTCTACCGTATCAGACAAGTTCATTCTCCAGGGTCTAATTTCTTAAAAACGATGGCACGTTAGACATAATTATCTTGGTAAAATGGGTTACCAAGGGGGGCACTCGGATAAATTCTGCTTTCACAGAAAAACCTTCCTCCACAAGTTGGTTGACTAGCGATACCTCTTTTAAAAAGATAACAAACATTTTATTCATGCAGGATGCCGACACAATGTTCCCATACTTGACTACCTCTCCCATTGCCAGCAGGCACTCTTCCACCGACACTTCAGCATTCAACAAGCAGCTAACCCTGTGTCGGCGGCTAAGAGCCCCCAGCCCTCCAGATCTGTACATGCAAGATATCTGCACCATACAAGATAATGTGTAATGCAAACTCAATACATTTTGCCTTAATGTTAATTAACTCATTGATTTATTTATTGAAGGGATACATTCTACAATCTACACATTCATAATACACTTCTCAAAAAATGTAAGATGATCTTCAATTAATTGTGACAGCTGCTGAGATGCATTTCCCCCCTTAAAAGCAGGGACTCCAATTTAGACTTCAGATTTGTCACAGATTTTATCAAGTGGCTGCTCAAGTGATACATCATTTGTTGTTATTGGTTTGGGAAGCATGGTTTATAATGATGCCAGGTGTTGTCAGACAAAGATTATTAACTGAAGTCCAGACTGAGAGCTGTTCAAATGCTAGAATATGGGGATACACAAGAAATGTGGCTGGTCAATTCGGTGTGGACATGTTATCAAACCACACGTTTGTACCCCAGATGCCCTGGATAGGTGGTGAGAGGTCAAGCACACCATACAATGGGCGATATAGGCATAATACTCCACTGAAAAATCACCAGTGCATTGCACATAGGCTTAATGTCCACTTCAGGACAGCAACTGGAGTCACCAAAACCAAGCAAACTATGAGCAACTGTTAGCATGACCCTGATTTTAGGTCAAAAAGACCAGCTACAGCTCTCAATTGACTCCACAAGACTGAAGAGACCCTTGATGGCTGCCTTGATCAGCAGAACTAGTAGTTCTGTCATTGGCACCTGTTTTGTTTAATGATGAATCAGGAGTCCATCTGTCCTCTAATGGTCGACATGTACAAGTACGAAGAACCAGAGCAGAGAGCTTTGCTCAAATCATCGTTGAATATGACAGTTTTGAAGTTTTGACAATTATGGCATGGAGAGGCATCTACATTGAAGGTCACATGGATCTTATTGTGTTTCCAAGGGGTGGATTTACAGCTGTACCCAACAAAGACATTTTAGTTGTAAGACCATTTGCTGCTGCAACATGTTCTGAGTTTGTTCTGATGCAAGATAATGTCCGTTGTCATACAGCCAGGATTGTCATGGATTATGTGGAGGAGACTACAGAGGTTATGGATTGGTGTCCAGAGCTTTATCCCATAGAACACATTTGGGACCTTATTGGACATTGTGTTTGCCAGTGTTATAACCCTCCTCATTACTTCAGGGAGGCTGGTGATGCACTGGCTGAAGAATGGGACAGGATCCCCACAACGTCACCTGATTACAAGCATGCTTTGTTGATGCAGACATTCCCCAAACTCGATACTGAGACATTCATATAGACCAAATATTATGAAACATGTATCTCTAGACCAAGCCTACAGGCAGTACTAACTATAACAACATAAATGTCCTTTTGTCAACTTCTGGGTCTGCTTCTGAAAAAATGATCACTAACATATTTTATATTTACGAAATCACAGTTTCACAGAGGACAGACATTACAATAATTGAAAAGGGACAATAGCTTATACTGGTAAATAATGGTCTACTCCTAAACAGCAGAAGAGAATTATACAAACATATGGGGTATGAAAGAGCCTTTTAGATTGGTCGTGTTTGCAAAAAGATGTTGCATCTCAGCGATTTACAGCAAGGGATGGCATTTAGTAGAGTTTCCACAACAACATGCTCCATAAAATCATGCAGTGCAGCACAAGGTTATATTGCTTCAAGGCAACAACATTAGGAGACAGAAATAAAGTCGATTGCTTAGTATGCTATAGGGGATGTTTTGAATGAACATGCCCTACGTCTTGAAGAGGCATCTGCTCATTTACCAAAAACCCTGCTGAAAAGTCCAATATCAAAATAAGATTAATTTCCTGATATGACGCTCCTCAGGCTTTTCTGTATGAGCCAATTCATTGAGCAGAATGACAAGAGGGTCAGTGTAGAGCACTGAGCAATCTGAATGACAGGAATCTACCTTGCAGCTATAAAAAAAAAAAAAAAAAAAATGCTGGGATTCCCCATGTACCTATTGTAAATTCAACACACAGAAAGTTTCCTAGTTTTTTTTTTTTCATTTAAAATCCAGCCTTGTTAATTACCATGTAGAGTTAAAAATGCACTGCAAATTATAACTTGAATCCACTTCTAATTGAGAAGCAGTAGACTGACACATTCAACTTTAAAATTGTAATCACTGCTAAATATAGTTAAACTGCTGAATGAAACCCACAGTACCCTTTTTGATACAGTGTCTTATATCTGGTATGTTTTTAGCATAATTTAGACTAATCGGTTTACATATCTAGTAAATAATAAGGTGCTGTATGACAGAAACTTACCTTTAATTCGTAATTTTTCTGCACTTTCATCTTGCTGCAAAATTAAAAAAAAAAGAAGAAATGTTAGATATCCATTAATTTTAACTCATTTTACTCTTTTTTTTCTTCCCAAGAATAATGCTGCAACACATTTTACTTCAGAGTTAAGAGTTAATGAATACACAAATCCTAGTGACTATAAAAGCAGTTACTGATGCACTTGTACTGTATATTCAATACACAAAACATCTAACAGACACATTTTGTATACTAGTTATATTATTTATATGATTTCTCTATTTGTTTTTATAGCACAAGCAATTTTCATTGATACAACATCCTAATCATAATTTACTATAATTGAGAAAACCAGTAATCACATATAACTGTGTCTGGACATTTTGATTAAAATATTTCACATATCCCAATAAGGAGGCAATAGCTAATATGTTCAAACCATGTACAACAAACGTAATCTCTTTGTTTAAGATGTGTTATTCTTTCCAGAGAATGGATAATGCCACTACTAATGTATACTAAAATGCTGTTGCATTTGTATTGCCACACTAAAACACATATGCCTTTATAAAACACATATGGATTGATATGAAAGAAAGTACATCTTATTATCCACCAGCAATAATTGCATCCCATCCAGCAAGCCCCAAAGGACACAATCAGTGCCTGGTTTTAAGTGAGATGTATGGCTGTTTTCTAGTTTTATTTCCTACTTTACATTTATATTATTGTTTACTTCTGTCAAGAACTGTTTATCTATCAAACCAGCAAAATGAACTATTTCTTTAAATTAAGTGTCAGTATCCCTAGGATTTATGACACTTTCATGCATTGGTACTGATTTTCAAAATCAAATAATCACACCATTTGGCATAGTATAAATTCTCTCTCTCTCTCTCTCTCTCTCTCTCTCTCTCTCTCTCTCTCTCTCTCTGTGTGTGTAATTATATATATATATATATATATATATATATATATATATATATATATATATATATATATATACACTCACACACACACATATATAGTAGTTCAGTGTTGTAGCATATGTTGCAGGATGTAATAATATACTGGAGACTTAATATTTGTTTCCCAAAACAAAGACATGTTTATTATTTACAATGATTAACAAAACCAAAGGAAAACAAACTAAAGAAAAACCTACCTCCCTAACTATATACAGACTACCTAACTAGGGTCGAATGCACCAGCGTGGATTAACCACTAACCCATTTTAAATCAAGGAATATATTTTAATAATGTGATTTTGAATTTTACAGCGATGAGGAATATTGTATATTTGAGTAAAAGCGAAAATAAAGTTGTGTGTCGTGTTTATATATCATATTGTACAATTCCAAAAGTTTTTTCTTGTTTTGTTGTTTTGTTTGTTTGTTTTTAAATAATACAAAATATTATGCTGCATGTTAAACGTATATACATGTTCACAGGGGTTCATTTGTGCCGGATCGCAGCAAAGCCTCTATGTACATAACATGTAAAAAAAATTAAACCTTATATTTTAGGATGTGATGGGTAAGAAAATATACTACAGTCAGCATTCGGTTATCCGTTACCCAGATACACGTCAGTCGCGTTTTACTGCTTTATATATATATATATATATATATATATATATATATATATATATATATATATATATATATATATATATATATATCACCAGTTCTGATACAAAGCCCATCTCTTCTATGTTACAATTATAACAATTTATCTGCAATATCGGCGTCAAGCCGCATTACGGTTTAAAGTAAGCAACATATCACGTCAATGTGTCGCGTGAGTTTACACAGCGCTTCCTCCCGTTTTACGTGTTTTTGTTTTCCTAACTCTATTCGATCCCATTATATTGTTAACTGATATTTGTCAAGATCTATGACATAGATACTATTATTATTATTATTATTATTATTATTATTATTATTATTATTATTATTATTATTATTATTATTATTATTATTTTTAATCTGTGATCTTTAGTTGTTTTTGTGCATTTTCATTAGCAAGTGAACTGTGACTTAGGGCCTTATCGAGCACAATATTTTGCAATTTTTAATTTGTTCCTTTGTATACTGTTTTAATTCTGGAAACAGTGGCTTTTTTTTTTTTTTTACATTTTGATTTTATTTTGCTGTTGGTCGTTAACAGGAGGTTTTACATACAGCTACAGTACGTACCAGATTTAAAATGATGTACTGTATTGTAGTTAACATGTCGTCTCTAGTTTTGGCAAGGGATATTTTTAGAATCATATCGTTCTGAATTAAAATACTTATTCTGTTGCAAATATAGTACTGTACCAACAATACTAATACAGTACATCTAAATGGAAGCATACATATTTTAAAACACAGTCCTTTCAGCTATGCATTTTTGATATTGCATTTATTTTTTTATTTTTTGTGTGTTCCCTGAAAAATGGACAAGGATTGGAACGGGCCAAAATGAAATAATCAGAGACACATTACACGCATTTAACCATCACTGAAGTCAAAACTTTATAGGGTTGGATATGTGACAGCTGACTGTATTTTGTTTTTCACAACTGAAACGGCGAAAAACACCAGATTGTATTAAAACAGGGCTAGGCAAATGTTGGTCAGCAATAAGGCATGAAACCCACAAGCAGATGAGAACTTGTAGCACATTATATGGAAGCTACTGTAAATCAGGGTCAGTGGAATATGGTTGAAGAAATGCTATCTCTTCATTAATTAGAAGAATCGCTACCTTTTTGTTTACAAATAAACCCCATTATGTACAGGTGTCGATAACGAACAAACATTAGTGGCTAAATTCATGCTTATCGTCTCCGATAAATTAATACTTTCCGTAACTTTGTAGCTTTTTTGTCTGAAACATTGTGATCAAGGACAATACAATAAATGTATTAGAATTTGCCACACTAGGTATCCAGTAAACACTTCCAAGATTTATACATTTTTGTGGGGCAATGTAACTGTAATTAAAGCATAACCCCAGATGAGCTAACCCTAGTTTAGCACAAACTGAGTTTTATTTAATCCACATTGGTGTATTCGACCCTAATAGTTGGAATGGCTAAGCCATTTATCCAACACAAACAAAAGGATGTAAACACAACTCTTATAAACAATAAACAACAGTAATTCCACAGGGGAATTAAAATGGCTCTGACTCTGATGGTGAGCTGATGGTGTTTTTTACTCACACAGAGTGGTACAAGGACAAGAAGATGTTTCGCTTGCTGTTTACTCTTTATCTCTCTCAATGGCTTCAGTGGTATCTCTCTCTCTCTCTCTCTCTCTCTCACACACACACCTGCTCCTTGAACTCCTACATGCCTTCTTCGAGGTAAACACACAGAGCCTCTTAAATATGCTGGTTAAATTAGATCATTCATGTTCAATTAAAACAACCGAACACACCTGATTGAAACACTGACCTTTTTAATCTGTTGAAGGCAGGCTAAAACAATGACATCTAGCGGGCAATTTAAAAAGCTCATTAAGTTTGTTATTTATTACAGTGCCACATACTTTACCACTATATATACACATACTTTACCACTATAATATATATATATTATATCTCTGATTCCGCCAAGTCAACGGCCCGGTTTGAACAATCGCCCCCCACCTCACAGCTTTTACTTGAAAGTAACATTTTCACCATTAATTTCCGGTTTTTAATAACCATGCACAAATAAAACCTGAGGAGAAATGTTGCAGCTCATGTGAATAGAAACAACTGCCTAGAAGAAGCTATCGGTGTTGCCAACTTAGTGAATTTGTCGCTAAATCTACCTACTTTAAGGGTTGACTTTGTGACACGTTTTGTCAAAAGTGATTAGCTACAAATCTAGCGATTTCCAGGACAGTAATCAGAGAATTTCAGAGATACAAAATTGCCAAAATGTTTCGATTATCCTGTATAAGCAGTGTCCTTTTACTATCACTGTCAGTACTTTTAGAATGTATGTCTGGATAATTAAAATAAAATCCAATAATGCCTGCCCCATTTGAATACGCAAGGAAAGTCAATGCATAATTTGCTTAGCAACAGGCTTAACAACCACGAAACTGGTTCTAAACAAACCAGCAACATGGCGTTGCCAGTGGTAAAGTGGGTTTGAAGTTCGATATTCATTTGATACTTGCAACCATATCAGCTAAATGTTTCAAACCAACTTTAAACGTGAAGCTGAGCGGTTAACCTTTCCTTTAACTGTAAATCCGGCTTAACTCCAGTACAATGAACACATACCTGTTGGACGTCAGAGTAGCAGATGTTCAGGATTGCCTCTTTCTGTTTCAACAGGGATCGAAGGTCACCTTGGTGCGGTTCCATTGCCCCCTGTGGTATTCCCTCTACAGCTTAGGCAGCCCACTCAGCGTCAATGCCCTAGCCCACAAGTGGCCCAAGACACTTCTTTATGCATTCCCGCCAGTACCATTGCTCCCAGCCTTCTTGGAGAAGGCCTGGTTAGAGAAAGCGACAGTTTTTCTAGTGGCCCCTCGGTAGCCCAGGAGAATCTGGTTCTCGACCGTATGCCAGCTCATACAAGGCTAGCCCTGGGAGATCCCGCTTAGCCTGGATCTCCTCAGTCAAGCTAGAGACACTTGCTGGCATCTGGAACCAGGCAGGTTCCAATTATGGGTCTGGCCCCTAAACGAGACCTCTGGACAGCCCTAGGGCTATCAGACATGGTTGTGGGTACTCTGCAGAGTGCTAGGGCAGACAGCCTTCCTCTTAGCTATCACCTCCGCAAAGCGGGTCAGTGAGCTGCTGGCGCTGTAGGTGCACAGCTCCAGTATGCATCTTTGGGACGATGGCAGCAGGGTGTCACTGTGTATAAACCCTACTTTCCTTCCCAAGGGGATTACAGCCTTTCACATGAAAGTCTGTGAAATTGGTGTCTTTCCATCCACCTCCATTTGCTTCGGAGGATAGGACATTGAATTTACTCTGCCCGGTGTGGGCATTGAGGTGTTACGTGGATAAGACAAGAACTCTGCGTCATACTGACCAACTCTTTGTCTGTTATGGTATATGGACCCTAGGACAGCCCCTCTCCAAGCAGTCGCATTGGATTGCAGACGCAGTCTATGCGGCGTATGACAGTGCTGGCTTACCCCCACCTGGGAGAGTAGCTGTGAACTCTACTAGAGGGTTGGCTACATCACTGTCCGGTATATGTCTGGCAGCTAGGTGGGCTATGCCACAAACATTCTCCAGGTTCTACCATTTGAAAGTGGTAGATCATTCCTTGCCTTCAATAGGCACGAGGTCCTTGAGGTTGCACACTCGCACCGCTAATCTTGGATTATACGGTTCTGATGCATCCTTGGAAGCTGCCGTTCCTTCTCCCTTTCAACAGCTCTGGTATACATTTCCCATATGTACTGTTGTTGGTGGAAGTCTTCGAATTGAAAGGGAACATTAGGTTACTTGACGTAACCCTGGTTCCCTGAAAGAGAAGACAACCACCAACTGCATGGTTGCATCAGGGTTTTGGTAAGTGACTTAATGTTATTCAAGTGCATCCACCTATATGCTGAAGATGCCAATCACAAGAGTTCACCTTGTACTTAATTTGATTTGGTGATTTTATGTGACTGTTTTTTTTTTTATTATGTATTTATTCTCCCTGTCCAGCCCACACATTTATACATATATATATATATATATATATATATATATATATATATATATATATATATATATATATATATATATACACACATATATATACAGTGGCTTGCAAAAGTATTCAGACCCCTGACCAATTCTCTCATATTACTGAATTACAAATGGCACATTGAAATTTTGTTCTGTTCGATATTTTATTTTAAAACACTTAAACTCAAAATCAATTATTGTAAGGTGACATTGGTTTTATGTTGGGAAATATTTTTAAGAAAAATAAAAAACTGAAATATCTTGTTTGCATAAGTATTCAACTCCCACACTTTAATATTTGGTAGAGCCACCTTTCGCTGCAATAACAGCTTTAAGTGTTTTGGGGTAAGTATGTACCAGCTTTGCACATAGTGTCAGAGTGATTTTGGCCCATTCTTCTTGGCAGATTTACTCCAGGTTGTTCAGGTTGGTTGGATGACTCTTGTGGACCGCAATTTTCAAATAGTGCCACAGATTCTCAATGGGATTGAGATCAGGACTTTGACTGGGTCACTGTAGAACAGTCACCTTTTTGTTCTTGAGCCATTCCAATGTTGCTTTGGCCTTGTGCTTTGGATCATTGTCCTGCTGAAAGGTGAATTTCCTTCCAAGCTTTGGTTTTTTAGCGGACTGAAGCAGATTCTCTTGCAGTATTTTCCTGTATTTTGCTCCATCCATTCTTCCTTCAATTGTAACAAGTTGCCCAGTCCCTGCTGATGAGAAGCATCCCCACAGCATGATGCTGCCACCACCATACTTCACTGTAGGGATGGTGTGTCTTGAGGCATGGGCAGTGTTAGGTTTGCGCCACACATAGTGCTTTGAGTTTTGGCCAAAAAGCTCTATCTTGGTCTCATCTGACCACAAAACCTTTTCGCACCGCAGCTGGGTCACTCTCATGCTTTCTGGCAAACTCCAGACGTGCTTTCAGATAGTACTTTTTGAGTAACGGCTTCTTTCTTGCCACCCTCCCATACAGGCCAGTGTTATGCAGAGCTCTTGATATGGTTGACTGGTGCACCATTACTCCACTCCCAGCCACTGAACTCTGCAGCTCCTTCAAAGTGACTGTTGGCCTTTCTGTGGCTTCTCTCACAAATCTCCTTCTTGTTTGAGTGTTGAGTTTTGAGAGATGGCATTTTCTTGGCAGTGCCTGGGTGGTGTGATGCAGCTTCCACTTCCTGATTATTGATCCAACTGTGCTCACTGGGATATCCAAACATTTGGATATTATTTTGTACCCTTTCCCTAATCTCTGCATTTGTATTGCTTTATCTCTAACTTCTGTAGAATGCTCTTTGGTCTTCATTTTCCTTCAGATTCACAGCCTTACCAATGATCCTTCAACAGTGGGGTTTTTATCCAGAAAATGTGACAGCAACTTTAATGGTTCACAGGTGGAGGCCAATGGTAAGGTAATTGTGTCCTCGTTTGGGCAATTACTTTCATCGGTGTAAACTGGGAGCTTCCACAGCACAGGGGTTGAATACTTATGCAAGCAAGATATTTCAGTTTTTTATTTTTCTTAAAAATATTTCCCAACATACAACCAATGTCACCATACAATAATTGATTCTGAGTTTCAGTGTTTAAAAATAAAATATCAAACAGAATGAAATTTCAATGTACCATTTGTAATTCAGTAATATGAGAGAATTGGTCAGGGGTCTGAATACTTTTGCAAGGCACTGTGTGTGTGTGTATATATATATATATATATATATATATATATATATATATATATATCATATAGTATATATATATATAATATTATAGTACAGTAGTATAGTCAAATACTGTATGTTTTTGTTTTGGTGCTGTATATAAGTTACTTAAAGAGATTACAATTGCATAAATGGGTTATCTCCATCGCGTTAATTTGGAGAGCAATTGCCTGTACAACTGAACAGATAATCTGGAAGGACGCAAACAAAACTGTTCAGGATTGGAGCACTCTGATGTAAAGCTGCCTTGAAAGGAGCTGACAGGCTGCTTCTATCTTTATCTAATCTAAACATCCCAGGGACCTCATTTTACTAAACCTTGGCTTTCAGCTGATATTGTGAAGCACTCTACCTGCTTATCCCTGTTTAATCTAGCTTTACCTCAGAAACACAGTCCCACAATAACTAGTGTCTTTCTACACACACACACACACACACACACACACACACACACACACACACACACACACACACACACACACCTTCTTATTCACCTGCAATAGCAAGTAATAGAGGAATTGTTTAATTAACAAATACTGTGAGAGGTGACAAACATATGGAAAGATAACAAGACTGTTAAAGTCTTCAGTGCATAGAAAAAGTTAATCTATATTTATTTGTATTACCAAGTTTAAACCAAAGACATAGTAGAATGTGTTCTGTTTTCTGGCATTAAAGTCAATGGGTTAGATTCTAAAATATATTTACTGTACCTCAAATCATCATCAACTAATTTTTTTTTAATTTTTTTTTTCTCAAAGTAAAAAATCACAAATTACATTTCCAAAATGTATAGGCAAACCTCAAAATCAGGTGCAAAACGTGTTTGGTGACATGCTTTGCCCTGTCCCTTTTCTGTGTGGTTAGTGCCAGTCTGCACTTAATTCTTTCTGCACAGTTTGTCAACTGTCTTAGCCTGTTATATAAATAGAAGTGATCTGTTGATTTTCACTCGATTTTGGTGTTGGAGCGCTTTCTTTTCTTCAGTGTGCGGATCTGTGTGAGGCTTGTGATTAGTGCCGGTGGTCAACATAACTTATGGGGTGAGACCTCATTTGCATGTTAGCTTTGAACAATTTCAGTGACTGCACAGAGGGGGGGCGAATGTGTCTCAGAGTAATAAATTAAGGGGACGTATGCAGTAAAGACATTATGCAAATGTATTCATTTCCCCATATCTCTGTGCATTTGCTCTATTGTACAGGATGACATAACTTACATTCCAGCATGCTATGTTAAAAGCAATGTTGTAAGTACCTCCAAATGAGTGTAAATGACTGCTTAGACTCAGTCTGTAAGGATACACACTGGACCCTCTGTGTATAATTATATAACACAGGGTACAAGGAGTGTAGTGGGGTTGGAGTGTCAGTACTTATTTGGGTGGGAGGGGGGGGGGGGGGGGGTGTCCGCGACAGTCCGTTGACGAGCACAACTTATTTATTACCAAATTCAACATTTATTTTGGTATTTGTTTTTTATTAATACAGATACTTTTCATGAATCCTGGTCTCAATTTAAGTTTGTCAAAGATGGAACTACTATCATTATTCTACAGCTCACACTGTGTATGCCTGACTAACACAGCAAGAGTTTTATTTTTAATACCATACATAGAAATGCCCAGTCTGAGAAAAATGACTTAACTCATAACATCTCCTTGTTTGTTTGGTTTTTTTTTTTATCCAATAATATGAAATCCTTAACCTTTCAGTTTCACTTTATACTGTAGCTTATCAGAGCTTGAGGGATGGCGGCTCATAATTTATTGTATCTACTGGTACTGTGCTAACACTGACTTTCACAAGCACTTATTTTCTGGATACACTTCAATGAGGGCATTTGTATATTACAATATGACCGGGAAGAAGTCTTCAAAAAGAGGGTGCAGTTTGCTTTTGGGCACACGTTGGATTTTTGGATTTCTCATGAGGAAAAGTGCAAAACAATGGTAAATGTATTATTATTATAATTGAAGTAACTGATTTAACTGTGCTACCTGAGTTAGTATACTTTTTTTTTTTTTTTTTTTTAATATACTCTGTGTGCTAGTAAACATTACTTAGCATGTGTATTATGACTCAATTGGTACTTCATTTAATTAGATGTAACATTTTGTAAAGGTTACCTGTTTATAATGTACCATTATTGTTTTTTAGGACATCTCCAGTACATTATTTTACTACTACACCCCTGCTACTGGCTTCAAAAACTTCAGTGTTGATCTGAAATATTAAAGCATTCTCTCTCTCTCTCTCTCTCTCTCTCTCTCTCTCTCTCTCTCTCTCTCTCTCTCTCTCTCTATCTCTATATATATATATATATATATATATATATATATATATATATATATACAGCTCTGGAAAAAATTAAGAGACCACTGCAAAATTATCAGTTTCTCTGGTTTTTAGGTATGTGTTTGGGTAAAATGAACATTTTTGTTTTATTTTATGAACTACTGACAGCATTTCTCCCAAATTCCAAATAAAAATATTGTCATTCAGAGCATTTATTTGCAGAAAATGACAACTGGTCAAAATAACAAAAAAGATGCAGTGTTGTCAGACCTTGAATAATGCAAAGAAAATAAGTTCATATTCATTTTTAAACAACACAATACTAATGTTTTAACTTAGGAAGAGTTCAAAAATCAATATTTGGTGGAATAACCCTGATTTTCAAGCACAGCTTTCATGCGTCTTGGCATGCTCTCCACCAGTCTTTCGCATTGATGTTGGGTGACTTTATGTCACTCCTGGCGCAAATATTCAAGCAGCTCGGCTTTGTTTGATGGCTTGTGACCATCCATCTTCCTCTTGATCACATTCCAGAGGTTTTCCATGGGGTTCAGGTCTGGAGATTGGGCTGGCCATGACAGGGTCTTGATCTGGTGGTCCTCCATCCACACCTTGATTGACCTGGCTGTGTGGCATGGAGCATTATCCTGCTGGAAAAACCAATCCTCAGAGTTGGGGAACATTGTCAGAGCAGAAGGAAGCAAGTTTTCTTCCAGGACAACCTTGTACTTGGCTTGATTCATGCGTCCTTCACAAAGACAAATCTGCCTGATTCCAGCCTTGCTGAAGCACCCCCAGATCATCACCGATGCTCCTCCACATTTCACAGTGGGTGCGAGACACTGTGGCATGTAGGCCTCTCCAGGTCTCCGTGTAACCATTAGACGACCAGGTGTTGGGCAAAGCTGAAAATTGGACTCATCAGAGAAGATGACCTTACTCCAGTCCTCTACAGTCCAATCCTTATGGTCTTTTGCAAACCTCAGCCTGGCTCTTCTTTGCTTCTCATTGATGAAGGGCTTTTTTCTAGCTTTGCCCTGCCCCTAGGAGCCTGTTTCGAACTGTCCTCGCCGTGCACTTCACCCCAGCTGCCGTTTGCCATTCTTTTTGTAGGTCACTCGATGTCATCCTACGGTTGCTGAGTGACATTCGAATGAGTTGGCGGTCATCCCGGTCAGTGGAGAGTCGTTTTTGCCCTCTGCCGGTCTGTAGCTTTGTTGTCCCCAAAGTGTGCTGCTTGACCTTGTTCTTATGAACCGCCGTCTTTGAAATTTTAAGGATGGAAGCAACCCGACGCTCACTGTATCCCTCTGCCAGTAAAGCCAGAATTGAACCCTTCTTTTCCTCACTCAAAACTTTCCTTTTCAACTCTTTGGGCATGGTCAATAGTTATTTTTTTATTCCAATTACTTTTGAGGTACTACTAGCACTGTTTTCCATCCAGCTGGACCTATTGCGAGAGGATAGTGATGACCACAGGAGTGTTTTTTATACTTTTCCTCATTAAATAAGATTTGGTTCAGGTGATCCCCTAATCAGTACCTGAATCAATAGAATCAGATGTGCCTGTGTTGGAATTCAACAGACACTGTAATGGAATGGCTGCCATACATGTAGAAATGCTGATTTAAGAAAAAATTGCAGTGGTCTCTTAATTTTTTCCAGAGCTGTATATATATATATATATATATATATATATATATATATATATATATATATATATATATATATATATATATATATATATATAGGGCTTCTGTATTTCGGGTTTTATTAATTATATTTTTCAGTGCTTATTTTTAGCTATTTTTGAATTTTATGTAAATCGTTTTTTTGGGGGCTATTGTTTTTTATATAATGTATGAAATTAATGTTTTCGGTTACTTTCCAAAATACTTGAGCATATTTTTTTTTTTTCTGTCAAAATATGTACAGAAGTAACTCAACAATACTTGCACACTTAAGTTGTACCTTCTTTCCACAAAGAAATTCCTATGGCACATTCTTCTGGGGTTTTTGTGTGTTGTACATTTTGCCACAATTCTGTTTTAAATCCTCTGTATCTTAACTGTAATACAGTTTTAAATCCCGCTAACAAGCCTCCATCCTCATTGTAATCTCTTTTTAAATCTCACAGGCAGAATCTCCAATAGAAATGCAGGATTGTGGCTCCTGAGTGGCGCATCCAGCTAAGGTGCTCCACGCGGATCTGCCCTATAGCCTGGGGATCGCAGGAGTCCAGGCTACGTCACAGGCGACCGTGACCGGTAGTTCCTAGGGGGCAGCGCACAATTGGCCAAGTACTGCCCAGGTAGGGAGTGCGTAGGTCACCAGGGGAATCCGCGGCTCACCGCACACCAGCGACCCCTGTGGCCTGCGGGTCTGCAGTGGAGCCATTCAGATCTGTGTTGTGCTTCGGCGCTATAGGTCTGGAGGCCTCGCTGTGGACCCGCAGTGTGTAAAATGATGGATTGGCAGGAGCACGTTTCTGGAGGACGCATGCTCTAGCCTCCGTTCTCTCAGGGGGGGGGGGGGGGGGGGGGGGGGGGGGGGGGGGGGGGGGGGGGGGGGGGGGGGGGGGGGGGGGGGGGGGGGGGGGGGGTTGCAAGTGGTGAGCGAAGGATATAGGCAATAATTGGGCACACTAAATTAGGGAGAAAAACAGGGGTAAAAAAATTGGCGATGACTAAATTTATTTAAAAAAAAAAAGAAGTGTAGGAATGTGCTGTCACTCAACAGTTGGGACGGGTTTAAAGTATTCCAAATAAATCAATGATAGATACAAGTCGGAAGGAAGGAAGAAGGGACATTGCTCAGCAGCACTAGGAAATGTATTTATTATTATTTTTATAATAGGTTTTAATGGAAAAAGGGTAAAGTCTACGTTAATTGATTAACCATTTCCACAGTTGTTCCAGTGTTTATAGTCGATATATACCGATTTAATTTTTTTTGTATAAGGGGTGTTTTATCGGGTTTTATCAGTTTAAACTGAAAATCAGAAGCACTAAGTAATTGTAATATAAAGCCTAAATTTAGTAATTTATTCCAGATCATTTTATATTTTTAGGTGCACCTTTTCTTTGTATGTTGGGTTTGAAACATTGTGGCAAAGTGGTTGGTAAGGGGAACAGATGTCGCGGTGATGCGGTGCAGGAGTGATGAACAGACAACAGTGATTCAGTGAATAAGTGCTTTATTGCTCTTTTCCAGGTCTGGCGACTGTCAAAAATAATAAATCCCCGGCAATACACAACAATGTGTAAAGCACGGGGATAATGAAAACAAGGGCACAGTCCCGAACAAACAACGGTACGGTCACCAGTCCTGGGTGATCGAAAACATGCAGGTGCTCAGTGCAGTGGTGCTCCGGATAGTGCTCTCCTTTCGACAGCTCCGGAGGTGTGTGTTAACTGTCTATTAGTGCGACAAAGACAGACAATTACAGACAGACAGAAAATAACACACAGCACCTACAACACTCTTCACAAATACTCTGAGAGCTCCTCTCTCAGTCCTTCTCTTCTAACGTTAACCCAAACGAAGGAGAAGATCAGCGTTACCCTGGCCCCTATATGTAATCCCGCATGATATCGAGATAAACGGTTGCAGCTGCCTTATTACTTGCAGCTGCCTCTCGTTAACCTTTCAAATCAATACGGTCTTACAACAGAGTTGCTCTCCTCTCCAGGCTGACCCACTTCCCTGACCCGGAAACGAACTGTCAGGCCAGCCCTTCCAGATACTTCTCCTCCCGTTCTTTAGCGCCCTCACAGGTCGGGAGGAAGATTCATCACCAGAACTCTTCTTTCCATCACAAACATATATACGGAAATTCAGAAGACCGAAAGCAAAATAATAAGTGCATATTCAAATTTAAAACATGCTGGACTAAATTACTTCCCGATATTATGAAGTATGAGGTTCAGTCCCATGTTTTTTTTTTTTTAAATGTTTCATATAATTATTTCTTTTTCACAGCAACACTAATTAATAAAGCTACATTTCCCATACTGTCAATCTTAAATAAGCTCTATATTGCAAAGGCTGTGAGTATAAAAACAATGAATGTTCATGAATTTAACAAAACCCTTCAGTCACATATGCCAACATTGTTTAATTAATGTAAATATTTCTAAGTATTGCATTAACAAATGGTTATTTATTGTAAATCTGATGACCCCGGCCCTCGATCCACATGTTTTAAATATGTATTAATAAGAATTACTAAACACATCAATGAATGTTACTCCAAGGCCATTTGGAAGCTGAATGTTGGAAAAAGTATAGCACTGCAGGCCCAATATCAAACCAGGATCAGAGGTCTACAATCCAATATGCAGATGTTACATGAAGGTCAGATTCTTACATTGCAGTGGGGAAACAACTGCCAATACACCAAACAAAAGAAACAAAATAAATCAAGCTCTCAGTTGGGGCACCGACTGACAATACTTTTCACGTAGTTATACATTATGCAGCATGGCTGCCATATCACACAACCTATCAGCTTCTTATGAACACCAGTTAATGTTGGACTATCCCTCAACAGCTATACCAACTTTCAGCACTCTGCAATAAGTGGTTTTCGAAAGATGATTTTTTACATTTAGTCAAAATGTTTTTTTTTCAATCTAATATGGCAGCCAAACCATGGGTAAAAGAATGGCTAAAAGCATGTCTTGCAGAGATTTCTTGATCAACCTATGATACAACCTATGTGTAAATACGTTTGATAAACGGTCGCTGGTGAAATTCTTTGTAACATATGTCGTGGTGAAATTCACCCTATAAACGGTGAAATAGGTGCGTGTAGTTGTTCTTAAAGTTCGTCTTTCTATAAATAATACAATAAATCAACACTCATCAGATATTGACAAATTAACTGTTTATTTTATATATATATATATATATATATATATATATATATATATATATATATATATATATATATACTCAAAGAGCCAGCTGCCCAACGTTTCGATATGTTGTACATATCTTTCTCAAGGGAGCCTGTGTTTTTTTTTTTTTCCTTTCAGACAAATTTGTGCTAATGACAATTAGGAGTAAATAGCTTTGCCAGCCATTAAAAAAAACAAACAAAAAAAAAGATGCATGATTTGGCAGTGTTTAGTCAAAGTATTTACTTTCAAAACACAGACTAAAACTCTATGGGAGGAATTCACAAAGTCTTTTACTTCAGTCATTGGTATATTTTTTTCTAAATAGGTAAAAACACCTATAAATGACACATAATAAACAGCATAACAACTTTACACACATTGGAGTAAATGGCTTAACGCTCCCCCTTGCATATAAAGTACCAATTCCTGACCTAATATTTATTCTGGAGACCCACTATATTCACCACACAGTTTGTCAAACAAATTTGTTTACATGTAAATCCAATCAAAATGAACTAACTGTGAATGTGGGACTGTCACATTAAAAGACAAAACAGCTCAAGATGGAACTGTTCAGTGTTTTGTTGAACTAATATATTTATTTAAGAAAATATCTCAAGATGATAAGGTTACATTTTTTTATGATGCCAACATAAGAATTAATATGCGATTAAGTACGAGTGAATCTTGAATAGATTAAAACAGAACATTGAATACTGAGTGGATCATCCAACGTTTTTTTTTTGTGCTAACCTGCAGAAAAAAATTCTGGTTGGATGAACATGGAATTCAATACTATTTAATAAAATTAATAAATATTAACAGTGTATCCAGTGCTTTAAACATTCATATCTTTGTGTTACGTTTTTGGGCAGTAGTTGACTACACAGTCACTGCAGTGTGCTGCAGACCCTAATTTATCTTCATCTTGTTCTCATAAAGCAGAGACACATTTTAGTTGTGAAGGGTCCTGGTTCAGCTATTATTGATCTGCTTTGGCTTGATCAATTTTTTTTTTTCCCTTATAGAGAAGTGACACGAACCCAGTTTTTACATTTTAATTCATCCTCTGTGCAGAAAGAAAATACCTGCTTTCAGTAATATTCTTTTTGAATACTATGTAGAACGACTTTTGGCACCCAGAATTGGTAGATTTGATGTCATCATACCATTATCGTACTATACTTTCCTAGATTTTGGAAAAGTGTGCTTTCATAGATCAAGGGACAAATTGAAGAATCATCATCGTAATGTGCTTACTGAGACAGAGGTACATTTCATTATCTCCTGTAATCCATTGCAAGTCTCGTGTTAAGAAATGCTTATCACACATCTTCAGAACAAATAAGGCAGGGCCATTGAAACTCAGTATAAAACATAAATTAACAGGTAAAGGCTACATCAGTGCTTATGAATTTCACAACAGATTTCTCTGATTAGTATAAAACATGTTCTTTAACTGTACATTTTTTAAAAATATATATTTATTACAAACGCATTATAAAGATATAGACACATCCAAACGGATATGATAAAACCACTGAAATATCAGCAGCAAGCCAAACTTTTCATGCCGCTCCATCAATAAAGCCTAAGCTTGCGGTCGGTAAGGTCAAAACATCAAATCCAGCTGGAAGGTATTTTAAATACAAAACAGTTGTCTTATAACAGTAGTAGTTATAGGCTTTCTTTGAAAACAAATTTATTTTGACTTAATAGAATCGTATCTTTTTTTAGTAGACATATTTTGTCTTCCCTTGCATGACGTTCATATTGCACATTATTCATGTGGTAGCTATTTTGATGGTTGCGTTGCTGAGTAAAGAGGGGTAATCATTAAATCAGTGGTGCACAACTCAGGTCAGGGAGGGTCAGTGTCCCTCCTGGTTTTTGTACTAACCATACCTTAAATTAGTTAATTGGACCAATTAAGCTTCTAATAAGCTCCAATAAAGTACTTAAGTTTGCAGTTGGAATAAAAACCTGTAAGGACACCGACGCTCCAGGACCGAGTTGTGCACCAATAGGTTAAACAAAGTGCATATTAATAATAAGTAGTTAAAAAATAGAACTTCAATTGAATTAACAGTAGAGATAGCCTATTGACACAACAAATTTATTTTGTGCAATGAGGGAATCTTAATGGAAACATTTAACAAATACTTAACCATTCTCAGAGATTAAAGAAAAAGCAGAGATGGCCAACCCTGGTCCTGAAGAGCCTCTATCCAGCAGATTTTATAGGTGTCTTTACATCATCAGTGGCTAAGGATCTGGAACACATGCTAATCTTGACTAATTAAGCCAATTATTGGTTCAATTAACTAACTGAGAGATTGATGCAAACAAAAACTAGAAGCCTCAGCAGCTCTCCAGGACCAGAGCTGGAGACCCCTGCTCCAGTTACTGTAGTCTGCTGTAAACCCGGATGGAACATTGCTCTAATATTATTCTAAAAAGATGATGTAAACAGCCTTTTTAATGTAATGTGCATTTAACTGATGGTACGGTTCTTGTGATGCATGACATTCAAAATATTAGCATAGCCCCTGTTAAATAACCATAAAGTGACACCCACTGGCTCATCACTTAAATGTTTGTTGAAAACACTTGTTCAGCCAAATAATTTCAGGAATAATAGCACATCTATAATAGCATGCTACCCCTTTTTTTGTTGCTAACAGCCATAGACATTGTATAAATCTACTGTACATGTCTATTCTTACATTTACTGCAGCTCGTTACTGCACTGGAGTGGCAAACTAGTGTGGCTTTTTTACAAAGTTTCTTGTAATAAAATGTGTAGGATGTTAAGACCCAAAACTTTTGCATGAACTGTTGTTAGCTTTTATTTTAGATTACTGTCTGTTGTCATTTTCAATTCATTTTCTTTATGTTTTAATTATTACAGCCATTTCCAGATGTCATCACCTGGAACAGTGGAATTTCTTGCACATATTTGTTTGCTGCTGAGATACAGATAATAACCAATTGTGTTTATACTGCCACTACTGTGAAAATAAACACGTTCTTACCTTTATTGAATGATACACTTTGTTTTGGCTAAATGACAAAAAAATGTATTGTAACTGTAAAAGCACCCCTTGCATTACACTTGCAGGGAAACAGAAAGATGCAGGGCTGGTACCTAATGAGTTCTAAACGCGGTCAGTCTAGCCAGAGATTCCCAAAGGTTTCATTTCCCCTACTAACCTGGTTAGGAGGGTTTTGTTTTTCCTCTCCTGAGTGCTAACGGACCACGCTGGCACCAAAACAAGCGAACATAGGTGGAACGAATGGTCTTTTGTCATTCTGGAATTTCTACTATCTTATGTTCTTAACATACAACCAACAAATATAAAAAGCACACTTTTAACTGCAGCGAAATGTAAGCCTAAATGTACGCAACAACAGGTTACTTTTTTCTGCTAAACTGACATGCAACAACAGAAAAGGCCATTTCTGGCATATTCCACACAAGTTAGCTGCCCTCATACTTCATTGCTATTGTAGTGCCTCTGCATTGCCATCACAGATCACTTAGTAAGGATACAAGTAAGGATGTTGAGTTTAATCATCCCCTTTTGATATTTATTGTTTAATATGATTAAAATTCAATTTTTTTTTTTTTTTTATAGATTTGATAAAGGGCCCCTGAATAAAAAGTACTTGTATTGTTTTAATAACATTATCTGCAAGCTGTCTGCCTCTGGTCTTACTGTATGAGTACTTTGCTGATAAATGGTATTCATTTTATATTATACAACCTTTATTAGGTTGTTGTGACAGGAAGAGAAGGAATCTGAGCTGCAAGTCTCCCTCTCAACTAGAAAAGGCGCTGTGTAAGGTTGGTGGTACGCTTTCCCATAGACGAATCCACTCGACAGTAGATTACCAAATAAATCCATTGTGATCAGCTGCGGGGCATGCAACAACTGGATAGACCGTGGCGCCGGGCTGATCACAGGCAGGAGTTTAGCAGTACAAAGGGGACGCAGCTACATGAGTATGGGCCCTTATGCTAAAGTTACTAACATGCTGGAGTTACTAACATGCTGGAGCTGCAGCCACGGAGCCACAGAGCCAGCGCAAACCCTAGAACACCACTATCTCTGCACAGAACACCACCATTCCCTTTACAGAGCACATTTCCGTGCACCGTGGGGATTGTAAATAATTGTTGTTTGTTTTCTGTTTGAAACTGAAACCTGCTTTATACCTCCCAATACAATTGCTGGTAGAGTTGCGAATTTATTATTTTTGTTTGAGAAATAAATATGGACATTTTTGATATTTGAGACTTTTGTCTGGACGTTCACTTCCTTACCCACACCACTAACCTCCTGACAGTTGTATTGCATATTAAGTAGCACTGCAATGAAAACATTATTGCAAGGTGGTTTCAGGGCAATCAGCAGTATTCTCCAAACTGACCCATATTATTTTGATTAGGCTCCAGAGACATTTCTGAAACAGTGAAACTGGAGTTTTCAACACTAACTATGCTAAACTTTTTCTGCTATTAGAAGGTGTTGCATAATGATACAATAAAAAGTTGTTACTGAATGTTTTCTGTATAGCAACCAGCACTTCCTTGATACACTTACCACAATCCATAAAGATAAACATTAGTCAATTCCCTTTTAACTCATTTATAAAATACTCTTAATTCATAACAAATTCATAATAAATTATGTTACAATTATATATTAAATAACCTCTGAGTCTATAACCCACATCCCCTGTTACACCATTCAAGTAAGTTTGACCTATTTTTTATTTAAAATTGTAATTGTAAGTATGTTCGTTTTTGACTTTTCCTAAATATGTGAATTAAATATCCTGAAGACGTTTGATAGCCAGAATCTCAAAAATTATATAGTTATAAACAGTTGTACTTAGAACTGCCACGTGGGTCAATTTGACTCATGCATTACAAGATATTCTATTTTTTTTGGGGGGGGGGGGGTGAAATGTAGCAAATAAGACACAAACATTATTCTGTAAATTGGTACATACAAACCTGTAAGACCACAATATATTTTTTTTTCTAAAAGTAATATAAAAAAAAGAATATATAACATACGTTTCATATTAGGCACATACGTTGTTATCATACCTGTCATTTCAGTTTGCTGTATGCATCAGAGTGCAGCTTGCCGTATTCCAATCAATATTACTACTTGCAGTATTAAATATTTCTTTCTGATATATTCCCAGTTGCATTTATGGAACAGAACGGGTCTCCCAGGTACATTGAAAAACAAGCAACTAGGCTTTCAATGAGTTGGCATCTTGGTGCAATTGACAAATCCACAATCATAGCAAAATCTTACTTATATAGTCAGTCTACAAACAAAGGCTTGGAAAAAAAAAAAAAACAACATGTGTGCTTAGAGGAGGAGAAGGCATGTTTAACGGAACTGCGTCGGTGTTTACAGCACAGCTCCTGGATACAGGCAAAGAGCAAGCAGTCAGCATACCCTCCAGTATAACAATGCAGCTGTCATAATGGAAATAGTGCTATATTTTATTTTTATGTAGTATTAGAAACAATAATTTCGGATTTATAATTTTGTGTGTACATATACCCGTTTAAACCTGTACACAGGTATATGTACATAGCGTTTCTTTTGAAATGTGTAGTTTATTATATTTTTTCACTGTTTGTAGTCTTACTGTACATGAGCTCATTATAAAAATAAAGCATTTTATGTTTAATTTTCCATTAAAATACAGTGTTTCTGTGATGCAAATGTTAAATAGGATAAAACTTTTCAGTTTATCCGATAGTATGTCTTTCATTTTTATAACGAAGCAGTTTAAAAATGTATGAGTCAAAGTGACCCGTATGGCGGTTCTCAGTAGTTTGATAATCCGGTGGTCCTAGTGTTAAACAGCCTCTGTGCCTGTAACTCACACCCCCATCACACTCCCTGTTAAAATGATATATTAAACAACTTAGTGCATAAGGCTGCAGTTTCTAGTTTAATTCTGCTGAAAAGTTTGTAAATAGAACATAAGCTACATTGACAACAACGTGCATAGCATAACAAATACAGTTTCCAGTATAACATCACAGCACTGTGTTCAGGCCTTGGGTCTGAAGAGGCATCAGATCTGATTCTAAAAATCACTGCTGCTGAAATCATTAAAACAAGCCTCCGAGTTTATGAAAACTAACAACAGTTGAAGATTAAAATGTATTTACTGGTATATTTTTCTACAAACCAGTAACAAGATTGCACTGTTACAGGCCAAGAAAAATAAATTGCCTAAAGCCTCTGCCTGTTTTTAACTAAAACCCCAAATCCCTCCTGCACACCTATCTGATTGATACGTGATATTTGAACTCTTGTCATTTGAAAACAGGCCTTTGAGGGGAAATGTCTTTGGGAAGATGATGATGGCCAAAATAAATATGGAAGTGGAATTTACAAATCATTCAATTTGTGAAACTGTAGTACAATCCAGTAGTGAGCTATAAACTAACAAGGTCATGGCTGTATGGATAACATACAAAATGATCCTCAATATGAAGCACCAGTCAGTTGCCAAGGCTACTTGAGCAATGGTTTCTTCAAACAGCTGACTTGATGAGTGTTTCAGACTAATTATAGAAGATGTTAAAACATGACTGTGGGGGTTAACTATCACTAGCTGATAGAACTACAGGTTGTTGAGAGTCCTCAGTCCTTTAGGCTTTGGGTCCAGTCACCCCAGCAGGTCATTACTTGCAAATTAAGGATCTCCACATTGGCCATTAATGCTTAAACAATACCTGTGAAATGTATTACACCTTGCTGTTGTCTTGACCTAAAATAATTTTTCAAGATTTTAACAGCTTTATGGAATTGCCGATCTACCCCCAAGCTTGGTGGCTGTGTTTACTTGGCTGCAATCTACTATCATCTTTTCATCTGCTCAGGTAGCAAAAAGGTGCACCTAACTTCACTAATTTATTTTCACTTGAGGGTAACTGTGCAGGCAGTCTTCAGCTGCATTCTGCAGGTGTCACCTGTAGTAGTGCGCAGAATGACTTGCATTTGCACTTGCAAACAATTGCTATTTTATTATAGTTTTCTATTTCTTTTAAATAATTATTAACGATAAATAATATCAAATACTATATATATATATACATATATATATATATATATATATATATATATATATATATATATATATATATATAGAATATATATATTATAATTGTTTTGTTGAAATAGTAATAATAAAAATTCAATTTCTGGCGTATACAAAATGATCTGCGCATTTTTATTTCTAAGTGCTGTAGAAACGATTTGTGAATTACCATTATAGAACATAGAGGACCAATGTCATTCTCTTCCACAAGGTTTTAGTATTTGAATTAATTCAAAAATTAAGTTATTTCTTAAGTTTCCACTTAGCTTTTGCTGATACTTTTGAACTCCACCAGTCTTTCCACAAAACAAGTTACTTCCCACAGACACTTTGACTTAAAGTATTTGTAATTGTTTATTTATTTATTTAAAATAAAAATAAAAAACAGGTGGGTTTATTTAACATGGGAAAACAAGAGAATAACAATAGCAGAAGATAGAACTGTCTATGAAGAATACTGTGGTACCAGAGTTGGAAACCACTTTCAATTAAATATTAACACAACAGGAACTTTAAAACAATCACTTTTAAATAAGAATGGCCTCCATGGTACAAACATAAAAGGTTTTAGTCAATAACAAATGACAAAAATAACGTTTACATTCTTTTGGACTGCCTGGAAAAATCAATACCAAATAAACAAATAAATGGCTGTATTAGCTTAAACTGTACTATTTGAGTAAAGATTTAGCTGTGTATGGGTTACATTGATCTTCTTTCCTGTGTCATCTGCAGACTCATACACTTGCTGCCTAAGAAGATAATACAACCAGAATTAAATCAATACCTTGTGTCGTAATCTCACTAGAGGCTGATAGGGTTTCGGGTCAAATCCATCCTTGCTTGGCCTTCCATCTATTACCAGTAAGGCAACTCCAAGCAATAAAATTGCTGACCACCACTTAAGTGTCCTCATTGGTATTTCCTGTCAAAATAAAACAGTAAATGGTCAGTGACTGGTCTTATTATAGCACTCCTCACTATCAATTCAATATCACATTTCTCTTGGGCAAATGCATCAAACCCAGTGTAATTAAAGCAGACACCTAACACTTCAGACCTGACTAATGTTTGAACTAATATTGTCAATAATTGCTTCACGTGGCATGAAAGGAGACGATCTGTTTGGAATCCTCTTAAGAAAAAAAAGATAAAACAAAACAAAGCACCACACAGTGTGTTTTCTGTTTCATGTTTGCAGCATACCTATGCAAGCCACATTAAATGTCTCTACAAATCTATTCCAAAAGCAGTCTGATTATGAATAAAGGATGGTATATACAAACAGGTTATTATTATTATTATTATTATTATTATTATTATTATTATTATTATTATTATTTGAGAAAAGCTTTGGCAACTGTGTTATAAAATAAAAAAAAATATAAACTATTACTGCCGTTATTGCCCTATTTTTGAAAATACTGTACTGTACCAAATACGAACATAAAGTACAGAATGCTGTAGATGTTTAGTTTACTTTTTTTTTGTGGTGATCTTAATGAGAACTTCTTACATAAGCAGTGCTTTCATCTTTTTAATTTTCAAGTCATTTTGATGGAAATTTGTTTTGAAAAACGTATTTTGTCGACTGTATTGTGTCTGCTTACACACTGCGGTAAATCTGCTGAAGAAATAAATTGTAACATCTCATTTGCTGCTTTTCTGCCTCATTTTACAGTCGGGTGAAACATCAACATCAAGTTACATGCCCTAGGTCACGTGCATGTGGCTTGCTGGATGATAATTACGTTAACATTTCGCTCACATATATTATTTTGTGCTGGGGTTTTGCACCAAGTTAATTGAGTTAATATTATTTTGTTGAACTTCCAAGGGAATATATTATCATACTATCCACACAGCTTCTTTCCTTTATTTATTTCAAATGTAAAAGAAAGAGGTTAACTAGACCTCATGTAATGTATTTTGTGTGTTAGATAAAGTTGAACATGTCCCTGAATTATGTAGTCGGGGCAGCTTTTCCTAGACCTCCAAAGAAACATTGATTGTGACTTTTGTTTTGGTTATTTCTGAAGTGTAACTTGAGTGTAAGCCACACCTGAGTCTGCTGTTTTATCATTAGTGTCTTGTGGCTTCCTTTCATTCCAAAGGAAATGCAATACAATTACAGTGACAAGACATTGGTTCTGTACTAAGGGCCTGTGGAAGTTACAATGCTGTTAGACAGCTACAACAGAGTTAAAATGTTCCTATAACCCATGGTTATCCAAGGACATAATGACATGATAAGAGTGGTAACCAAGACTAAAAACTTATTTTCTTAACTCTTTTCACCATTAGCAAAAAGTTGTGCTCATGGTTTTATCTTTTCTTAACACAATTGTTCAAATACAATGATATGTGGTATTTGATAACACTTCCTATGTGAAGTTAAATGGTCTGACTGCAACTAAATTACAATACTATAGCACTGGAAATGATTAGAAAACAGGAAGCAGTAGCTCAAACATTTAACCTATAGCATTGCATTTAAAAATGCATAACGTAAATGTACTAATGTCAAAAAAAAAACAAGCAAAAATATATTCTGTAAGCAAAATGTAAAAGTGAATATGTTTTTACTAGAAATAAAAGCAGGGTATGTATATATACTGTATAGATACTGTGTGTGTGTGTATGTGTGTGTGTGTGTGTGTGTGTGTGTGTGTGTGTGTGTGTGTATATATATATATATATATATATATATATATATATATATATATATATATATATATAGTCAGTTTGGAGGAACAAATATGTGGTTTCTATCATTAGGATTGTAATATTCCGGATTCAGGGTAATCTTTTCTGGGAAAATGTACATAAACAACACATAAACTCACTAAGGGATAGAAGTAAATTAAATTTTGTTGAAACCTTTTATTTTCTACCTCAGGGAATAAAAAAAGCAATTTATTCATAATTAATAATTTGAACATTGAATCTGCCTTATTAATGTTTTATTTCATAATAAAGTTAATTTAAAACTAAATGAAAACAAAAAAAAATGTGCCTGTAGTCATATTATTAATATCAATAATGTATTTCCTTTAAGAATATTGTAGCACGATTTGTATTCACATTTATGTCAAACTATCTGGCTGTCCTCGGAGAAATACACATCAGTGTTGCATTTCTCACAGTATATCTGTACCTGCATTTTCTGTACACCATCCCATTGTACCCTATGACATTAGAGAGTTCACACAGATCACACTGGTCATGTGATGCTATTTCCAGTTAAAATGATGCTTCACAAGCACATAATAATAAACACTCTGATATACAGTCGCACTATACTCTGGTAGCAAGACTTACGGTGGCTGATACAAATGTAAAATCTTAAAATGTTTTTGAAATGTTTTTGATTAGGCCCAGCAATTTTAGTTATTGCAACAACATGATAATTCTGTTTTGTATTTCTAAATTGTAGGATGTCTTGTTAAATTAGATGTTACACTTTCACAGTCCTGATTAAACAAATGACACAAAAACATGATACTTTTTCAACATTTATTTATCCACAAATGATTCAACATTCAATATCCATGTGTGAAAAGGTATGTGAACCCTTAGATTCAGTAACTGGTGCCCAACCCCCCCCCCCCCCCCCCTTCAGCAGCAATGACTTCAACTAAGCATTTCCTGTAACTGTTGGTCAGTCTCTCACATCGCTTTTGAGGAATTTTGGCCCATTCCTTCTTACAGAACTTCTTCAGCTCTGTGACTTTTGAGGGCTTCCTTGCATGGACATGTCCGCTTCAGGTCCTGCCACAACATTTCGATGGGGTTTAGGTCCGGACTTTGATGAGGCCATTCTAAAACGCAGAATTTCTTCTTTGCAGCCATTCTTTTGTAGATCTGCTTGTATGTTTAGGATCGTTGTTTTCGGTTCAGCTTCAGCTCAGGGACGGATGGCCTGACATCTCCTCTAGAATCTTCTGATACAATGCAGAATTCATGGTTGTGTCAATGTTGGCAAGCCGTCCAGGTCCTGAGGCAGCAAAGCAGCCCAAACCATCACAATCCCACCACCATGTTTGACAGTAGGGATGTGGTTCTTCTGTTGAAACGCAGTGTTTGGTTTTCACCAAACATAACAATTCTCATTAAGGCCAAAATTTTCTACCTTTGGCTCATCTGTCCAGAGAACATTTTTCCAGAAGTCTTGTGAATCATCTGTGTGGTCTTTGGCGAACTTCAGACGGACAGCAATGTTCTTTCTAGAGAGCAGTGGTTTCCTCCTGGCTATCCTTCCATGAACACAATTCTTGTTCAGTCTTTTTTCTGATAGTTGAGTCATGAACACTCACATTAGCCAACACAAGCAAGGGTGTTATCATCTCCAGGGCCTAATTGAGTTCCATATAGAGTATACAAGAGTTCTTCGGGAGTTCTATGAATCCTGTGGAAACTGATGAAATTGGCATGGGAAAAACAAGTTGTACCAAGAGCATGGCGTCGAGCAGGTGGAGTCTTTATACCAAAAGAAAAAGATTCTACAAGCACTGGAAGGAGCTCCATTTGACATTCCTGGATTTGGCTAATGCATACGGTTCAGTGCCACATTAACTTCTTTGGGCAGCATTTTTCAGTGTGCTGATGACAATAACAAATTTAGTGAAAGCCTGCTTTGGAGATTTGCAATTTAGTTTTTCAACTTCAGAATTCAACACTACATGGCAATGCCTAGAATTTGAAATAATGGCAGGATGCACCATTTCTCCACTGGCTTTTACCATGGCAATGGAAGTAATTATTAGGGCATCAAAATGGGTAGTGGGAGAAGAGCGCTTGACTTCTTGAATGCAATTACCACCAATTCGAGCATACATAGATGGCATGACAACAATGACTACAACATTAGCCTGCACTAATCGGCTATTGGGCAAATTAACCAATAACATCGAATTGGCACAAATGTAATTCAAGCCCACTAAATCAAGGAGCTTCTCTATATTTAAAGGCAAAGCAATAGATAAAAGGTCCTACATTAATGGTGAGGAAATACCAACAGTGTCTAAGAAACTATTGAAAAGTCTAGGGAGATGGTACGACAGGGATCTAAAGGACACAGTTCCTGTGGGTGAAGTTAGACAACAAGCAGTGGAACAATTGAAGAGCATAGACATCAGTGCGTTACCAGGCAAGCTGAAACTCTATGGCTTTCAGTTTGGTCTACTGCCATGGTTGCTTTGGCCACTGACGAGGTAGGAGGTTTCCTTGACAGCAGTTGAGAAGCTAGATGCTTTAATCAGTTCATACGTCAGGAAATGGTTGGGAGTTCCATGCTGCCTCAGCAGAGTGGGACTTTATGGTAAAGGAGTACTACAGCTACCAGTCTCTGCTCTAGCTGACAAGTTTAAGTACGCCAAGGTCTGACTGGAAATGACATTAGTAGATTTATGGGACAAATGCGTAAGGAAGGCAGCACCTGTGTTGAAAACTGGAAGAAAGTGTGCTGCAAAGAAAGTCATGGAAGATGCTAAGTCTGCCCTTCGAATTGGTGATATTATGGGGCAAGTTCAGCATGGAAGAGAGGGTCTTGGTCTCAGTTCAGCTCCTCCTACATGGCACAGGGCAACCCCAGCTCAAGAGAGGAAGCTGGTAGTCAATGAGGTGCAAAAGCAGGAAGAAAGGATGAGGTGTGTAAAGGCTGTTTCCCAGGCCAAGTTGGGAGAATGGATGAGATGAGAAAGTTTAGAACACAAGATTGACTGGCAGAACCTATGGACAATGGAACAGAGTAGGATCAATTTCCTCATCAAATCAACGTATGATGTTCTCCCATCACCACATAACCTAAACCTCTGGGTGGGTGAGGATCCCTTGTGTCCTTTGTGGTCATTACCTGCAACATTATGGCACATTTTGACAGGATGTAAGGTGAATATTAGCCAAGGACAGTTTCCTTGGTGCCACAACCAGGTGATGTGATGTTTGGCCTTAGCATTGGAAGACAAGCGTAACATGACCAACAAGTTGCCACCAGTTCCAATATTCCTCTGTCCAGGAGAGCAACCACAAAGAAAAGGTATTAAAACCAAGCCTCACCCAGGACAACTGGAAGCTGCTAGAGACTGAACAATGCTTGCAGATGTTGGTCTATGGCTTATTTTCCTCCACCTAAGATTACCACCACTAACCTTCGACCAGACATTGTCTTCTGGTCTGGATCAGCACGACTTGTTCATCTGGTAGAGTTCACAGTGCCATGGGAGGATGCTGTGGATGAGGCGTATGAGAGGAAGAAACTTTGGTATGCTCAACTAGCTGCTGAAGCGGAACAGCAAAGATGGAGAGTCAGGGTTTACCCAGTGGAGGCAGCTTGTCCAGAATTTGTGGCACAATCTACAACCCGGTTTCTCAGAGATGTCGGGTTCAGTGGCCAAGAGTTGCGTCACACAGTGAAGAACATATCTGAAGCAGCAGAAAGGAGCAGCAATTGACTGTGGTTGAGACAGAAAGATTCTGGCTGGGAATCTCAAGCACAATAGAAAGAAAGCAACACTGATGTACAGGTAAGTAAGCTGGGCAGAGTTGAGCGGGGGACAGAGGGGGATGATGCTGGGGCGCCAGAATCACTGTCGAGCCCTCTTGAGGTGTCATGGGCTAGTCGACAAAACACAGAGGATGGAAGGTGCCCATCTGAAGACCCCACTGAGATGTACCCTACTTAGCTCAATCCAGACAGCTGTGGGTTGATCCCTGGAGCCAGCATCTCAGCCGTTGTGTGGGTTGATGCGCTGGGGAGGCAAAATATGCTGATCCCTGGAGACAGCATTACACTCCAGCCATCAACACCAGGGAGAAGGATATCTACATCATCAGATGGAAAGAAATGCAAATGGATGGAGATGCAGATAGATCACATTAGTTTATTGTAAAGCTACGCCTTAGTTGGTGTTTATCTTGGCGAGAGCCAAGTTCAAATCAGCAGGAAGTTTAACATCTACTCTCATGTATTGGAAATCATATATATATATATATATATATATATATATATATATATATATATATATATATATATATATATATATAGTGCCTTGCAAAAGTATTCAGACCCCTGACCAATTCTCTCATATTACTGAATTACAAATGGTACATTGAAATTTCGTTCTGTTCAATATTTTATTTTAAAACACTTAAACTCAAAATCAATTATTGTAAGGTGACATTGGTTTTATGTTGGGAAATATTTTTAAGAAAAATAAAAAACTGAAATATCTTGCTTGCATAAGTATTCAACCCCCACACATTAATATTTGGTAGAGCCACCTTTTGCTGCAATAACAGCTTTAAGTCTTTTGGGGTAAGTATGTACCAGCTTTGCACACAGTGTCAGAGTGATTTTGGCCCATTCTTCTTGGCAGATTTGCTCCAGGTTGTTCAAGTTGGTTGGACAACGCTTGTGGACCGCAATTTTCAAATAGTGCTACATATTCTCAATGGGAATGAGATCAGGACTTTGACTGGGCCACTGTAGGACATTTACCTTTTTGTTCTTGAGCCACTCCAATGTTGCTTTGGCCTTGTGCTTGGGATCATTGTCCTGCTGAAAGGTAAATTTCCTCCCAAGCTTCAGTTTTTTAGCGGACTGAAGCAGATTCTCTTGCAGTATTTTCCTGTATTTTGCTCCATCCATTCTTCCTTCAATTGTAACAAGATGCCCAGTCCCTGCTGATGAGAAGCATCCCCACAGCATGATGCTGCCACCACCATACTTCACTGTAGGGATGGTGTGTCTTGAGGCATGGGCAGTGTTAGGTTTGCACCACACATAGCGCTTTGAGTTTTGGCCAAAAAGCTCTATCTTGGTCTCATCTGACCACAAAACCTTTTCCCTCATTGCAGCTGGGTCACTCTCATGCTTTCTGGCAAACTCCAGATGTGCTTTCAAATGGTACTTTTTGAGTAACGGCTTCTTTCTTGCCACCCTCCCATAAGGGCCAGTGTTATGCAGAGCTCTTGATATGGTTGACTGGTGCACCATTACTCCACTCCCAGCCACTGAACTCTGTAGCTCCTTCAAAGTGATTGCCTCTCTGTGGCTTCTCTCACAAGCCGCTTCTTGTTTGAGCGCTGAGTTTTGAGAGATGGCATTTTCTTGGCAGTGCCTGGGTGGTGTGATGCAGCTTCCTCTTCCTGATTATTGATCCAACTGTGCTCACTGGGATATCCAAACATTTGGATATTATTTTGTAGCCTTTCCCTAATATATGTATTTGTATTACTTTATCTCTAACTTCTGTAGAATGTTCTTTGGTCTTCATTTTCCTTCAGAATCACAGCCTTACCAATGATCCTTCAACAGTGGGGTTTTTATCCAGAAAATGTGACAGCAACTTTAATGGTTCACAGGTGGAGGCCAATGGTAAGGTAATTGTGTCCTCGTTAGGGCAATTTCTTTCATCAGTGCAAACTGGGAGCTTCCACAGCACAGGGGTTGAATACTTATGCAAGCAAGATATTTCGGTTTTTTATTTTTCTTAAAAATATTTCCAACATAAAACCAATGTCACGTTACAATAATTGATTCTTGAGTTTCAGTGTTTAAAAACAAAATATCAAACAGAATGAAATTTCAATGTACCATTTGTAATTCGGTAATATTAGAGAATTGGTCAGGGGTCAGAATACTTTTGCAAGGCACTATATATATATATATATATATATATATATATATATATATATATATATATATATATATATATATATATAGTATGTTGCTACAGACAGAAGAGAATCAAGAGTTTCAATAGATTGCAGTAAGACTGAAAATTGCTTGTGTAAAAAGGGTCTTGCAACAGTTCTGTGGAGTGTCCTTGACAGGTGTCTGTCTGAAATGTGTTACAAGTTATGTTGGTTTCTGCTAAGCTCTGCTGTTAATTGTTGCTTAACACAATGACTTTTGTTTGATGAGTTTTTAACAAAAACAGTGGTGGTGTGTCTGTCACTTTTTTATATATTCCCCGGGTGTGAGCTGGGGGTGTAAGGATAGGGCAGAAGAAGCAGACCACTCTAGTAGCAGACCAGCGAAGCTGGACATGGAAGCTAGTATAGAAGGTGGTCACTGACAAAGGGTGGCAATACCGTCAAAACCCAGGGGCGAAGGACCCAGCAACCGAAACCTGATAGAAAGAGGGTCACTGACTGAGGGCGGCGATGCCGACACAACGCAGGGGTGAAGGACCCAGCAACCGAAGACAGGATACAGAAAGTGGTCACTGACTAATGGCGGCGATGCTGACAAAACCCAGGGGCAAAGGACCCAGCAACCGAAAACACATACAATGGTTATGATTCGGGGAGCCACCCCTCGGGAAGAAGATGGTCCCTGAAGACCGGGACATGAAAGGAGATAGAGAGGGAGAGGTACCCAACGTCTGAGACTTCCGTAAAGGGGCACTTGTTAGACCCCCAATCACCCGAGACTTCACACTGCCTGGGACCTGAAATAAGAACAAGGCATAGAGGTTAGTATGGGACTTGAGCATGGAGTAGCCACATCCTGAATTGAGGCAGAGTATGCAACAGAGCCTTGAGTGAGGCAAGATAAGCGCAGGAGCTGTGAAAGAACAGAGTGTGGCTGGGGGTCCGCTCTGACTCACATGGTGAGAACTCCCCTGAAGGTAAAGGGAGGCTGATGCCTAGCCCTGAGGTCAGGGAAGTGAGACTCACTTGCCCCCCAGAGACAACCGATGCAAAGGCATGTATGAGAAGGTGGAGGAGGGGAGGAGGAGGAAAATGAAACGCTACACAGCGAAGGTGCAAGTGATCAGGGCTTAAATAGAGAATAGGTACTAATTGACAGGAAATTGGCAACCCCTTTCTGCGCGCCCCCTGAACTACCAGGCTAACATTTAAACACAAGACTCTGAAACTAGGACACATGTCAACAGAAATCCAAAGCTATGAATCATAATTACAGCTAAGTATGAATCTTTGACTACATAATGTTACCTTTGGTGAGGCAGGTTGTTATTAGTGCTAATCAGGGTCTGTGAAACCAGTTGAAGATGTTGCCATTTCATTTTAACTGAATTGTAAATTGGAAAAATGTAATCACATTTGGCAATTCCAAAATTGAATCCACCGATACTTGTAAAATGTTGCTTAATCTATCTGAACTATCAGACTAAGTGTTTTGGCATTTGGTTGATGCAGTTATGTTTTATAGAGTTCCTTTTGTCATTTACAACCTGTAACCATGAAAACACTATACTTCACTAGACCATTTAGCAAAGTCAATGTCAGTGTGCTGATCTTCCACATGCAGCTACAAACCATAAAAAATCATTCTACCCCCCTCTTCTCTGGGTAAAGGTTTTTATTTTATTATTTTTTTTTTATATACTGCTTTCTCACTTCTCCGGAGGTGTCATACACAAAATTATGTCGGTTGTTAAACTTATGACCATTAAAGTTAACCTTTCCATCCTTTTAACCAGCAAGCACTGACCTTTATCTCTCTAGGGGATAGGTCAGGGATTTAAAAACCCTGCGGTTTAGTCTTTTAACAGTATACCATTCCATCAATCAAGGAAAGCTTTTCTATTTCACACCAATATTGACAGATGACTATGAAGTGAATGCATATATATTCAACACAAACCATGTAGAATTGATGTATCATGCCAGCAGATCCTAAAGTAGTTACTTAAAAATCAGTTTATTTTTGTGTCACCAAATCCTAGGTAAATATTTAACTTGAGGGTCTTACCAAAACAATTTTGTGCCACCACTCAACCTGTCTTTAGAAAAACATTAATTTTGACTTCTGAACATCATATTACTGTGTAGTACTGTGACAGAAATACAATGAACCTTGGTTTTAAATCTTGGGAAGTTGGTCATTCTGGATAAAGGCGAGACTCCATTGCAAGAACGTATTGACCTGGAAGGGAAACAATGTAGCGGCTGCAGATTGTAAAGGCAGCTGCATTCGTTTACCAAGGGGTCATGCGTGACAGCATATAGGGGGATGGAGAATTGTAATCTGCTCCTTCGCATTTGGCTTGTAGTGAGTAAAAGCCAGAAGGACAGTAAAAGTGTATTGTTGCCAGAAATTATAAGTGTTGTGTTTTGTTTGTTTGTATTTGCCAGGGGCCAGTACGAAACCGGACAAAACTGCAACTTTGTCACAAATATAAACTGTATCACCCAATACGAGCACTCATGCACTCACCCAGGACTGGTGACCGTGTTTGTATATTGTGGATGTACTAACGGTGTTTATTATTTGGGACTGCAACCCATTATTATTAGACTGGGATTATTGTTTGGTCGCCAGACCTGCAAAGTTAATAAAACATTTCGAAACCGGATTATAATTATCTCTGCCTGCTTCTTTCACGGATAGCCTCATCATGTTCTTTGCTTCTTTAGCCAAACTAAATCCAGTTATGAGCTGCATTTAAATACGTCTCTTGTGTCTACACAGTACCCAATTCAACTATTGATCAATTGAGCTTGCATTCAGAAGCGCCCACCCTTAACATCTCTGTGTACAAAGAAACACATGGCTTGTATGAGAAACGTATGGCTCGTATTAGAAGTGTATGGCTCATATTAGAAACGTATGGCTCGTATTAGAAGGGTATAGCTCATATTAGAAGCATATGGCTCATATTAGAAGTGTATGGCTCTTTCAGCTGAGTAGCAAACATCTGCTGCAGAAGAATCTTAACTTGCAGCAATATCTTAAAGACTGCGACTCTCCAGTGATTCTGAAGTGAAAAATATCAACAAAAGTAACATACAAAGCACTCGAACAGTCTTTACTTTGAGTGGAGTTTGCTACCAGTACTCAAAAGTCCATATTGATCCATATTACAAAATTATATAGACAATGACACACCATCATTTTGTACAATATGTAAAATTGGGACTTCTGTTAAAACAATTGCTGGGGGTTTTTCAATTTACCTTTTTAAAATCACTTTGAAAAACATACTTGCACTTGGATTGCTTTTGTTTTGTGTCCCCAATTGTTCCTCCCCCTTACAAAAACATTTTAATAGTTGTCCAAGACAAAGAATGGTTATTACATATTATAGTTTTTCTTAATTGCTAAAGCAAAATTCCTGAAACTATTATCATGATTTTCAAAAACAGTTAACACAAACACCAAAACTGACTCCTCATTTGCAAAACTACTAACACATTTCTCTAGTTAACACACACAATGCTACACTTTAAACCACCTGTGAGGTTCACTTAATGCAATTCCATCACTTTAATACAAGTTTCATATGCAAGTGTCTTGTTTTCAAAACACATATATCTCCATGCTGTTGCTCAAAATTAATGTTCATTACTTTAAATACTAATTCCATGCACGAAAATGCAAATTTCACAATGTTTCAATCTGTAATCAAATATCACTCATTCATACAAGGTTGATGTTATAATTTGTGCTGAAACATAGAGAAGGTGGGCAAGTTGGTGGATGTGGTCGTGAACGTGGACGTGAATAGAGGGGTGATCATTGTCATGGTCATGGCATTCAACACATGTGGTACTGAGACAGTGGATTACTGTAACAAATTAAATCCAGGCAGTGGTTGTGAACCATGTCATCAACTGAGGTATGACAATGAGACAAGCAGGGCTGGCAGTGCAACCAAATTTGTGGCGATCAACAGTTGTATCTATAATTCGTACATTTCAAACTGAGAATGAGTAAATGTGAACAGCAGTATTTTATGTAACCTATTATATGAATGTACAGAGTTTGCAGCTTGGATGCTGATGCAGCTCCCTAATTTGTTTTATACAGTAAATATGTATCTGGATTGTACATTATTATATCAATATTCCATTTATTCTTTTTTTAAGACTGAAAGGAGAGCTGCCCATGACATCTAAGGAGATCATCCGCTGTGATGTAGATGAACTTATGTGGCCAGAACAGCTTAGTGATGCAGAATGAAAATATTATTGTAAAATGAAACATTGATCATTCAAGTTTATTATTTTTTAATTATAAATTATAGTTTTTCTTGATTGCTAAGACACTTCTAATGAAACTGGGGTCCATTTGATCTCCATCATAACCTAATGAGCACAACAGTATTCTTTTATACAAAACAGTAAACACAACTCTCTACAAAAGACGCAAAACACAGTTGAGTAAATCATGTTAAACAAAATTAAAACATTTGGTCACAACTGATACAAATTACTCCCATGAATGTGAACCTCATCTGCATGTGTGCAAAACCTCTTTGCACAATTGTTCAATCAGCAATCAGTCCTTATTCATGCATAAAAGTGGTCACCTCTGAGTTGCTGTTTGTTTGAATGGACCAAGTAAGAGGCCGAGGGCGAGGGCAAGGACAAAGGAGAGGTAGAGGGGCCCATAGAGGGGTACAGATGCGTGGTGGTGGAGTAGCTCAAAGGGAATACAAAGAGCTAATGTTTCAGATTAAATTCATGCCACAATTATTATGTTGTCAATCATGGCCTTTCCATGAGTGAGGCTGAGCAGCGGGTCCAGCCCAATCAACTGTGGCATCAATAGTAAGAATATTCAAGAATGAGACTAGGTAAGTTACAGTGCTATACCACACTGTATTTCAGTATTACTGCACTGTATACTTTACAATATATCTGTAAAACAGTTGTTCTGTCATTGCCCTTCATGTGACCACCAAAATGTCACAGTTTGTACATATTTACTATATTTATAGAATTCAAAGACAACCAGACGCTGACGGCAGAGGTAAAGTCTTCACTGGAGCACAAGAGGCTGTCATAGTGGATATGGTTGTTGCCAGCAATTCCATAAGATGACGAGAGATCCAGACAGCAGTCATTCAAGATCACAACATGTTCAGAAATGTGAACAGTGTGAGTTTGGACACTATTGATTGGGTCTTTAAAAGACACAAAGTGAGAATGAAACAACATTACAAGGTCCCATTCCAAAGAAACAGGACAGCGTGAAGGAGACTAGACTCCCGTATGTACAGGTAATGGTTTGTCACTGTGATGCCTTTTCTTACAGTAAAATATTGCATTGCATGCAGCGGGAATATTTTACAATCTATTTACTTTATAAGAACATAAGAACATAAGAAAGTTTACAAACGAGAGGAGGCCATTCATCCCATCTTGCTCGTTTGGTTGTTAGTAGCTTATTGATCCCAGAATCTCATCAAGCAGCTTCTTGAAGGATCCGAGGGTGTCAGCTTCAACAACATTACTGGGGAGTTGATTCCAGACCCTCACGATTCTCTGTATACATAAATACTGTGTTTCTATTGTATTTTCATCTTAGAGAATAATGGAGCTTGAAGCAAATGCAACACCCCATACATTCATTTATGTGGATGAAGCCAGCTTCAACATTTCAAAAGTAAGGAGATGAGGGAGGAACCTCATTGGTAAGAGGGCCACCGTAAATGTGCCAGGGCAAAAGGGTGCAAACATTACCATATGTGCCGCTATCTCCAGCGATGGTGTTCTTTGTCACATCCCTACAATTGGCCCATACAATACAGAACGTCTCCTCACATTTCTTGATGCATTGCAGCACAGAGTGGTACTACCAGGAAAGAGAGGGCTGGTGAGGCCTGACATGTCCCGCTTCCTCATCACACGGGACAGTGTTGCTTTCCACCACTCCTGTCTTGTTACTGAATGGTTTGCAGCCCACCCACGCATGATGATGCAATTTCTCCCTCCATACTCTCCTTTTCTCAATCCAATCGAGGAATTCTTCTGGAGGTGGAAAGTTTATGATTACCGACCATATGACCAGATGTCCCTCCTAGATACAATGAATGCCGGTTGTCTGGCAATCACTGCAGAGGACTGCCAAGCGTGGATGCGCCATGCAAGGAGAATTTTTCCTCACTGCATTGCGAGTGAAAACATCCAGTGTGATGTTGATGAAAACATGTGGCCTGATTGACAAGAATGAATGGACTGAATGTGGTGTATACTGTATTTGTGTTGCCTTTTTTGACATTGCTTTGCTTTTGCAGTGATTTGTTAGCTTGGTGTATTTTAATTTTATTCTCTGTATATACAGCATCATTGAATTTGTAAAGGACAAAATGGAAAAAGGTAAAATAAAGCTTTTTGTTTCTGGATATTCATGCGCTTGTGTGACATTCTTTCTGCATTGGTCATCTTTGGTAAAATCATTTTAAGAAAAAAGAATACAGCCCATGCTGTGATAATATGTTTATTTGCCTTTTATTGTACGTACTATAATTATAGTATCAACAAATGGCACAGACATATAAAAGAGGGTTAACCATGTAAGGGTATATTGATAGCTGTAGTTAGTATTTATTGGGCCATTCTGTAACAATTGATTGAAATAACTTTTCATTAGATAACAAGTTGTATGTTTTGATGGAGGTAGTTAATTTTGTGTCATCTATTTAATGTTTTGAGAGTCTTAGTGCATTTTGCAAATAAAATGTGTCATTTTAGCCAACGTGTTTCAGTTTGCTGTTGTGTGTTAATTGCTTTGGACAAATGTGCTCAAGCAATCGAGAAAAACTGTAATGACTAAATATAGTGCCCATTAAATGACAAAAAACATTAACAGTTATGTGTATACTGGTTTTCTGTTTGATAATACAATCCTTTGAATTGCTAGATCTATTTACAATTGAAAGTTGTATTTTATTTTGGTCGAAGTATTAAACAATATGAACCTAAAAGTTTGAATTGATGTAAATATTAGGTTTTGTAAGATGTATGAATACATTTGACATGTTTACTTCATTTTGCAATTGTATTTGATGTTTTGCAAATTGCACAAGTGTTTTGATATTTGTGTTGCCCTTTTTGAGAATTCTGCTACTAGTATCAGTAACTGTGCTTTAGCAATTGAAAATAACTGTAATAAGCATCATCTGCAATCTACTTTTCAATCAGACTAACGGAAAAGTCTCTTGTAAACCAGCATCAGTGCAATAGAGGCTCAAAACAAATATCCCTGTTATGCAAAATACTAGAAGCACATACCTGTTGTTAAAATGTTTTAATGGATTGAGAAATAAAATGGGTCTTTAAAAATATCTCTAGTTAAGAGGTTAAAGTATAAAATTCCCTATTATGCATAAAGTTTTTTTTTTTTTTTTTTTTTTTTTCAGAAGGCTGGTTCTAAGGCCCTGTTGGACTCCAGTCTTAGTTTATTGAAATGCAAATTCAGCCTGAACTTTAACCCACTTCAAGGGATTAATGACAATGCCTCCAACTGCTGCTATGTACAGTATTAACTCTTTGTAGCCTTTTTTTTTATTTTGCTAGGCACAGCAAGTTTTGAATCATGTACAATGCTGTAGTGTCCAACACACAGTGCGAAAGTATAACTTCAGAGCTCGACTTTGTATCTAGGGCAGGCAGGGAAAGCTTGATATAAAATTGTTCAGGTCTTTTAAAGTGTGACCTTCATCCCTCATCTTGTTTTTTAAAGTAGGTAATGTATATGCTCTGAATGATATTAAACCCTTGTATTCAGATACAGCTGTTACACTGATGTAAAGGTTTGTTTAAAGTTTGTATAATTTAGTTTGAACATCTCAAACTGACAAATATATTACTGCCCTTCTAAAAATACTCCTGGGAGACTAGCATTGAAACAAAAGGATTTCTTTTTTATCTCTCAATGTACACCATTTAAAGTACTTACTGCAATTCTTGGTTTTACTAAATAGACAATCCTCTCTTCAGGCAAGATGCCCCATACACTATTGCAGTGGCACCCTCAGTGTTACCTATTTACAGAACAGCAGGGTATGATGTTTATCCTTCCTTTAACTTCAAAAATGGGTTTCTGCAATGGGGACTGCCAACACCGGTATGACACTGAATACTACACCAGTCTTGGCAGTCATCACTGAAGAAACTATTTTTTGTGGGGAAAATGAAAAACAAATATTCCACCCATTTATAGTCCTTATTTAGCTTCACAAGCTTTAACGGTTCATATTGTTCTGGAGATATATGTGGCCATTCCTCACTGATTAATAAAAAGGACAGCATGACCTATAAAGACCCCCCAGTTTTGATAATGTTCTTTGTATAACATCACATTTGCATAAATAATCCATAGGGATATGCAGCCATTATACATTACGGAATACATGACAGTGAGACCAGCCATTTATACAGGCTAGGTGTATACACACACACACACACACACACACATACACACATACACACACACATACACACATATACACACACACACACACACATACATTCATACATACAAAAACATATGTATTATAGGGTAGGTTGACAAACAAACAAATGTAAAGATGTGTGTTCTTGGAATACAGAAACTTACAAAAATACAGTTGAACAAAGAGGACATGCACAAAATCAACATTCCTCTATTTAGCAGTAGACAATAAAATGTCAAGTACTGAAAGTGAAGACATTACTCTAAATGGTTGTTGGACAACAGAGTAAATGGCTCGCTACAGGCAGGCACATTAAAACAATAACCTTTATCAGCAGTGTTATCTCCAGACATGAACAAATTTCTTAAAAATATGCGAGACAGTCATCAGAAAATCGTTTTTATATAGGGTTTGGAATTCATTTGTGTGTGTTTAACTGATCCCAGAGAATGTGTACATAGACTTTGGGTCATCTATTAAAACAACTAAAAGGAATGTCATTGTAACATAAAACTATCAAGACATTGATTTGTTGTTAGGGATACACAAATTACCTGAAAATGTGTGTGACTGTTGTGATTATTTATCCTCCTAATAACATTATACTTTCACCACCCCTTAGGTTATCACAGTACTCTGGTCTGACAATCATTGAAAGATTCACACTAGGCTTTACCTTGTTTTTTTTATGTTTTTATGTGACATTTGATGAGCCAACTTAATAATCCATTTAACACATACTGATCCTCGCCCCCCCCCTACCCATCACCACCTCCACCACCGCCCCACCCATGCTATCTTTAGTCAAGAGATTAATTTAGTCTGTTTGACAATACAAAACTGCATCAGATCTAGTTTTAACCCCAAATAAACAATACAATAATTAACACGATTTCAATGTTTAAGTAACCTTTCTAATACATTTTTAAAAAGTAGAAATCATAAAAAACAGCCTAATGAAACAAGGCCACAATATCTAGGAAATTATGATTTCTGCAATAACAACGGGATTACTTAGGGATTAGTTTTGATGTCACAGTAGATCGACATCAAAATGACGTTTTTTGAATTAAATTACTTTCACAGTAAGCAGTGCACTAACATTATAAATAATAACCCAGTTTGGACTAGGTGTTATCCACTGAAAAATGTAATTACTGAGGTAGTGTTGGTTGAATTATATTTAAATATGATATGTGAGTATTAAAATGTTCTGAAATGTACAATTTGCAATACCCCTCGTAGTCATGACACAAACATGTCGTTGTGTTCATATTGTGTTCAATATTTAGTTTTATATATCAAACTTATACAACGTGTTGGAAGAGGAATTTGAAACAACTACCATTTTTGGCTTGTAATTCCCACTGCCATTCCCCACTCAAAGCTGCAGCACTGTAATTACAAGGATGCATTATTTAATCTGTGCCGAACATTTCTGTCCATTCGAAATCTAGGAGGAGCTCAACACGTGTCATTTGAATAACACTACAAAAAAAAAAAAAAAAAAAAAAAAAAAAAAAAAAAAAACTTTTGCCGTCGAAAACGAAACCTGTTCCTGTTTCCTCAAATAAAATACATTTGTCTTATTTGTGAATAAAACAATATTTTTATTATAATAACATTATAAATGGGGCTGATATATATATATATAGATATATATGATATAGATATATATATATCTAGAGATATATATAATATTATATATATATATCTCTATGATGGGATATATACTAATAAATGTTTAACGCAATTAATCGTAAAATACCATACCTTTGTAAAAACTCAAGTTAGTCCCTTACACAAATACATTTCAATTACAATACTGCGTCAGTTCTTTTTTCCCTTTCTGTTTTTATACACATAATTAATTTAGTTTAAACCGTGTCTTATTGCTGAAACATTACTCATTCCTGTACAATACCAATCTAACCGTCATTAATTAAATTTATAAAGATGATAACATTGTGCATAATGTGAACCCTACATTAACATTACCTGATAGTCCGTCACAAAGTATTCCAACAAAAGACTTTCTCCAGGGAGTTGAAAAGCACAGTTTTAAAGCAGCAATTTATCAATGTGAGATTGATCCAATCCAGTCTTTTACATCTGATAGAAACGGTGTGACTGTGAGTGAAGTAAATCGGGTTGTTAATTCCTTTTAAGATAACGAAATCTTTCTAGAGGCAAAACGTCGGTCCCAATCCTAACTTCAGCACCAACAGCTCGCTGGACAGCTCCAGTTTTGACAGCAAAGCTCACCTCTCTCGGGTCTGAGGCACCACTGAATGACTCCCAGCTCTAACCTCACCAGCTGGCTGCGTCCCGAGATAATTTGCATACAATCACAGCGTCAACCAATCAACAAGCGCAGACACAGAAACAGAGTCATAACAGTCAGCTACTTTGTCAGATACCGTGCACTTTACATGCTATATAAAATACTGTACTGTGAGCTGAATATCAATGTTTTATTTTATTTTTTTGTCGTTTGCTTCTAGTTTTTTGTGCAAACTTTGTTTTGTTTTTTTTGTTTTTTGACATGTTACTGTATACATTTTAAAAGTAGCAAATACTGAGAAATGGTACTATTCCCGAATGCATTTCATTTTACATTTTTTGGAGTTCTGGTGCAAAATTTGACATTTCTGACGATTTCAAATGTATCATGCCAGGTGTTATTCAAAGTATCCACACTTTACAGATGCATTGGATCCATTTTAATCTATTAGTCTGCTGTAATCCTTTCAATTTAAAGAACTGCCGAGTTGTCCGCTGTAGAATTGGTCATGTGTGGACATACTCTTTTTTTCTACAAAAAATTGTTTTGCTGACAAATTAAAAAAAAAAAGTACCAAAAAAAGAAGGAAAGCCTTTAATGAAGTCAAGAAAAGACAGCAATGCACACATGTCAGAGGGTGTTTGGCAGAAAAACATCAAATGGCTCTCTGGTTGGCTTTCATACTTGATAGAAACAAAAGCCTTCCATCTGTAGCACGTACTTTTGTGTAAATAGGTGGCATATTGCACATTAACGAGGCAACAAGATTACTTAAAGTTGCCTTACATTTTAATATACATAATTTATGAAGTATTATAGCTAAGTTCAATTGTTTAAAAAAGAGGTACTCTCCTGTCTCAAGCCTGTTTTGGGGCAGCATGCATTATTTTTTACTTGGCCATTACCACTACACCCTGAAACTTGCCCTAATAGCTTGGCAGATTATTAAATTCACACTAATTAGTTTAATTAGCACAAGTTGTCCTATTTTACATTGGTTTATACCCCACCTAAACTGTCAGAAGTACTTAAAGCCATTTTCAAATTGTATTTTTTTTTTTTTTTTTTTTGTGGCTTTTCTTTTTACAGAATGTAACCTTACTATAATAAAATAAAACTATGGATATGAATACCATTCAATGGAATCACTGTGATAACATGAAATTGTGTTATAATGCTGTGTCATTTGCTTTGAAACCTGGATTTAAAAAAAACAAAATAAAAGATATTTGAAAGCAACATGTGGACAACAAAAGCCTTACATCCTATTGGTAATAATAATTTTACCACTAGTTTTTTTTCCAAGGTTATCCAACTGCATCATCAATGCATTTATCATTTTGAATTACAATACTGGATTACAATGGATTACAATACTGATGTAATATAGTGAGGAGTTTCATACTGGAATAACTGTCCTCCTACTTCTTCCAAAATGCTTTAAAATCAAAAATTTTTGCACTATGAGCATTGCTTTAAAACTCCACAATTATACATCTCCATTGGAATGTTACCTAGTATAACTTTTAATATGCCAATTATAAAATACAACAACACTGGTATTATGTTTAGACCATAATACACTTAATTAACATAGAATACTAAATTGTTTTGTTTTTTTAAAAAGAGACAAAAAACTTAAATATATCAGATCAATAAACTATTAAACCTGCAAAACAATGTTCTTTTGCAAATTGCTGTATCATCCATCGTCTTTGAAATCTATGTAATTGCCCTATAAAGTTACAACATGATTTATGACTTAAATAATTATCATTACCACATGATTAAATGGTTGCTAGAAAGTCTGTCTCTCACATCTGTATAGGAGCTCAGTGTAGTATACTCATGTGTAGGGCTGATTACAGTAATTTATCACATCACTAATTCCTTTCTTCAAAAAAAAAAAAAAAACTACATTCAAATGTGAAAGAGAGCAGGTTACCCTGTAGATGAATATATTGTTCCTGTGATTTTTATCCTTAAAAATAACTCAGGAAAAGCCTTTGATATGCAAGCTCTGTAGCACTTGGAGTTTCCAGGGGTTCTAAACATTACAGGTTGAATGTTTGATCTCTGTGTCAACATTGAGCTTCTTTATTAATGTTTGTGTGTTTTGACTCCATTTCCAGAACCAACAATGTAGCTTATGTCATATTAAATACATGTCAACCTTAATGTGGTTTAGTGAACAACAATAAATAATTCGATAGATATCTTGTGCTAATATGCTCTCCACCTCTCTTCCTCACAAACAGCCGTTTCAAAAGCAATCTTTCTTGTAATAGTTTATAAACCTGTGTCGGTCTGTATTATTACCAAACCTCATATGTCACTATGAATTGTTCAGGAGCCCACATAACAGAGGTTGGGATGTTAGGCATTTAAAGAGTTAAATATTAGCAGAAGGCAGATTATGCAACGTACCGCTTTAAATATTATAAATAACCTGGACCTCAAATCTATCTTTATTCAAGTTTCAATCTGCTGGAGACTTACAGCAGCTGATCAACATGACACTTAAACTGAATTAATCCTTTAGATTTTTTTTCCCCACCAGAGATTAACATGACTAGAGACAATAACAATAAAGTGGAATGCAATTTGCAAAAGAGCTGGGTTTAATTACATGTACACAGAGTTATTAAGATTGATACATTCTATAATAATATTTTCTTTCACATTTTTAAAAGGAGGATTAAAATAAACATAAAATGTGTTTAATTAAGGATTACACAGTTGACAACAAACATTTTCAATTGAACTAAACAGTGACAGACCTAAATACTATTTGCATTAATTAAATAGATGTTTTTTTTTGTTTTTTTTTTGTTAAATTCAGCCAAAGTGTGTTGTCTTTCATTAATCATTTAACACATTGTTAATTTATAATTCATAAACATGGACAATTTGTACAGTGCATTAATTAGCAAATAGGCATACAGTGTGAAGGGGAAAATCAGATTTAACCCTCACTGCAATAGAATCTTTATGCTATGAACTCCCCAAGCTGATTCTCAGGTGAAAAAAAAACAAAAAACCTTTGCTTGAGCTGGGATGACTAATGTTGATAAACTCAACACTTTACAGCTATTTGTACAGTAAAGGGATCTTGAAACATTATATAACATCTTAAAATGTATATGCCTCTGACAATATTTTTACAGAAAGTTAACTCACTGGCATGAATAATATATCTTTTAGAGCATTTTGAAGCCCCCCATTTAAGCATGTTATCAGCAAACTGAAGCAGGTATTGCCAGCAATAGATTTCAGACCATTGTCAACCTTAAAGAGTTATATTTACTGCAATTGAACTACAAGGCACTCATAAAGCTCCCCCTGTGTTAAAGGGAAGGTGGATCTAAAAATGTGGTTGCTACAATTATGCCACAATTGTGATTTACCCAGTTGGCAGGAAATAAGTAATTGTGATTTTCATACTTTTATTCTCATGCACATTCGCTTAGATTGAACCCACTATTCCCCAATTAAAATCAAACAGTAGATTCAAGGAGTGTGATAAAATATGTGGTATAAGGATCTCTGAGGACATCTAGTGGTCGAGTGAATTCATAATTTTGGAACTGCAGCTCAGCGGAGCACGTGAAGGGAACATCATAAAGGCTTTACCAGGAATATTCTGAATAAGCAATTTAACATTGGTTTATGTAATTTTCCCTTACCACTGTTTTTGGCTTGACTCTCTAATAAATACCCAGACTTATAAGACCAAATTTATAAGAACTATTTTTTGGTTGAAGAGAAATTTATATCATATTTACAGTAATTTAAACAATAAATATTTTGTAATATATTATACATTGTAATATAAGTATGTTATTACATACAGTAAATGTGGTAAACAAGGCCTTTAGCATGAAGAAAGATGTTCAAAGGAAAAATGCATTAGGAAAACCAACTCTACTGCTGACATAGCTCACACATTTATAACAATTAGCTTCTCTGGGTAGAAGCTGATAAACTCAAAGTTCTATTTTAGTAAACAGCATAAGGATTATGTATATTGAAGCCATCTGTTCAAGTACTTGCCAACATGAGGCTTCAAAGTACATGGATTAAAGGGTTGGTATAAAGCTGCAGTTTGATGTGATTCAAGGAAACCACCCCTTCAATGTGCACATAATCAGATCAAACACCTGGCAATACAAGACCCTCTAGAGGTGCAATCAGCAAACAGTTTCTTAATCGAATACTGGACAGGCAATAATCAACAATACAAAGCTTTTATAAAAGCCTTCAAATACAATTGAAAACATGAATGTGCATATTATTATACACATGAATAATATAGGCATTGAAAATGCATTATGAAAAGCAAGAAATCATCATATTTTCTATTAGTCTGTCATTTCTGATCACAAAACAGTGGATGATTAATAGATCAATACATGTTTAGTTGAGACTGGCAAAATAAAATTAGATAAATAATTGATTCATTGTGGCACCTCTAGAGCAGCTAGTCAGAACATTAAAATAGATGGACTAAGGCACATTCCTATATTCTTGCTATTTGTTTTAAATGTATTGGAACGCTTTTTGCCAGTATATCATATGATCCTTTTCTCCAGTAGTCCTCTGATTCCCATTGCACTTTTTTAAGAGAACGGTGATATTTTCTAATAGATGGTCAGTATTGATACCAAAAATGGAAATCAGCACATTATATTTTACCTTTTGTCTCATAGCATTGACATTAAATGTTTCCCAAATCCTAAATCTTAAAATTGCTATTACTTTGTAGCCCACATCAATAACATTTGATTCCTCAGGTTATGACAACACTATGTTGTAGTAGGCACTATGTATTTAGCAAATAGTTCATTATCTCCATCATAAAATAAACCACATATGCATGGCATATGCTGCTACAAATGTTACGTTGCAGAGGTTGATTCAGTGGTAATTACTGTTTGTGCTTCAGAGTCGAGGCATTTAAATTCAAATTGAATTTCTGCACAGCTATTGTAACTTGAAATTGCCAGTAAGGAAAAAAACTAGGCACTGTCTGGGGTGTTTAACAAAATGTGTATATTGTCTTGGTGGTTGACTTTGTTTTAATTTCTCAGATATCAGGATACAATCTTGTTTCTCTCTTGAAACCCACTATGTTATACAAATGGATCTTCTACTGCTACTTTTAGCTGGGCAAATCTTCAAGTTTTTCAACATGGGGGTATAGGATAATAACCCTAAGCATGTAATAATGTTTTTTAAGCAGACACACAGGGAACTTTGAGCGTGTTGAGGAAAATCAGCTTTATGATATTAGTTGAGAAGACCTTTTAAAAGCGGGCCAATTTGGAGACTTTAGTACAGGGATCAATGTATTAAATATTTATAAACATGTTTGTATTAACAAAGAATAGTACCTTAGTGTGGTAACACTGTACTGCTATATCCAGCAATACCCAAGTTAACCCAAATAAATCCAATTTAAAACACATTTATAGAAGCCTTATACACTATTAATAACATATTTTTCAAGTGTTTCCAAAAGATCAGACCAAAAGAAAAGCTTAGTGCTTGCTATCAACTGTAGCAAACAGCTCTTTATGCAAGAGCAGAAGAGGATAAAAGTGATGAGATCAAAACAAGGATGTGATATATTATATACTCATATATAAACACACACAGTCACAGAAGTATTTGGGCAGTTAAAAAAAAATTGAAAAAACACAAAGAAAGTGATTTCTATCATTTCTAATTGTTCTATTAAAATATATAAATTAAAGTACAGATTCACCTTTATAATAAAACAGCAAATTATTACATAACATGCATAAAATGAAAAATAACGTTTTTTTTGTTTTTAATTTGTAAAATAAAGTGCTGGATTAATGTTGGCAGTATTCAATTAAATTCTTAGTAACTTTCAGCAGGGAGAGGGGGATTGTCACACACATTCCAAGCTTCAGTGTTTTTTTCAGTGCATTTGTCTGTAGACACTTAAACTGATTCAGCGGTCAATTATCTAGCAGGTCTTTTGTTTTTCATTAAATATTCATGCTCAAGAAATATACAGTGATGCACAAAAGAAACGCAATAATCAGGTCTAATGGATTTAATCAAATAAGTATGAAACATGACACACTGTCAAAATGAAAACATTACAAAGTTAGTATCGGTATGACCTCCTTGAGCATTAACACAATCCTGGCAGCGTTGACGCATAGACCTGATCTGCCTCTGGATAGACTGCTTTGGGATGTTCTGCCACACTTCCTGTACAGCTGGTTGGCTTGAATAATGCAACAATCAACCACCACGACTTCTCCACACACTCTGTCTTCCATCAGGGCTGTCAAGGGCAAAACGGCATTCATCAGTGAGTAAAACACTCCACCACTCTCTCTGTCACCACCTCAGATGTTCTCTGGCCCACAGAAGACAGCGATTTTAAAAACATTAACATGTTACCCCTGAAATGACTCCAAGCATGCAAATCATTTTCATGCAGTTGGTTAGCTACAGTCATTCTGCTGATGCACAGGTTATTTCTTCCTGGAATTTCTCTTGAAGCAGAACATCTCATTCTCCAGGCAACTGCTCTCACAGACAGGCCATCTTCAGTCATGCTAATAGCAACCATGTGATCTTCATTACTCAAGCAGGGCATGGGAGTATCTTTTGCTGTCATTGTGTTAATTAAAGTCAAGTCTTTTTTTTAATGGCTATTTATACAGATTGCTAAATCAACTAGTTTTAGCAATTTTAACTCAACTCAAATACAAAAACACTGAGCATCTGGCATTTTTATGAAAACTTGAGTTAAGTATTTTGTTATCCAAAGGAACAATACTACTCAAACAATCTCTGCTCACTATTTAAAATGTAAGTAACATTATTTATGTGCCTGTGACAATGTTGCCCCTGTGTGTATTTTGTGTTGCATGTTACGTGTTGTGTGTTACTGTTGGTCATTGGTACACAGGATATAAATAGGTCTGTGGAACAAGAGTTGTTTAAAATGTATAATTGTATTTAGGCATGAGGATTGCACAGCACTTCATGTGTAGGTAAAATGTAATAATATGAGAGCATGGGGAATTGCACTTTATTAATTCACGCGCAGTTGTACCGAGACTCCAGCCCCCTGCAAGTGAGGGAGAGCTGCCCCAGCCCCCTGCAAGTGAGGGAGAGCCGCCCCAGCCCCCTGCAAGTGAGGGCGAGCCGCCCCAGTCCCCTGTAACAATGGGATACTACATATCGTTCCCACCTCCATCACCAGGAGACTACACGACACTCCCACCTCCGTCGCCAGGAGGCTACACGGTGCTCCCACCTCCACCGCCCAGAGCAGAGCTGCCTCTGCCACCTCCACCACCAGGAGCAGAGCAGCAGGAGCTTCCTCTGCCTCCGCCACCTCCACCAGCAGGGGGAGGGGGGGTGAAAAAACAAATCAGTTAAAAATAAAAACAGGAAAAGTCTTCTTTATATAAGTATTCAGCCCCTTTGCTATGACGCTCCTAAACAAGCTCAGGTGCAACCAATTGTCTTCAGAATTCACACAATAAGCTAAATGGAGTCCATCTTTGTGCAATAAAATTGGTTCACATGATTTCAGATTAAATATACCTGTCTCTGACCCACAGTTGGGTAGTGAATTCAAAGCAAAGATACTACCATGAAGACCAAAAAGTTTTCAAAAGAACTCCAGGATAAAGTTGTGGAAAGGTACAGATCAGGGAAGGGGTATAAAAAGATTTCAAAGGCATTGAATATCCCATGGGTCACAGTCAAGTTGATCATTAAGAAGTGGAAGGTATACGGCACCCCCCAGAATCAGCTTAGAGTAGACCTTCCTCCCAAACTGAGCAGCCGGGTAAGAAGGGCATGGGTCAGAGAAGCCACCAAGAAGCCAATACAACTCTGAAAAACCTACAGCGTTCCATAGCTGAAACTGCCTATGTGTCAACAATAGCTCAGGTACTCCACAAATCTGGCCAGTATCGAAGAGTGACAAAAAGGAAGCCATTTTTGAAATATGCCCATGTAAAATCCCTCTTAGAATTTGCAAAAAAGCATGTGGGAGACTCTGAAAAGATGTGGCAAAAGATTCTGTGGTTCGATGAAACAAAAATGTAACATTTGACCTAAATGCAAAGCGTTATGTAAATAAAGTGGCTTATAAACAAGAAAGTGAATGTCCTACAGTGGCCTAGTCAAAGACCGGACTTGAATCCGATTGAGAATCTGTGGCAAGACTTGAAGATTGCTGTCGACCAACAATCCCCATTCAACTTGACAGAGCTTGGACAATTGTGCCAAGAAGAATGTATGAATATTGCATGATCCAGATGTGCAAACCTGGTAGAGACTTACCCTAAAAGACTCACAGCTGTAATTGCTGCCAAAGGTGGTTCTACCAAGTATTGACTCATGGGGTGTATACTTATCTAACCAAGACATTTCAGTTTTTTTTTTATTTTTTAATTTTTCATTAACTGTTGTTTCACAATAATTGATTAAGTACAAAATAACCAAATATTTTTTTTAGCTCTGCAGAACTGTTCAAATGTTTCCTCACTTGAAATGTAAAGCAAAGGAAACTGTCATTGATTGACAGTAATTGGATTTCTGGCTACTGCTCCTATGAAGACAAAACTGACCTACTGTGCTGCAAGATCTTTTCTTTCTTGTACCGGTTGTGTCACTTCATGACAGGAGCTCACTTTAATATGAAATCCACTAACAGGAAAGCAAACGAAAAGGGCTTTCCAAAATGGTATGAATAAATATTACAAAATCGATATATGTGTAAAACAGGAGCAGGTATTTTGTTGACATATCTCACCTTTTATCAAAAGCAATTTATACTTAGTGTCGATCTTAAGCACCAGTACATGGAGATGACCTTAAATAATTATACTGATGCAGACAATGGAATGTATGTTTAATTGTTATCTCTTTTAAACATAATGATCAGGGGGACTTTCAGAGTTTCAGCTGTAGCAAGACACAAGGTAGATAAGAAGAAAGGTTAAATCTCAATAACGTCAACTTGCCAGGAGAAGCTGCACTGACAGAGACATCAAGATCTAAAATATGGCTAAGTGGATTGGTAGGGTGACAAGGAACAGACATGGTACAGACAAGTAAGAGGCCACAACAGTGATGTTAAACCTTGCAGTTACTAATAATAGAATAATTGAGACTGTGAGTCATCTCAAGTAAATAAACAACTATCGCTAAATTTCATCACATTTTAATACTATTAAAAAATGTTTTACTGAGTGTGGCAGGACAGAGGCCCTGCATGTGTTTTGTGTACATGAATTTTGCTTACTGAATTTAAGTTTGGTTAATTCCATCCCTGCCATGGCTGGGTCTTGATTGTGTGTGTGTGTGTGTGTATATATATATATATATATATATATATATATATATATATATATATATATATTATATATATATATATATATATATACACATACAGCTCTGGAAAAAATTAAGAGACCACTGCAAAATTATCAGTTTCTCTGGTTTTATTATTTATAGGTATGTGTTTGGGTAAAATGAACATTTTTGTTTTATTCTATAAACTACTGACAACATTTCTCCCAAATTCCAAATAAAAATATTGTCATTTAGAGCATTTATTTGCAGAAAATGACAACTGGTCAAAATAACAAAAAAGATTCATCTGATTATACGAGGGTGGCCTTTTTATTAATAATACTATTCTTTACAAACGCTGCAATATTTTATTACATGATTTTAAGGCATTTTAGAAGCAGTGCCATGAGAGGCTCGCATCTACAGTACTATACTTTTGTGTGTTTTTTAAGCAAGTATTTTAAGCAAACCAATTTCTCACATGAAAGCATAATCAATAATGTTTCACAGGATTATTATTATTGTTGGCCGTTACCCAATCTGAAAAAACAGCGTAGAGGCCTGAATACAGCGGCATTTTTCCAGGTAACAACATAACGGCCTGTATGCTCAACTGCGCTGGCGAGAACCCTGATATATATATATATATATATATATATATATATATATATATATATATATATATATATATATATATATATATATATATATATATATATACAAAACTTAAAATAATTCCTGGTCTCCAATACTCTCTGGGTCTCTAATAAGCATTGGGGCTGTTGGGAAATATGGTAAATAGGTGCCGAGTCTCTTTTAAACACAGGGTTATGAATAATAATATAATGCTTGTCATACTGAATGTTCCAGCCAACACACACACGTGGTTATAAACTTACCAATTTGTTTTTCAGCAGCGACAAAGAGAGCCTGAGGCTCAAGATGAATGATAAGAAAACCGAATGTAATTTATTTTAAAAGGTACATGTATCAGGTTTTTTTTAATGACGTTATTCATTATTCAAGTTTTTTTGAGCGTGCTGAAAGTAAAATACAAACTTGTTTTCTGATATTAACAGGGTTGTCTTAGTGCCTTTTAGTGTATTTGTTTGTTGTTTTTTTGTATGAACAGTATGTAGTGCATTTGTGTCTTGCAATAAATATTTGTATTTTGCTCCCTTTCCAGCGTTCTTATTTATCAATGTACACGTTATAAAAACAAATTAGTCACTTTTGCTTTGATTTTGTGATAAAACTGATACTTGTATTAATATTATTGTTAATATTTAAACAGTTTGAAGAATTTTTAGTGTGTTGTGGGCCAACAGTATGAACCTATTTGTTGTATTAACATAGTATTTCATGTGGTTGTTTTGAATTGAAAATCCGTTGCTGGTTAAATTTTCATCCTTTGTCCATGCTTTCTAATGTACACGTTTTGAGGGTGAACAATAAATAAATGATTGCTTATTATTATTAATTTTAAAACCACGTTTGTTTCTTTATTGTGCTGCAAGCCTACCTTAACACACATGTGTGTTCTGGTATTTACAGGGCTGTGATTACCCACTGAGCACAACATTAGAGAGGAAACAGGAGAAATCCAATCTTTGAGACAGGCATTGTATCAGCCTTCAGGGGAGAACAGGCTAATGACCCCACCCTTGTGCATGTTCAGGAAGCTGTAGTTGAAATAGATGGGACTGCTATTGAGGGCACTCTACAAAAATCCCGGAGAGTACTTTGTGGTGAAATGATTTATTATATCGAGTAATAGACAAAAATGGGGATCAGATACCATAGCATTTGGTCCCACTTAAGCGTCCAGGAATCCATTATTACACCTAGCACATAACTATTTGTTTGGGGCACATCTTGGAAGAGACAAAACCAAGCACCACCTCTTTAGGCGATTCTATTGGGTGGGGGCTCGTAAAGATGTAGAACAGTTTTGTAGTTCCTGTCCAAATTGTCAAAATGCTAGTGCCCAGCCACACTTAACACTAGAACCTCTGAATTTTTGAACTACCTAGAACCGCCACGTGGATCACTTTGACAAATACATTTTTAAACTGCTTCATTATGAAAATGAAAGACATACTATCGAATACAACTGAAAAGTTGTATTCATGAACATCATATCTAACATTTGCCCATAAGCAGAAACACTGTATTTAAATGGAAAATTAAACATAAAATGCTTTATTTTTATAATGAGCGCATATACAGCACAACTACAAACTGAAAATATACATTTCAAAAGAAACGGGTATGTACATATACCCGTGTACAGGTTTAAACGGGTATATGTACACACAAAACTATAAAACTAAAATCATTGTTTCTAATACTACATAAAAATAAAATATAGCACTACTTCCGGTATGACGGCTGCATTGTACTCTATGGAGGAGCGAACGCGTCTGCCAGAGGACTGCCTGCAAACAGGAGCTGTGTTGTAAACACAGATGCAGTTCCATTGAACACTATTGTATAAACATGTAAACTGGTAAATACAAACCTGTAAAACCGAAATGTGTTTTTTTTTTTTTTTAAGTAATATAAAAAAATATATATAAAATACATTTCACATAAGGCAAATAAGTTGTCATCTTATCTGTCATTTCAGTTTGCTGTATATATCTGAGTGCAGCTTGTCATATTCCAAATGACTACTTTCAAGATTAAAAATTTCTGTGTCTCGTTTCCTGCATTTACAAAAATAAGAATATCATGTTATATTTTAAAAAAGACATGTATTGTAATGCATGGGTCACACTGACCCACGTGGCGCTTCTAGGTAGAATTGTTATAACTTTATCATTTTTTGCGATTCTGGCTATCAAACACTGTCAGGATATTTAGGAAAAGCCAAAAACAGACATACACATACAACTTACAACAGAAGAGTAATTAACATTTGAAGTGCAAAATTGGTCACAATGACCCGCATCCCCATTATTGAGGTGCCCTTTGACCACATTGCCATGGACATAGTGGGTCGTTTTAACAAGTTCACTAGGGGCATGAATATATACTTATAGTACTAGATTATGCCACCAGATATCCTGAAGCGTTCCCTCTACATACTACAGCTTCCAAATCAATAGTCAAAGAGTTAATAACCATGTTCACTCGGGCAGGCATTCCGAGGGAAATCCTTGCTGATCAAGGCACGTCATATGTCTAACCTAATGACGGACCTTTTGTGGGTCCTTTAAATAATAAACACACCTGGTGGCTAACAATGAAATTGCATACAGTCTGGTGTATTTCAAGTTGACAAACAAGCACTTTGTCACAGAACACTTTTTTAGAAATGTGGTTAGACAGACACCAAAATCCAGAAGAAATGTAAACAATTGAAACACATGCTGACAAAAAACAGAACATTGCAGATGGTGTAAACATCCAGTCCACTAATCATAGCAAACTAACCGAGTTGTTCAACTAACAGGACTGAATACAAAAAACCTAATCCTTACTGCTGAAAATTGAATTCGCAAAATAGTTTGTTATACATGGTGTGAAGTGTGATGATACAGAAAACACGTCATTTATATGTGGGTGATACAAGCCTGTATGTCAGTGGACATTGACTGAGTAAAATACAACAATGCCTTACAAAATGAACTAGTAAATAACAGGTTAGTTTTAATTACTAATAAAACATGCAATTTGATCTGCACCTAAATTGTGCAATGTTAAAGTAACACAGGAATATAAATACCATGGTTTATAGCTTGATTCAAGACGACATGTTTTAAAACAATATTGAACATCTGGCACGTATACAGTAGCAGACAATGTTTCTCATGAAAGTTGTTCTCAATTGGTAACTCAGACAATATTACTATGACTATGCTGATCTGGTATAAATGAACACATCCTATACAGTTCTAACAAAGTTGGTTCCCATCCAAAATAGTGCTGCTAGATTTATACTGAATGCTAATAACAGTCAGCACCACTACTCTCTATGAAACTATAGGGGGCTCAGTCTAGATAGTAGAAGGCTCTCTCATTTTTTGTGTTTAGTTTATAAGGTATACACTGGAAATGCTCCAAGTTATTTTTACATCTCTGTTAGAGACATGTAGCTCTACCAATACACAGATCAAATAATGTGCCTACTTTTAAAATCCCCTCTTTGTATATCAGGCATTTCCTCGTTGTATATCAGGCACCTAATCTTTGGAATTCGTTATCTTCAAACATAAAAGTGGCCTTGTCACAATACCTTTTATAAATCACCTATAACTAGTTTTAAATCTGACCAGGGTTCCAAATTCTGTGATCCAATTATTTTGTGAATGTTCCATTAAGCACACATGGGGAGTTATTTAATGAAGAACTGGATTTTAGCAATAAAGATGGAGAGATTTCTGATGGTAAAAAAAAAAAAAAAAGTTGTTTCTACATAAACTTGTGGTAACAATATGGCATTCAATAGCACATTATAACACATTTTTTCAATTAGTTTTTTTTTTTATACATTTAACATTTAAGAATTTTCCAAAGCTACACCAGATGTGTTCATTATCTAGCAAACATAGTTTACCACCCGCTTCCAAAATAAATTGAATCATTCCCACAACGTACTTTAATAATTTATTTAAACATCACATGTTTACACTAAAGCTGCTGAATGCTAACAAAAAACAAAGCAACATATGGCCTCAGAATAGTTAAAATAAAGTGCAATCATATATTCCAGAGTCTGGGTTTCTATTTAGATATAAAGAGGTTAAGTTTAATTAATTATCACCATAACAATGCTATAGCTAGCATAATTGCTGAACTTAGTTAAGATAACAGAATTTGAGTTTAAGAACAGATGTATTAATTAATTATTTTTAGATGTCATCTACAAAAATAATTCATTTTTTCCCCCATTTATTTACTAAACATTGTTGTATGACATTAAACAGTAAATGCTAAGGATTTATAACAGATTTTTATAGATTTTACAAGTTTGCTAAGAAGGTGTGACCTGGCATTTTTTTTACAATTTGGCATTAGAAAATAAAATTTGTGTTTACTCATTATACTCATTAGTGACTAGTCTATAATTTTATTGTACAGTACCTTGATAAAGGGCAATATGTTCTATGCTTTGGGAATGTTTGCAGGTTGTCTAAGTAATGGAAGACATTACCTAGGCAAGGATAAAGTGCAGGTCATCCAGATAATGGCAACTTGCAGGTTACCCACATAATAGGAAAGATTTCTCTAAGATTAGGAACATGCAGGTTGTCCAGGTAAAGGAAAACATCAGCTTATCCAGGAATGGGAAAAGGAAATGTTTTGGCATATATTGGTGGCAGACCACAGGTAGCCTCCAACAATATTTGATAAACTGTTTTTAATATTTTTATAGTGTGCCATGTGGAATAAATATGACCTCTGTAGATCCTCCCTGTGGTTTTGGCAATTTCTTCATTACGTTATTTGATCTTAAGTAGAAATTCCCTTTTTTTTTTGTACAAAAAAAGAAAATAAATAAATACATGATAAAAATATTCAAATATTACCTCAACGTTTTCCCAAAACAATAATGCAGGGTCCTTTGGAAACTAAACTTGGGGTCTACTAAGAAAATGATAATGACTCAGAACCAGCAAAGAAACCAATGTCAGGTGCAGACACCAAACATCCACGATCAGTCCTAAATTCAAGATAAAGCAATAAATATAATTACACACCCACTGGTAAAAAGAATAAAATCTTCAAATGGATGAATAGCTGTCATAAATTACACAGGCCTTTACTACAAACCAACAGGTAAGTTTGACTTCCAACCTTCATTGAGTTTATATAATTTATTATAACAAATATACAACTCAATATCTTGGTGAAACTAGCAAATCAGCGGCCAATAGATTTAAACAACATGATTCTGAACACTTGGTCTCCAGACCTACTCCCGGAGATGTACTTGACCATGGAAGAGTAGGGGCATAGTGGAGATTTGATTTTTGATAGTTGGATGAATCGTCCTTGATGAAGTTGACCAGTTTTGAAGGTACGTAGGAGGACGGATAAATGATAGTTGGGGACGAGGGAGAGGTTGCAGGAACGTATGCCTGAGGAGGGAAAGCTGGCAATTGATACTGTAAACTCGGAGCATCTAAGGAAGACTGAAAAATGCAGTAAGGCACAATACTTCCATGATGAGGTCATTGAAGGGAGAAAAACAACCATTGCAGAGAATTGATATCAATGAAAATAATAGAGCTGTTGATATGGTTAGCCAAGATGGGGAGGGAGGAGAGGAGATTCTCATGATTCCGTGAAGTGTCAGGTGAACTGCTGGTGTAGCTTATTGTCGGTGAAGGCACTGACCAGAGGCAGTAATGGTATTAAAGTCCAGAGATGTAGGACTTAATGGTGGCTGGGGTGAAGAGTCCCGGGTCTGAACTATCAATGCTAGAATCCAGTCTTCATGGAATAGGTTGAATATGGTTTTGAGCACAGAAAGATAGAATTGAAGCCCATCCTGATGAGTAGGTGGCTTTTGTTGATTGGGCTAATGCTACGGCCATGTAGCTCTGAGCTGATTGAAGGAAATTGGAGAGGGTTGCATTCAATCAAAGAGAAGGTGTTGAAGCTGCGGGGTCTGAAGTGGTGTTGGCGAGACTAAAGGAACAACTTGGAGGAATTGGGGCACCTGTAGGCGAGAAAGAGCATCAGCAGCCTTGTCATGGATAGCTATCCTACGAGCGAGGCATCTGTAAAGAGGACGAGATCATGGGGAACCAAGATTAAATTTTCAAAAAATAGGGAAAGACTGTTCCAATGGGTGATTAGTGTGGCCCACATCTTCATATCTTTCCTGGGTTCAGGAGATATATTGATGTAAGCATTAAGGTTTCTGGCTGTAGTTGATAGAGCCAGGAGACGAGAAATTAAAGTCGTGCACTGGGAGATAATGCAAATGGCATAATTAAAGTGACCAAGGAGAGACAGCAAATTACATTTCTTAATGGAGGTGGAAATCTGGAAGTTGTTAATGAGAGAACAAATTCAGCCCAGTTTGAAGGGAGGTGACCTTGCTTCAAACTTCAGTGTATCCAAGGTAATTCCTAGGAATTCCAAGGAGTTGGATGGGCTGATTGTTTTATCTTGTGATAGAGGAACACCAACTGAAGAAAAGAGGGATTTAAATGTATTAATTGCTTGAGATGGAGGATCCGAAGGAGGAGATATTAGAAGTCATCCATGAGGTGAGCAGGAATGGAACGCGATAGCAGTTAAGGAGGATCCAGCATAAGGCTTTGGACAGGGAGTCGAATATCTTTGGGTTGCTGCGACAGCCAAAGTTGAGTTGTGTGGCAAAGCAGAAGTTGCCTTTCCAGCTGATTCCAAAGAGATGACGGATGGAAGTATGAATGGGCATGACTTTGAAAGCATTAGAAATATCGGCTTTAGCTAGCCAGGAGCCGTGGCTGGTGATCTTGATGAATTTAATGGTATCTGATAGTTTGATATAATGAAGAGAGTATTGATCTTGAGACATGAGTGAATTAATGCTGCTAGTAGAGGATCAGCGAGGTGCTCAGAGATTGATAATTAATCACGTCTTGCCTGAAATTGTTTGGGTTGCGATGTCTATCGGATTGATACAATTAAGCCTTGAAAGGAAGTGCTGAAAATGGGCCTACCATGAAGTCTTTGACACTTCAGCTTAGAGAGCTGATGAACTAGGGATCGGTGATGGCAGAATGGAGGTTTTTGCATATGAAACAGGATGAAGGTATTTTAGAAAGACCGATGAGATGGGATGTGAAGTATTGGTCGGGCTGATGCTAGAGGGCATGGGCCAGAGCTGGTAAGTTTATTGGAATAGATACTGAGAGCATTGAATGTCATTTGGAAGCCACTGGACAGATGATTTTGGAGTGGGCGTCGTGGGAGAAACTGTAGATATGTAGGTTCCTGCGAAATTTGGATGAGCAGATGTTTGAATTAAAATTGCTGCAAACCTGCCTGGAACCAGAGAATCTGATGGAGTAACCATGTCTACCCCGAATAGTAGAATGCTCAGGAGGAGCAGATGAGTGAATAAAGTTTCGCGCTGAAAAGCGGGTGCTGAGAAGAGGGGGAATATTGCTCTGACCTACAGGAAATCTATTGGAAGCAGCTTGGACACAGGTGAGTGGCATTGGTGATGGAGGCGCTGAAGATTTGGTTGAAAAGATCAGGGTCAGGATGAGACCTGTCTGTAATGAAGTTATCAGAAGCCAGGATTGAAAATGCTTTGGCAGAAAATTGTTTATGATAATCGTAAAACATTGTGCCGTCGTATCTGACTGACAATTCCACAATATAAACCGTGTTTTGACTTAGCTCCTGGAGGCGGTATGGATAAGCAGAGCATAGAAAGTCCTGATAAACTGCAAATGGAGCAGTAGAAGGGCCTGAATCTTGATCGAGACAGGTAAGGAAACAAAATGAGGTTGCTGCCGGAGTCGGACGACAGAGATAGTTCAGCCATGGCTGTATGTACACTTGTTCTTACGGTCAAAAAACTGAAAATACTCAAGAGCAAGAGTGTGACATGGATACTCAAGAGCAAGAGTGTGACATGGTGTTTTAAATAGGAAAAGGATAGTGATTGAAGGGGTGAAAGGTTAAGTAGAGCCCTATCTTGAGCACCGAGAACCACACCCCAAGGCTAACATAAAATAACCATTATACTAGACAATAACCATTATACGAGACTTAAAATCTCCAAATCTACGCACCTCTCATTCTTTCTTTATTTCCTTATTTTTCTTCTGCTGTTTTTGTCACTTTCAATTTACTTTTCTCCTATCGCCTACACAATTTACATTTTATTGTAGTGCCCCCCCCCCCCCCCCCCCTTGCATATGTGGCCAACTGTACCTAGCTACACCTAAGCAAGATTAATAGTCTAGTATATGCAAAATCACAATAGACACATTTCCCGTAATTGGACCATTAATACATAACACACACTTCATAAATGTGTGGTGGAGACCACACCACCCATGGAATAATAATGTGAACCAAATCTAATTTTAACATGACAGAAAAAAGTTTCTACAGTAGTTGAATCTTTATCATTAATCTTTTATTATTATTATTATTATTATTATTATTATTATTATTATTATTATTATTATTATTATTATTTAATTTTGGGTTATGCTATGAAACTTGAAAAACCCACTGTGACTAAAGTATATATTAAAATGCTTTGGCTGTTCACATCATGTGGGAAAATTGTACCATCTGCTCAGGATCTGGGGTGATATCAACAGCATCCATAAAACCGAGTGCAAAGCAAATAAGTGGTATCATAATCAATAAGGAGAACAACGTGGATTTAGTAATTACAAGCATGATTTTAAAGCATGATGTATTAGCTGTTGTCATAAAGCAACACCTCATATTGATTTGTTTCAACACTACTACCACTCTGGATTAGGTGTGTTATCTTATAGTATATCATTATAATGAGTAACAGCACGACTCGTATTGCCTCACTGCTGATCACATATTGATCAGGAGGACTGAAGGTCAACATGCAACCTCCATCCCTCTGTCAAGTCATTACCAATTACTTGACCAACCTAAGCAAAGTTATTATAATGGAACCTTACGCCGGATAGTAAATTATGCATCATCATGTGCTTTCGTTGTTAAATATAGAAGTTGTGTCATTAACAGTTTAAATTCAAATCTTCCTCAGCAACACAGTGTGACTGTAAACAGGGAACATCTGAAATAATGCCATACATCAGATTGTTCAGAAACTGACAGGGAGATGGAATTTGTGGCCGAGTTCGACTTTCCTACTCAATGCTGTGTAGACGATTGTGCATGTGTTGTGTCAGGAAATGCAAATGAAAACCAAATATGAAGGATGAAAAAATACAATATTTATTTTTTTAGGTCAAATCATCAAAACATTGTTTCCAATTCTCTTTTGCTAGTTTATTTGACACGTGTCCATTCTGCAAACATTCCAAATCAGCTGGCGCTATATCTAAGACTTTGTATGTACACAGCACAGATTTTTTTTTTTTTTAACTGAATACAAAATTAATCATCAAAATACAACAGGCGAAGGAAACATGTTGGTAAAAGTTCCTTATGGAAAATTAGATGGACCATGTTTGTAACACACAGACTAGTGTGTTACCACACAGGTAATATAGCTTATAAAACGCTCCATTGGGCATGCGCCTGTACGTTTCAGAATTGGACCCCAGTGTGGTAAAACTGGTTCAGTGGAAGAGAAATGCTGAGGATATCCCTGAAGAACTAGATGAACACCCAGTGCTGAAGAAGTTCTGTGAGGTCCATAGAGTGAAAGGATGATTTCACTGGGGTGGTTCATGTGGTCCTGTTCTAAAAATGTTACATTTTAATACCGGTGGAGGGCATCTGGGAGAAGAAAAACTGAGGGGAAAAATTAAAGAGAGGTTCTTTTGGCCCGGCTGGGCTAAAGATGTTAAGAATTATTGTTGCCAATGTCAGATATGTGCAGCACAGAGAATAACTGGGTCACAACCAAGAGCACCTATGATCCGCAATCAAGTAGGTGGGCCTTTGGAAAAAGTAGCCGTGGATATACTTGGTACACTGCCTCTTAAAACTGCTGGTAATCTCTATATTTTAGTTTTTATAGACTGTTTTACTAAATGGGCAGAAGGCTTCCCTCTCCCTAATCAGGAAGCCATCACCATGGGTGGCGGTCGAAAAGTTTATATGCCGATTTGGAACACCTAGGACAATACATACAGATAAAGTAGGAATTTTGAGTCCTTACTTATAAAGAAATTTGCAGACTACTAGAAATTAATAAAACTAGGACATCGCCTAACTATCCAGTCTGATGGTTTGACAGAAAGTTTTAATGAATTTTGGTCACCATGCTTGCCTCCTATGTTGATGCTAACCAAACTAATTGGGACACTTTATCGCCTTATGTGATGCTAGCCTGTAGGAGTAGTATACAGGCTAGTACTAAGTTCACACCCTATAAAGTGATGTTTGGACAAGATATTATACTCCCTGTTGATGTGTTACTGAATTTGAAATCTGAAGCAGATTACCGGTTTGCAAGTGAGTATGTCTCTGATGTTGCAGGTACTTTAAGCTCAGTGCATGAAGCAGTGCAGAGGCATCAAGGGGAACCCTCTCAGAAACAAACAGAATTTTATAATTTGAAAGCCAATCTCTAGAGTTATAATGGGTGGGAGAAGGTCTGGATTCAGGACACTGCTAAGAGGAAGAGGTGGTCGGCTAATCTGCAGAGACACTTTAGAGGCCTCTATCTTGTATTGGAGAGAGTCTCAGATGTATGTAGAGACTGCAGTTGGCCCAAGACCAAACCACAGTGGTCCATTAGAATAGACTAAAACCCTGTATGAGTGAATGTTTTCCAGGTGTGAACGATGGACCTGCTGTAACCACAGGACCAGATCGGAGAGTGCGTCCATGAGTTCGACAATCAGTGGATCTTCCCCAAGATACTTCCTATCCTGTGGACTTGTGGGTATATCAGCAGCCCAAAGTGCACCTGCCATTCCTGGACCTGCAGTAGTTCCACGCCCTTCTCTTGAGGGAGGCCAATGGGAGCATTGCGCCCCCTTCTGTGGACTTAGTTCTCCCCCATGGCGAACCCTAGACAAGCTCAGCGAGAGCGATGGCCAACCAATTGGCATCAGGACTTTTTTCGCTATTAACTGTTTTATGTAGGGCATTAGGACATGTCTTTTCTTAAGAGGGGGGTATTGTTGTGAATATATTCACCCTGCTGAATGCGCACCAATTTGTGTTGATTGATTGATTGGGGAGGTGTGTATAAATGAGAGGGGGTTATGATTGCAAAGGAGAGAAAGAAAGCCAGAACAACAAGCAAACGGCGATCGCTTGTTTTGAATGCAAGTTGAGAACAGTGGGGACTGGAGAAGATCGTGAGACTGGAGTGCCAGTTATAGAGTTGCTGAGAAAGCCGACTGTGGAATACTAGCTTGGACGGTGTGTAGACGCAAGGATTAAACTGGACTCCTGGGCTGTGCGAGACGTCGGTGTGCCTGAGACTTTCTCCTGAGAACAACCCTCCAATAAGGAAACAAAAATAAGCTCCTGTCCACTTCTCATTTCTAGACCTCCCCTCTCTCTTTTAGTTTCATTAGATTGGCCAAATCTGTGTATTTATAAAGGTCTTTGTTGTTTGTTGTTTTAATCATTGCATGTTATGCTGTATTCTGTACATTTTTAAATAGTGTTATTGCGCTTTGAAATTCAAAGCTCAATCATGAGAGTACCTGAATACCGGTGGGGGTGACCTGACTGGATAGTTTATTTGAGTGGTGTATGTACACATTATTATTTTACTTGTGCTCTTGGTTATTATTGTGTATTTTATTTATTTGGGTGTTTTTGTTAGGACCAGCATCCTCACATTTATTCAGACGCTATACCTTTATTAACTTGTGTGCTTATATGCTCTTTTTAGCCTTTTGTTTGACTTTGAACCTCTGTGTCTTTGCCTTGTCTTGTGTGTCCTCATCTAAGGTCTCTATTTGTACCGGACCTCTCTGGTTAGTTCACATAGCAGCAACATGGTATTGTAATTCTGATCCAGTTTTGCACCCACCTTAATTATTTAATTAATAAGGGGAGGGCGGTTGCAGAATATTCTGATTATTTAACAGATAACTAGTGTTGCACATTTCCAGCTTACTGGTACTATTTTCTAGGAAATTCACAACTTTTTGATTAAAATGCTGTTTTATTTTGACTCCGACATTGTAATAAGCAGCTCTACACTGTATATATCCTAGGATACAGCAGATGTTTAGATGACAGATGATCAAATAATATTCAAATGTGGTTCGCTATCCCTTCACAAACACATCGCCTGATTATGTTGGCCAATCACCTCTGACTATTGTAGCAATTGCTGGGCGTAGTAACTATTTTCTTGATCAAAAATGAAATTGAAATACTTACATGAAAATATATTATTTTTAGTGGATGAGAATATTCAAAAGAAAACAAATGTTTGGAAGTATGCAAAAAGCAAAAAATAGCAGAAGTGGGCCAGATGAGGTAGAGGAATGAAAGAAACTGTACTTTATTTGCAGTATCTGTAGATAACCATACCAAGCAAATCAGATATTCATTTTTATTTATTTAATACAACATCTTTTGATAACAAGCCACAGATAGAGAACAACTGGGCAATATGTATTGTATTGAGGCACATGTATCTCAATACTGCTGCATTGAGATACATGTTCACACTGCCAATAAAAGAACATACTGAAAAATACACGACACATTAAACTAAAACAAGAAAGTGAACAGAGAGACAAGCAATCAATGTATCCTGCTTGTACATGTGCTTTACTAAAAAGAGCACAGAATGACTGGGTTAATGAGTTTGTCAGAGAGCACAGCTTTGCTGGACAGCCACTGTTTATTGCAGATAGCAGGGGTGTTGTGCGGGGAGCACTGCTCTCCCACTTCTCTTGGGTAGGCAGAGAACTGCTTCCGTACTTCACATGTAGAATATTGAACTGTTTTGATCCTTTTAATATATGGAGATATACATGTGTATAAGCCTTACAAATAAGCAAAGAATACAATAACCGTAAGAAACCCTTGACAGATAAATAATGAAAAAAAGTTTGAATATACAATGCTTCTTGTCTGGAACAACAGGTTTGAATAATATAGAGAGGTGAAGGGAACCTGTATTAACGCTGTGCTGAGGTGTCAATTAGAATTTTACAATTAGATGTGATAATTGGAACAGTTCTTATTTTTAGACCCATATATAAAGAAATAATATAGATAAAATAAGCTAAATATTTATTTAAAAGATAAAAGAAATAAAGGGTACCTGTGCTGTGACCATACACATCTTTTTTTTTTTTTTTTTTTTTTTTTTTTTTTCAAATGGGTGCACTTTTGTTTCAAAACCTCAGTCTTATTAACTCTTAGAGGCTGCAACAGGGCTGTAAGACAAGCTGATTCTGGACCAAACCATTCAATTTATAAGAAGGGGGATTGGGGGAGTGTTAAGCATAATATTAATAATAATAATCACTGTGTTTAATCATGTGTGTATTAAACTGGTTGTGAAAATATGTACAGTATTTGTTTATTTATTTATCTTTGATATAAATAGCTGTAAGTCTAGTTGTTTTACAATAACACCTCAATACCAGATTGTCTGAATTTGTAATCAGTTGGTACACTTGTTAGCCCTTTTAAATACAGTAACTACAAGTGATAAACTGTGGTTCTGTTGAGTGTATGGGGAAACGAGGACTGCAGGCTGTGAGGTAGGGTGGAGAGGGTAGTGGAGGTGGCGATGGCGGTGGGGGGTGGTGGGGGGAGGTGGTTCATACCTTCTGTAGATACTATTTCTGTCAGCACAGCGATTTGCCCAAACATTTGCAAAGTAAGTTAACTTGGGAAAATGTGGCTTTGACTTGCACAGATTTTGCTTCCTCATACATGCCAGGGACATTATCACTAACCAGAACTGCTACACATCATATTCCACATGTAAAGCGTTTTTTTTTTTTTTTTTTTTTTTTTTTCTGAGATTTTTCCCGATGTTTCAATGAAAAACTATTTTGTACCGATTTTATTCCTATTTTAATACATAATATATGTAAAATAAATTCCAAAAAATATACAGATTTTTTTTTTAAAGATTAAAACCGAAAACATGGAACACTAGAGTTAACTAATAGATTGTCTATGTTTAGTCAGTGATCTAATATGATAATGATAATGTTCATTCAAGTTGATTAACGCACATTAATTTGAACTATTGTAATTATTCAAATTAATTATCCCCACACACTCTAAGCAGTAAGACAATACTACAAATATTACTTAGACTAACAATGTCTCCAACACAGCAGGAAGATTACTAGCATCAGGGCAAATTTCTAGAGCTCAATCTGCTTATGTTATGCAAATAGCAAACAGTCTACTGCTAATCTACTGCTAATCTGTATGTAGCTTTGAATTAACCATTTCACAAACAAGCACAGCAAACATTATTTGCTGCTACTCTCTACCTCTTGGCACTCCCTCACCCTCCTTTTTATGGAAGTTAGATGGATTTGCATTGCCTCCCTCCAACATTCAGTAGATGTGTGGAGTTCAGTAGCTGCCCTTTAGCCTATTGATGCTGCTGTGCAACATGATCTGTGACTTGCTGCTACAATTTCAAAGGGTTTGTTCGAAAGGGTAAGGCCATGTGTGTCATCATTAGCTTGTGAATTGCAAGGTTCGAAGTGACCTGTATAATCTTGCACAATAAAGGTGGGGTAGTTGCTTTGAAGAAGAGCATGGTGTGGGGCCGGTGTTGTCTGTACTGTTTTCTTATCTGGGCAGAAGTAATATTACACAGTTGTATGACTATGTGGTGGTCCAGCTGGCCACAAAATGCCTCAGTGACCGTTCCTCTGAATCACAAAGTTATTGTGCAGGGTAACTCTGTTTGTGAATATTTTTTTTTACTCTAGTGCTTTCTTTAGTGTAGCATCACTCTATTTTTTTTACAAAAACGTCACAGACCCCTATCCTAGACTTTAAATTGAAAGAGTGTTCATTATTTTATGGGGGGGGTCACAAAAACCGCACATCCTTTAATTGGAGGAGTTGCACGTCAGCAATGTTTGAAAATGAGTAACACAGAACTCAAAAGCAGTTCCTGAACTCATAGTCAAAGCACCTTAAACCACTAAGAACAATTTGAAATTATCATGACAAGGTAAGGGAACATTGTAATTTGAAGCTACTTCCCAGTGAGCCCAGTGAAATGTTTATACAGTTAGCGACCTGGCATGAATGCTTTAAAACTTGTTATGCTTTGCCAAAGAAATTTGTAACTAGTGATAATAAGTGGTAAGTGTTCCAAATAACAAAACATTTGCATAACACACATTAGGTAGAACCTGCCTCCACTGAATAAAGTATACAGTAAAATGAACAGCAGTCATTTGGCAAATATACAGCTTAAATAAGAGTAATGATTTTATAATATTACCTATGGGGATATATATATATATATATATATATATATATATATATATATATATATATATATATATATATACACACACACACACACACACACACACACACACACACACACACACACACACACACATTAGTCTGTTATTCCTCACAAAACCACAAGGTGATGCTCAAGCACTGTTTTTGAAACATGATATAGTGTTGTAAGCCTTGTTAAACAGTTATGTGCATAGTACAATGTTTTATTTACAACAGTTTCCCATATTCCTGCAATCTATCTCTGCATAGCATGTTAATAAACAAGTCATTAAAGACACACGAAACTGGAAAAAAAATACATAGTATTATTTTGAGGCATAAAGATACATTGAGATACATTGAATTTTGGAATTCTAATTGGCCAGAAAAAAAATAAAAATAAAAAATAAATAGAGAATGGCCATAACAACTCACCATGCTTTGGCACATTTTTCAAGTTGAAACAGTGTGCCAGTGTCCAGTGTTGAAGATGCTCTTTGGGTCACTGTAGCACATCTATTGCATATTATAATATGTTGCACTGCTTGTTATGAGTGCTTGAAACAGGAATTGTGTTTTCTGGTGGTGGTTTTATGCAAACGGTTCTATACCAGAAACAGCTGGGAGATGGATTTGAACAAAATATTGGTCAGTGCAGACACTGTGGTTTGAGGGGTGAGCCAGTTACATGGGCACCCACTATCCTGTCCATTCTGCTATCTCTTGACAGTTGTTGAATAGATGCACACTTTTTTTTTTTTTCTATTGAAAAATGTGTAAAATCACACACAATAAATTTCTAGGTCTTCAGGTCAAAGGAGAGACTGGAGTAGATCACCTCACAACTAGGTTTAGGTTAAACGCACATGTCAAGTTTATTTACATACACTATTACTCAGGGACTTTTTGAACCACATGCAAATATACTTCCAGTAAATTTACTGAGCTACCAATAAAACTTCTTTCAAAGAGCTGCATACTGAGTAAACATCATACTGTTGACCATCCATACCCCCATTCAGGATATAAATAACTGTGTCATGTGTGTTCTGCGAAGCTGCTTTTTGTTATTTATACTCTGTAACAGTGTTTTGTGTATTACAGTGTGGTATTGTGCCCATTGTATATTGTATGTAAAAGCCGTTGAGCAGAACCTTAAACCTTTGCTTTAATAAACAAGCAATTGAGCAACACTGTTATGTTGTCATATCTCGGTTAGCTAAGGTGCACACATTTAGATTTCATCGTCCCCTCAAAATAGACCCTTGCAGAATATTTAATGTACACTGAAAGCTAGTTGTTAAACATGTTTACCACTTAATTCAAAATGTTAGAGCTATCCAGTTATTTAAAAGTTATAAAACAGCTAAGAAGCAGCTGCCTCTTCATTAGCTTATGACAAGTTGTGTTACCATGGCATTCTAATTAAATACCTTGTTTAATTAGAGTTATAAAGAGGTTTTTAAAAGTCTATTCACAGTATTTTGGAAAGTTTCGTGCATATCTTGGTAAGTTCTATCCGTTAAACAGGTAACACATAACATGTACTGTAGAGAATATAGTTTATTGATCTATTTTTTTAAAATATTAAATTGTTCTATTGCCCAGTTGTTCTCTATCTGTGGCTTGTTATCAAAAGATGTTGTATTAAATAAATAAAAATGAATATCTGATTTGCTTGGTATGGTTATCTACAGATACTGCAGATAAAGTACAGTTTCTTTCATTCCAATACTTTGCCAGAATATCTCTGTCATAGTTTCAACATCACAATGCTTTATATCCCATACTTGACAGAATGAGGCCAAGCACAACAAATACACCCTTGAATGCCCATCCTTTAGGAGAGCTGAACATTTTCAGTGTTTTATATTTTATTTTATTGCATGAGAGAATTGTAATATTGTTCAATCGTATATTTTTAATCACTGTAGTTATTTCAGGACTTACAGTTCAATTGAGGGAATGTTATATATATATATATATATATTATACACTGTCCACAGTTGATAGTGGAGTAGCCTAGACCCGAACCGGTGCCCCCCAGGCTATAGGGTGCACCCTGCACTCCATGCAAAGTGCCTTTACTAGATGCATCCTCGGGAGCTCCCTCATACAGGTCATCTTAGGCAAGTCAAACTGTTATACAGTGTATATATATAGGGAGGGCTTAGGTCGGCCAGGGTCTGCTTGGCTCAGCGCGCACCAATGACCCCTGTAGAGCTGTGAATGAATGAACATCACATATGAAGTCACTTTAAGACTACTGTTTTCCAGTCACAATAATTTTGCCCATAATATTATTGTGTATTGACAGAAACCATGTTAACAAAATGTTAGAAATGTTGATAAGCTATACGTTTTCCATCTGATAAAAGATTATCCAGGAGGAAAGAGAAATTGATTTCACCATTGTCTGTTAAGGCAAAATAGAAATTTAAATAACTTTGTGAAAATTTTATGTCACATATTTAAATGTGAAGTCATACAAGTGTAAAACATTATTAATTAAACAGGGACCATTAATAATGAGCCAAAAGAGTAACAGGATGTCTCATAAGTCATAGGCATAACTGTTCATATTGGTTTTCTAGCTATTTCTTTCAGGTGTCAAATGTCTTCAAGCTGTGAGGAACCAAATCAGATGATTGTGTGGTGAAGAAATCCTATAATACCTGACATATGGAAAAGCCTGTATACATTAGGCTGGTGTTTAGAGATTCAGTTCAGAAATTAAGTTAAAGTACATATAGCAACAGATCACATTTAATTATTGCTTTTAAATCCCCTCACACATCCCAATCTGAACAGTCATGTTGCTCTAATAGTAGGGTTTGCATATATGTTCTTGTGTTACTTATTGTTCGACAGTGGCTGATTTTGTATGCCTTGCCTTAAAGTTAAAAAATAACTTTATAAATGTGTAGCTGTATGTCCCATAAGTGAGGACACATGCTGCCAATGGCCTACATTTTCAAAGATTAACCCAAAAATTTGGATCAACAACCAGATGGCAGTACAGAAATCATCATTTGACTAGCTTTATTTAGTTGGGTTTGAACAGTCTTTGTATATGGCAGATATGAGGAATGAGTTTGGATTTTGATGATAAAACCCTTACCATCCCAATTTCGTGTCCGCTAAATTAAATCAAATCTACCTGACTAAACTAAAATCTGTTGCTTGGCCTGATTTTGTCCCGGTCTTAGTCTAATCTTCAATCTCTTTGGCCAGGCATAGATTAGATTATTTTTCAATTGTTTTTGTCCAGCAGTGGAGTTCGGTAAAATGACTGACTAATATTTTAATATTTCTTCTTAGTACACCACACTGCAATGTGTCTGTTCTGCTATAAATATCACCTCTACAAGGTTTAGTCCTGAAAAATGAGCCGAGACCTCTTTTAAAAGATCAATATGGGTAAAATGAACTAGTATTATAAACAGTGCAGAAAAAAGAATACTAAGAAGAAGTGCCTGATAACATCTAACACATTGTTTATAGTTGATGGAAATTATGATTAAGCCCATTGGGCAGATTGACTTCACCTACGCATACACTGGGGGTTGACAGCTAAGGATGTTTTTACATTTGGCCATATGGAACAAAGGACAGTGGATTATTTTTGGATGAAGTTTAATACATTATAAAGGCTGGGATGAATGTTGTGTTAATCAACAATTTACAATATAATATGTAACAGGGCAAAGGCTAGGGGTTAACCAGAGACTCACACACAACAAGCGAGCATCTTAACCACAATGCAAAAGAGCCAAGCTCATCTGCATTTGTGGTTTCATGTTCAGGGGGAAGAACAACTGCCCTTCTCTACTAGACAAAGACAAAAACAGATGGAGGCTAGGGAGGAGGAGGCAAACTCTGATGTACAGTGGAGAATCGATTGAGATCATATAAAAAAACCCTTTTCTAGCTTTATCATTGGACGTGCTGTTTAATTGAATGATGAATGAGACGCTAACCATTTGACTGGTAAATGTTCTGGTAATGATGGTGCCTAATAATGTTTCATGTTTACGATCATTTTAATCTTCCCTGTCTGAACCACCATTTTGCTAAATTTCTTGATTCTTCCAAAAAATATTTCATAACAAATTCCATCAAAAGGCAGCTTCATGAAACCTACTTTTTAAAGAAATTGCTTTCCCTTGAGATGTGTTCTACCCTTTATACTGCAGCTTCTGAAGGACATACTTCAGAACAGTACCAACAGTCAGTTCATAAACGTACTTTGAAACTAGTTCCTCATAAATGAATTATGGCAGCTGGGGCAAAAAGGGTTGCTTGATACTTAGCATTACAATGGAAAGATGATACCAATATGAAGCAAATGATCTATGTTACTGATACAGTTGGGTTATTGTTAGACATATACCTTCTTAATCATTGTTTCTCCTGAAAGCTAACCCCTAAACCAAGGACAATTGCCTGCACCAAACTTGATTTATTGTACTTTACTTGTCGTCAACATTTTTTGGTATATTAAAAATGCTCTATATACAGTGTAATATCATATTAAAGGGTTTCTTGTCTTCAAAGCCAGGGGTATAAACGAAAATTAGTATTGGTTGCCATTGATACATGCCTACACCTATTCACAAAGATTTAACTTATGAGTTATTTAAAGAAGATTTTCTTTTCAAAGTAAATAAAGTATAAGATTGATTTAAAAAAATAAAAAAACTACCCGTATACTCGTGTGAAAGAAAAGTATGAGGCCCCTATTTGCAAAACTTTAAGGACTGTCTGTTTTAAGGAAGGTTTTCTGTATTGTGTTTTTCAGCTTTATTAATTCATTAAATCAACTTTTTAAAAATAATCCCTCAAAAAACAGTACTTAACAGGGCCCTGAACATTAAAGTTTAAGAAATGAAAACAGTGGCTAGCCTCTTGCCTATTTTCACATTATCTCAATACTTGTTCTTGCCTTTGTATATTCATTATATTGTGGTCAAAGAAATTGGCACACTGGTAAGAACACAGTTATTTTAATGGTATTTTCAGGTGTTAGACAAATGTTTTGCTACATTATTCCTGTTCCCATGTTTGAGTTGCAATTGAATGCTACCTAGCTTCACATGGCTAAAATCTGTATTCAGAACTAGGATTTCTAATTGCTGGATTGCTGACATATACAGCTACAATTAAACTGTTTAATCAAAGCTTTACCAAAAGAAAGACAAAAATAAGTGTTTAGTGTTTTAAGAATACTTCTTGCAATAGAAAACAGGTCACACACTGCTAGAAATGTTGTACTATATGCTTGCAGCAGTGAAAAAAACAACACCATCCCTTGCTCCTTCAGAGGAATTTCTGCTTCTGTTGCATTTGTGACCAAATGAAACAACCTTCAAAAGAAGCTCTTACATTTTTTCTTTGCAATAGGTATTCAACACATAAAAGTAGCATTTCTCAGCTTGCAGGATTCATTTCTATGAAACTGACACTGTTTTCACTGTTAGGTTAAAAGTACAATGCTCAGAAGCCACAGTAACAACATTACAAATCTTTGTATGTGCTGTGTGGTTCATGATATCTCAATGCAAGAGTGCTACTTGTTTGAATTGCTTGTCTTAATTATGAATGAACCGAAAAGGGGTAAATTACGTGCCCTTTACCAAATATAAATGTTGTAATATTTAAAAACATGTATATCTTGCAACAAGCTGTTTTCTGTATTACTGTACCTGTGTCAGTTCTGTGAAAACTTATGATTACTTGAAAGCGTCAAAGTAACTACACAATAAACAAAGGTTGCTTGGTTTCACTCACATTTACCTCACTCTGAGAATAGAAGTACAATATATGGATTCATTTTGAATCCTAGAAATGACCTGTCAGTCATTATGAGAGATGACATGTGGACTAGCAGTAAACTAACTTGAATTGCTTCAATGTATTTTTTGTTTTCTTTTTAAAAAGTCAAGTTAAGATTTTCCCTGGACACTTCCTTGGGGACATGTATCGTGCATTCAGAATGTTTTTCAAGGTCATCCTGTAGTCACTTGCTGTGTTTGAGATTTCAGATAACAAGTACATTCATAACTATAAAGTATCAATGCTCTGCCTTCACAAGCAATGCAAGTAGCTGTTTTTTAAAACTAGAATTCTGTTGTGTTTTTTTTTTACTTGGTTTTATAAGTGCTGCGTCACTGGTTGTCATTTTATGGTAATCAAGAAGTAATATTTCTGATTACACGTATCAAAAGAACTATATTATGAATTAAACGTACATTGCTTTAGATTTCAGAATAATTTAAAAAATATAATACTCGTATTTGTTTTAATCACGTTAATACAAAGTGATACTGAACGTAAATGTGGTGATGCACTGATGCAGCTGTGCACTTTTCCTGGTTGGCAAACATTTCTTTTGATATCAAGCTTCACTGGCCCTTACATTGTTTGTTTTGATTTTGTGCAAAAACATTTCTCAAGACAAGATTTGCAAAAGATCAGAGAGTGCAATTTTGCCTCAGTAAAATAATGATTCTTCAAATTTGACTTATTTTGATGAGAAGTGCAATGTTAATCGAGCCAAACTGGCATTGTAAATCATTAAATATCTGACATGCTTGTATGTATTTCCAAAATTATACTCTGATGACGGTATGATATTACATAACAATTCTAGAGAAAAATTATGGGTGCCTGTAGCAGTGTGCCTTGCCCCTGTGTGTATTATACGTTGCATGTGGTGTGTTAATGTTGGTGTATAGGTATTGGTGCACGGGATACAAATGACTCGAGTGATTTAAAATATATAGTTGTATTTAGACACGAAGGTGGCACAATCACTTCACGTGCAGATTAAAAGAGGTATTTGTATGTGTGCACGGGATTGCACAAATTAGTTCACGTGCAGGGATTAAAGTGAATAATTAATTAGTAATTGAATCCCAGCACAACTATATATATATATATATATATATATATATATATATATATATATATATATATATATATATATATATATAGATGCTCTTGTGCAACACACAAGCCACTTGGAGAATGGATGTGGAGAAGGAGAAGTTCCTCTTAAATTACTCATAACATGAGTATTGTGTACACAATCATCTGGGTATGAGCACAATACTTGTTTGTTTATTTTGACTCACCGTGTTTGTTCGTCCATTTACTTTGGCCTTAAGCGCCGTGTGCTGTTTTTGTTTAAAACCTTTTAATTTGTTCATTATTAAACCATGCAACAACAGCGCAATAAACATTTCACCTTGCAGTACTGTGTGTTTCTTCCGGGTCTGACGTCACCACTGCAGCCTGCTTGTCACAGTGCCAAGTATTGTAAACACAGTAAATACAACTTATCAGCTCTGCCAGCCCTACCTACTTTCTCTCTATATATGTAAAGTAGGTGGTCACATTTCAAGCTATCACTTGTAAGTCTAATGCTTTTCAAAAAGTTGATTTAACTCAATAAGAGATTCCCTAAACTTTTGTTCTACTGACTGTACATTAAATCTGATAACCTGTGTCTGTCATATACTTTTACGGTATGATACAGTTTGCCAATTTAACTTAACAAACTGTCCTAAACACCATTGTGAAAACTTGAATTTGACATACACAATGAAAGGGAATGCAGGAAAATAACACATGCAATTTACCAGTGACCATTGCAGGTCACTGCTGGATATGAAGTTTCATTTTTCTGACTGTTAATTAATAAATAAATAAGTAAATAAATAAATAATCATCATATCAGACAGGGAATGTCTAGACATGTGAATGACTGCCAGTGCTTTAGCAGAGCAACCAAAACCCCAGAAACTAAAACCTTGTCAACCCTGACTTAAGCTATGAAGATCAACAAAACTTCTTTAGGAAACTCTTTATCCCCAGCAGAACAACAAGCATGCAGCCTAGGCATAAGTATGGCAGTGGGGCAGGGTAAAAGCCCTGCCAGTGAAGGATGTGGGGGATGTGGCTTGAGCTGTGAATTGAATAAGTGATTAAATGATTAATTAAGGCTCCAACCACTGGTGTATAGTGTAAATAGGGTGATCACTGGTGTTGGTTTAGGTAGTGATGGTGAAGGTACTGTGGGCGGTGTTTGTTGTTTGTGTTTTGTAATGTAAATGTAAATAAATGTGCGTAAGCGCTTAACTACAGCGTTTTTGGTTTCTGAGTTTCCTTGCCGATGCACCCCGTCACATATGGTGTCAGAGTGGGAGAGTGGCCCTGGAGACTCAGAGACTGAACTGTAGATTTACTAAGAGTTAAAAAACAAGAGAAGAGTGAAAATGGAATGGAGAGAAACTGTGTACGAGCAGCAGCACCGGTTGGAGGCAGAGGGGGCTCCTTTGTGTGAGGAGTGTGGGGACTATGAGCACAGCTTCGAGGAGTGCCCTCGGGCCCTTTATCGGGATGAGGTGGTCGGCTGAGGAATGGCTCTGCCTGAAGGCTCTCCCAGCACTGGCCCAACACCGAGAGGAGAGGAGAGGCCGGTCCTGGAGGCGAGCGAGGGAGGTGTGGCCTGCTCAAGAGCCATGGTGCCTCATCTGTGAGGAATGGGGGCACCATGTGTTTAACTGAACCCTTCAAGAAGATGAGTGCCCAGCACTACCGCCACTACCGGAGTGCCCCACACTGCTGTCAGCATTGTCGCTGTCAGAGCCACAGCTGCCAGAGTGCCCCGCCCTGAGGTCAGCATTGCCGCTGTCAGCACCACCACTGCCAGTGTGGTCACAGCTGGAGTGCCCCACACAATTGCCAGTGTGGCTATAGCTGGAGTGCCCCTTACTACTGTCAACATTGTGGCTACCAGTGGTGCCATGGTCAGCTTCACGTCTTGAGGAGCCAGTCTTTTTGCTTCTAGAGTGCCCCGACATGCTGTCAGCATTGCCAATGCCAGCATTGCCAATAGCAGCATTTCCGCTGCCGGAGTGCCCCGTACAGCTGTTAGCATTGCCACTGCCAGCATTGCCAGTGTTGCCATGGCCAGGTGTCCCTGCATCACTGGCAGAGTTGCCACGGCCAGCATTTTCACTGCCAGAATGCTTTTCAACGCTATCAGCATTGGGGACACCCCAGCAAAAGGAGGCAATGAGGAGACCACCATAGCCAAGAGCACTGACCCGCCCACAAGAGTCCATGTGGGGAAGAACGAACATGAGGGAAGAGGGACGATGTTTTAGGGGGGAGGTGGCCGATGACGGCCATCTGTGCTGCGCACAAGCAGGAAAGTGTGTGGCAAAGCAGGTGGGGATGTGGCTGAGACCACGAATTTGATAATGATCAAATGATTAATTAAGGCTCCAGCCACAGGTGTATAAATAGGTTTTTCACAGGTGTTAGTTTAGGTAGTGATGGTGAAGGTACTGTGGGTGGTGTTTGTTGTTTTGTTTTGTGTTGTGTAATGTAAATGTAAATACATACGTACAAGTGCTTAACTACAGCGTTTCTGGGCTCCAAGTCTCCTTGCCAACGCACCCCGTCAAAATGAGGTTGGAAGATTCACCTTTTTTCTGGATCATAAATTCCAATGGAACAACTGGTACATTGCAGACCCAGAAGAAGATATATAATAATATAAATTGAAATAGGTATAAAACTGACCTTTTTGATCTGTGTGGCATACGCATCTGGAAAGGTCTTTCTGATTCTCTGTCTGTAGTGCAGTAAGAGTCTAACTATTATGAGATTCCTCTCAAAAGGTGATGTTTTATAAAAGTAAAATAGTATGTGGAGCACTTGCCTCGTACTGAAATAAGACAGGATGTAATTATGTATTAATTAAGTTTACTTACAGTCGTAGGAGAGCTGTCAATCACATTGTACCCTGTTGTGATCATGCTTTCTGTATGTACTTAGTGTACATAGTGTTGTCTCTAACTTGTCATACATTTGCACAAGTAAAAGAAGCTGCACATCTCACCGTCCATTAGGAGTTTCACATTTGATTCACACACAAGCTTTTGTAGGTTTGTTGGCCACTAGACTCCTTCCTCAAACAAGAAGGCAGAATCTTAAAAAAAAAAAATGTTTTTCAGTATTTCTTTTTTCACAGAGTGCATAATCAATAAAGTGGGTATCACAGATGGATTGCCTTTGAATATGATCTTCAAAACAGATAATGGCTTTTTCTGTAAGAAAAAAACGCTTATAAAATATACATGGTACACATTCCACTTTCTTATTGAAGTTGAAAGTCACTGCAGTATCATTTGAATTTAATTTGCAAAAACATAGAACAAAACATGGTACATTCCTCATGTTCACATACAAGTGGAAGCTAATAACCTATTGAGTTTACAATGCAATAAAATAAAGGGTTCCAGTCGAGCTCATCATATTCATTTAATATGCCAGCTGCTTTTTATTTTCCTTTCCTTTTTTATTAAACCCCTTTTTGTTGATGGAGAGTTTCCCAAAATAAGTACAAAAATAAGAGGGTGACAACATAATAGACATAGGCCCAGATATTCGAAAGGTTTGCGCACTGAGGGTTATGCGCAAATGCTCAAAATGACCATATTTGAAACTTCTTTTTGCATGTTACAATCCATTTTACGCTGTGCACAAATATAATGAATGCATAGCACAATTTGACGGGAGTGGCCAACAATTTGGGAGATCTTGCTGTGTTCGAAATTGCACAAAACCAGTTTTGCGAGGCACAAAATAACACGTTTAAAAAGCAAGCCTTAACTCCACGCACATCACTCCAGCACTCACTCACTCAATCATTGAAGTGAAATGCAGGCGCTTTCCGAGGTACTACATCAATGGAAAACACCCAGCGATTATACAAGGTTTCATCCACATCTATATAATATATTATATTCAAAAGAACAATTGTAATAGCAGCATCATTAGTTGTAATACTTCGTTAAAAAATAAACAGGGAAGCTGCAATCATGATCGTTCTTTCGGACCTAAAGAAAACTAATCACTTTCCCAAGCATGCTTTCTTGGTGCTGAAAGAATAACTCCCAAAACAGAATCAAGAGTACAGCACAGTATCATAGTACATACTGTCGATGTGTAACATAGACCAAGCCGGCAGATACTAAACAACTACCTGTATAATAAAGGAACTTTTTACTTTAATACACATACAGCAGTATATCAACCCTAGATTGATCACCTCCTTACCTTGCATTCACATAGGTTTCAATATCAAAGGCATTGCTCCTATAGTAGTAGGCAAGGCTACTGATTACTGTATTGGTAAATTTGTAATGTATGAAAGGTGCTCCTTTCTTATTCCACTGAGCGTTCAGTCCATTTTATTTAAGTTGAATTGCCCCCCAGGTTTGTCCAATATAACAATACTAACTATATATAGAATATAACAATACTAACTATATATAGTTAGTATTGTTGTTGTTGTTAATGTATGTACAGATTGTATTTTCATATTTCTTATCCAGGGCGACTTACAGTTCTTACTAAAAAACACATTACAAAAATCTGATCAGTCCAGTCAAGGAGCAATAGCGGTTTGATAAGAGGGATCATGACTAATACTGAATGGTACTATAACAGAAAACAAGAGAGTCAAAAAATGTAAATGAATTAGAATAGTAACATGTACTCATATTTGTGTGACACCTGTCAAAATTATGGAGAGACAGAAGTAGAGAAATCATAAACTCAGAGCGCAGCATAGATACATCTGCTTGAATTCTGTAGAATCTGTGATGGCCCTTTAAATATTTAGCTTATTAGCCATGCTAATGCCTGTGATAATGATAAACATTAGATACAAATGTATGCATGTGCACACATTTCATATGCTTAACACAAACTTGTTTGAATTACAATAAAGTCCAAATTTTAATGAAAATGGATGCGATTAGCATGACAGGCTTGCAATGCGGGTAATGTTTCCATTGCATGCGTTTAGCTAAGTACTCTGTGCTCAGCAATATCCCTGTCGTTGCATTCTCCCAAAGCTCCCTTTCCTTTTCATGCCACTCAACTGGTAGTTCCACACTGAGGTATAAGGACACAGCTGACTTTTTTTTTTTTAAGTATTGTTATATATTTCTCATTGATATTAGAAGCATACTTTGACACCCACCATCTGCATTCCATGCTATTGACTATGCCATACAGGTGTGGTAGGAGCAGGGTGAGTGGTGAGTGAGGGGCAGTTGGAAGGGGCTTTCAGCAGGAGTATGAGTAAGGGATGCACATGTGCAGACTGTATCCACAAGCAGCGTTCTTGGCCTGCTCCATGCTGAGATTCCTGTCTTTGGGACTTCTGAATAGAGTAGTGTTTTGGGTTTGTTTTACAGTCCACATTTCTGTAAATATTTTTATGTATAGTAAAAGGAGCATGGGTCGGAGCTACTCAGAACACCGGCTGACAGGCGTGTTTCTGTAAAATAAAGAGTGGAGTTTGATGCTACAGAGATATTTTTATTTAAGTTATATGTTGAATAGCCTATACTGTCCTGTGGTCCATTGTTTCATTTCTCCATTTAGTAACTTATTTATATATTTGTGGGGGTGGGCATGCAACTTTGGGGGTGCCAATCCTACAATGTGTGTTGAGCTTTGATTCTGCATTCCATGTGTAGGTTACATTTGAGTGTTGACTCGTCTGAGGAATATTGGTATGTGCTGTACACCTATGATAGCTGCTTGGCAGGGTATTGTTAACAGTCCATTGTCATGTAGTATTCTAATTCTAATTCATGCGTTGCTCTTGTGCATTTCTGCTATATTGGTAATGCATGCGCAGGTGGTTTTGCGAGGCACAAACACATTTGTGAATTGAGCAAAAAACTGCTATTAACTGTTTTGTGCCGTGTTGGAAAATATAAATTTTTGTGCAAAAGTACAAATTTTTGCGAGTCACAATTCTTCATTGCTAGCTTGCTTGTCTAGCATTTCTTTATGTATGCTGGGTTTGTTCTCAAAATAGTTCATGCATGTTTCCTGGAGTAGATTAATTCACAAAGAACATGGTAAGAGTAACATTATTCAATTAGCAAATAACTGATCATGCAACTATGCAAGAAGACAACTCACAATATTTAAGGTAATAATATACATACACTCAGTACATGTGCAGACTCTTCTACAATATAATGGCTTATGCTCATCACCATGCAGGATCATTAATTTCACAGGGAACATATCACACACAAACAGCAGGCTTTTAGTTTAAATGAAAAATGAGAAAAAGAACTGTCTGTACAAAATGTAATTATCTTAGTATCTTGCACAGACACACTGGCATAATCTGAAAAGAACTGTAAACCTTTCCAGAATACATAGTTTTTATTATATATCTGGGATAAAAGGCTACCAGACACATAGTCAAAGAACACAAGTTGCTTGTGTTCAAAACTGCTATGTTAATGGGAATCCTGGATCTTCAGCAGCCTAATAAATATTGACTTGTTCCTTGGAGCACTATTGTCAAATAGAAATTATTCTCTAAATATTTAGGGCATCCGGGATAAATATTGCCTTATAAAATTACAGATTATTAAAACTGAGGCCAAATTGAATACATACTGTAACTGTGAAAATGTGTTCACAGAGGAACTGGGGCAATACAAACATGTTACCTAATTAGAAAAATGTAATTTTGTTGATTACTATAAATGAGAATAATTCCCAAAGTAATTAAGTAGTAGATAAAATGAGAATTGCCCAAAGAGAATCATAAAATACCAATGTATTATTACCACTGCCAATAAGACACTCGTCCAATTACAGTATACTTCGACAATATTAAAATAACACTTGAAACGATTAAATCTGCCATTGCATATATCATTTGTAATCAGACAAAAGGAACAATTTTCTTTATTTTTATTGGTCTGAATGGTCTTATTGTAGGCTTTTTCCTATTTATCGTCATTTGGATTAATATGTCTATTATCAGTGTAATTCCTTTTCCATCTGTCCATTATCACCCTATTACATATCTGTACTATAACTTGTTTAGTTTTGGGTTCTTAACATGTACATAGTGTTTTTAGGTAGTACATTTTACTGTGGCTGTTCATGTCAAAAAAACCAGAGCAGCTTGTAACACCTTCAGTAATGTGTGCCTTTCCCTCAGAGGACTAGATACATGCAAAAAGTAGCAAAAATAACTCACACATGTTTTTAACAAAACATACGACCTTCCCCCTTTTGTGACCCAACACAAAATGGTTAGAAATCTAATCTAATACGCATATATAGCATATAGCATGGCTTGCATACTAATGAGCCGCTTCCGGAATAACTGCATTCTAAATTCCATGACAACCTGCCATTTTATTTGTAGTTAGTTACAAAACCACTGCCAAAAATGAGTGATATTCTACCTGTTTCCTTTAATATATTTGAGGATGAAACTGCAGATAACTGGTACAATACCAACTTTCTGACTGAAGACAGCTGTCCACCTGAAAAAAAAACAAAAAACAAATAAAATAAGTGCACCAACAACTGTCAAGAGTAGACACATAACAGTAGATGAGAAAAAGCTAAATGAAATAGAAGGAAAAAAAAAACAAACACTAAAAAACAAACTACAGCATGGGCTGTTAATGTACTTAAAGACCCGTTTAAAGAAAAAAATATGGACATTCATTTTAAGGAAATTGGTCAAAAAAAATCTCAACAACATTAAGGGAATTTTATGCCAGTGCAAGAAGTTCAACTGGGGACCAATATTCAGTCTCCAGTTTTATAACGCTGAACTGGACTATAGATATTTTAACAGTAGAAGTTTCAACATCTCTGCTGACAGCAACTTTAAAACCAACAAGAACGTATTCCTGTCAGTCAGGAAAACTTTTAGAAAAGCAGTAAAGTCCAGGCCAGACATCGTCCCCCGAATTACTGGCCTGGATTTTAAGGGTCTGCAGGAAAGTGAGGCAACTGGCAGTTGGCTTGATGCATAAAGTCTGGTTTGATGTTCAACTAAATCTGGCACAACTTGGATGTGAGGGTGTCTGACAACTAGCAAAAACATCTTGTGAGTTCCAAAAGGATGAAAACGGACTGTGTGCCTCATATATATCAAAATGTGTGCCTCGCATATAACAAATACACAAACTCACCTGATACAGATACGGCTTCAGCATCCGTGGCAGCTTCTTTCCCCTTACTTCCTCTGTGTCATTTGAAATTCCTCCCATCATCACTATGCGTTCAGTCCTCTAGTAGTTTCAGTGAGATGCCGGTAACACTTTATATTAACCCTTTGCGGTCCTATGTCAGACCAGGTCTGACATTACAATTTTCCCTTTCCAGTCCAATGTCGGACCCCGTCCGACATCATCAAAAAGATATCAAGCTCAGGTCTCTAGTAGTTTTTTCTACTGAAAAAAAACAAGAAAACCTTTCAATGGCCGAGTGAGACTGATAAGATCCGAGAGAAGCCAAAAAGAAAGAGGTAGATCTGAACAATACACAGAGCCCCTGCACCACAGAGATAACACGGACACAAACAAAGAAGATATCTGCTTCCGTATCCAGCGCTCAAAGAATATCACAGACATTTGCAGAGATTTTTGAGATCATAGTAATAAAATAATGACTTGGATCGCATTATTGAGGAGTTTGGTGGTAAAACGTGTGATCAGGAGATGATTTATCAGTATGCACGACTATGAAAAGGTATGTGAAAAATACAACGAACAAGGAGTGGGGTGGGGCTGGAGATGCAGTACTGAATGTCCTTTTGATACGCTGTGCCTTTTAAACCTGTTTTACTGTGAAAAAAATACTTTTAAGCAGCGCATGTAAAATAAACAGCACGTGTGAAAATAAATTGGACCTGACATGCCTGACAGGCGCTGAATAAATGGACATAACATCTCAACAACTTTGCATACATAGCCTTAGGGGATGTTTTCGATGAAGTTTGTGCACTGCAACTCATTACATAAAAAAAAAAATGGCCGCCGTGAGCCAATCAAATTTCAGCTATGGTAAAATTCCATATAATTACCTTGCTAAAGCGCAAATGCAAAAGTTGTTTAGAACTCCTTTGAGAGTTTAGACAGTTTCATAGTTACTATATAATACACAAATTAACTCATATATGCTCTATTCAGAAATTAACTTGACTGTGACCACTGACCTCTCCTTAAGGTCAAATGCAAAACTAGCGTATAACTCCTTACAGAGTACAGATAGGGTAATAGTTACTATAGAACACATATATGAACCTATATATGCTCTATTCAAAAATTACCTTGACTGTGACTTTGGCCTCTTCTTAAGGTCAAATGCAAAACTATCTTACAACTTCTTACAGAGTGCTGATAGTGTAATGGTTACTATGGAACATACATATAAACCACATGTGCTCCATTCAAAAATTGCCTTGACCGTGACATTTGACCTCTCCTTTTTCAGGTCAAATGCAAAACTAGCTTGTAACTCCTTAGAAAGTGCAGAGGATAAAGGATTAAGCGGTTAATGATAATGGATGGATGGATAACTGAGGCAGTGTTAAAGGGACTAAGAGCTCTTAAAACAAACAAATCCCCTGGGCCAGATGAGATCCTTTCAATAGTACTCAAAGAAATGAAACAAGTTATTTACATACTACTAACCAAGGCCATTCAACAGTCTCTTGACACAGGGGTTGTACTGACAGACTGGAGAATTGCAAACGTAATACTGATCCACAAAAAGGGAAACAAAACTGAACCAGGTAACCACAGACCAATAAGCCTGACTTCTATTATATGTAAACTTATGGAAATTATAATAAGATCCAAAGTGGAAAATTACCCATATGGTAACAGTATCCTGGGAGACAGTCAACATGGTTTTAGGAAAGGGAGATCGTGTCTAACTAACCTGCTTGATTTTTTTGAGGATGCAACATCGACAATGGATAATTGCAAAGCATATGCCATGGTTTATTTAGATTTCCAGAAAGCTTTTGACAAAGTCCCACATAAAAGATTAATTCTCAAACTGAACGCAGCAGGTATTCAAGGAAATGCATGCACATGGTTTAGGGAGTGTTTAATATGTAGAAAACAGAAAGTACTGATTAGAGGAGAAACCTTAAAATTGAATCAAAATGGAGCGAGTTAACCAGTGGTGTACCACACGGATCAATATTATGTCATCTTTTATTCCTAATCTAGATTAATTACTTATATACTGCTTTAGTAAGCAAACTTGTTAAATTTGCAGATGACACAAAAATAGGAGGAGTGGCAAACACTGTTGCAACAGCAAAAGACATTCAAAATTATCTAGACCTTAATAATAATAATAATAATAATAATAATAATAATAATAATAATAATAATAATATTGAAAAGTAAGTTTATTTCACACGTAATCAGCAAACCATATTGTGGAAGGGTGGTGGGTAATTCACTGACACAGGAGACAGACAGGTGGATTTGGTCCGCTTACCAACGATGGTAAACAGAGCCACAGGAATACCAAACAATGGTACACAATACCGGCGCCCTTGCAGGTGCTTCGACACAATAATTCAAAACAGAAGGCACAAAGAAACAGGGAAAATAAAACAGTAACAAAACTACAAAGAAAAAAGGTGCTGCACCTGACAGCTATATCCCAGTCGCCACTACCTGTGCGATCCGGATCACCATCCTACACTGCCGGCTAACTAGCCTGCTCTGTTACAATACTTCGGGGACTGCCCAAGGGTTCCCCGCTCTCACTGTCTCGCTGTGAAACTCTTTCTTTTTCTCCCGGCTGATTCCCGGTCCTGGAACAGAGCTTCTGCACTCTCGACGCGTCTAAGTGGGCAGACCTGAGGAAACAGCGGAGCATTATTTTATAGGGCCAACAATCTCCCAAGACTCGCCTCTCAGCCATTCAGAGAAGGGGAAAGTCCACACACCCACTTTCCCACCTCCCTGTGTCACTGCCATGACTCACAGATGGTTGTTGGACGACTGCCGCCCTCTTCCTGCAGCCCTGTGAACACGCCAGCAGAGTCAGCACAGATCTCCCCCTGCTACACATATAAATACCCTCTTTCATCTACGACCCTTATCGTTCGTCATAACTGACACTATCAGAATATTGTAATACTTCTACTGTGTTTTAAAGAATATAAAACCAGCATAAATAATATTGCAGCAAATTATGAACAGGTTACAGATTTGAACTAATAAAACTGAACAAATGTTAATGTTAGAAAAAAAGCTTGTCTATGTGCCTTTGTTATTAGTGCACATAGACTCTTGGAAGCCGGTCAGACGATTGTGCATGGAAGCCTGTAACCTTATTAGCAAGAATAAAAGGGTAACCTTTTTTAGACAGAACGACATTTGAAACTAAAAAGATCTATTTGATTTTATTTGATTGTGTTGTTACTAAGCATAGAGGTTTTAAATTAAAAAAAAATATTCTGATCTAATAACAGAGTGACAAAACTCTCTGAAGAGAACTAATATGTTTTAAGTATTTTGATGTAATAAGAAACATAATATTTAAACTAACAAGTGTTTTTGCTTGTTTAAGGCCCCACTGTAATAGAAAGACTGTAAAAGCATTTAATTTAATCCATTTAAGAACTAGTTAATTTTATTTCTCCAACTAAACAAAAAATCTTTTAGACATTACAATATCCAATTAAATTAAAGAATATATATGTTTAGTTTATATAAAGGTTTTACTGCAATAAAAAAAAAGTACAGTAACTGTTAGGTTGGAATATTAGATAAATAAAGTGTAAACTGTATTCAATAATTTTAGTACGCAAAAAGCCTACAGAAAACTAGCATTGCCCTTATCTGCTTGCAAGCAGAGCGGTGCTAGATAATGAAGTTCTTTTTGGCAGTCACGGTGAGATTTACCTATAGTCTGCAGTTTTGAATCCAAGGTCTTTCTATGATAAGAAAACCTAGCAGTTGTACTGAGCATTCCGCGAATAGAGGAGTTGTGTCCAGTATCAGTGCTTATCAAATAAGTAGCAACTTTCTTTGGGAGAAAACTGACTTCATGCGGCGAATTTGGAGAAATGCTTACAATGGTGTTTCATATTAATCAAAACAAGTCTTGGCAAGAAAACAGGATGTCTGAATCTTGCTTGAGCAGGCAACTTTTAGAAACAGAGAAAGGTCTGGCATAGTCCGACAATGGCACAGTTAAATAAGGCTATTATACTTAACATGTTCATTATAGTTTAAAAATATAAATGAAAATAACTGAACTGACCGCTGCATGCTTATTCAAAGGCTTGTGATAAACCCTTACAGTCTTTGTCCCATACTTTGTTAACACACATTAGTATATGCCGTTAAACTGGCCCATAGACAACACACTGAAAAGGTAACATAATAGAGGGAAATATATTTTTGAACCAACTTAATATAATCAAATAGAGCTGGTGTATATTAAAAACTTCTCTCAGACAGTATATACACATATACTTGTATTATTATTATTGCAAGGATTCTGTGAACTTTGGCTCACCTGACTCTTTAGAAAAACAAGGAGTTGGAAAAAGAGAGCGATGAAATCATGTTCCAATATTTTTTTTTATAAACTCAAGTTATATCCAATCAGTTTTGAAAAAGGAGTTGACCAGATCCTTATAAAATGTAACATTAACTTAAAGATAGAAATGTCTAGGCCAATTGATGATTAGATTACTTAGGACTTTTGATGTATTCAATGGAGGGAAAATCCTATATAAGCCCAGAGCAAGACCCTATTTGATATCACTCGTGCTCCATGCTCTGAAGATCTCTGAAAAAACAATTGTTGTTTGGTTGAAGTCAAGTCTCTGCCTTTTGAAGACAGTTCTTATTTTTCAATATATCCTACACTACATTTCCATATACTGGAAGGTAAGCATATATTTGAATTTAATATCTCATTTATATTGATGCATTGCTATAAGGTATAGGATTTATATTTTAGCTGTAGAGAGTAATATATTGAATGTTCCAGAACATAGCTGTGGGTATTTTATAGCCTAAAGGCTAAGCATATGATAACCATATTTGTATTACTGTATTGAAGTTCCAATGCTGTTAAACTGTAAAGGCACTGGAAACGCCCAGACTACTTATTAGCAGGGATCCAAAGTGGCTTGCAACCACTTGATCAATTTTTAAAGTATTTAATAAACCGAAAAGAGCACTACTACAGCTCTGATTCACTAAAACTTCAAATTAAATGAGTCTGTGTCATTTTTTGATGATTAAAAAGTTGTCTGGACATATAGCATGCCCAATGCATGAACAAAACAACTTACAGGAGTTTTGAACATCTTGCTTGATTTTATGAGTATATAAAAAAAAAAATTCCTGACAGTATGTTTTGTGATGATGGATGCTGGGATGATTTTGCATTGATTTCAGAACTGTGCATTGGCCATCTCGTCATACTTTGTTGCTTCTGTGTTATTTATTAGGCACACCTGTATTTTAATAACAGTAATAGCAGCTGGTTCAATTTGTTTCTGTGTTTTATAGAGTACATCCATATTATCCTGTGTATTCCTGGAGAGAACAATGATCCCCAGCACTTGATTCATTAATTATATCGCTTATATCTTCTCTGTGCTGGATTTACTCCATGCTGGATTCCTTCCAGGCAACTACCCTAGACATTTGTTTTAGAATCATCACTGCTACTTCTGCAGCTTACAGAATGTTCTCCACATTTAATCAAGGCACTGGGGAGATGGACCTCAGGAACTTCCGAAAATGTAAATGACAGATTAACTGTGCAAAAAACATTTGTGTTAATTGTAAAAGATCATTTAAGATGATCTATTTGTGGGGCCTACAGGAAGGCCATGGATTCTCTGTTTCCTCCTGTCACCTTGTAGATGAGCCGGGTTTTTTTTTTTCCTTACCTGAGCACCGGGTGGTTTAATTTTGCGAGGTGGCAAAGGCTTAGGAGGTCTTGTCCTTTTTGAAGGAAGCCACTTGTCCTACCTGCTGGCATTAGTTTTCATCTAATTCATATATTAATTTATTATAGTTTCACCACTGTATGGGTGGCTAACGAGCTCCAATGGGCACGGCCATGGGCCAAATTCAAATAATGTAATAATTTACGGGCATGTTTATCTGTCAATTCAATAAACCGTTAATTTCATTCCATTGGTGGTTGTCTCCTTTCTGAATTAATAGTTGTCATAATAGTAGCAGCATACAGTAGTCAACAGTTCCCCTGCTATGAATTATTTGAAGCCTTGATGGATTTGAAGCCTAATATTTCAAATATTATCCAAAAAATACCAAGTCAGTGGATTTTACAGATGGTGAACAGACTTTGTTTCATTCCTCCAAGGGCTGTTACATATCCCTCTAGAAAATGTAAAGACCTTGAAGTAAAATTGGTCCTGTCTTGACTGACCAAGGTGACCATAAGCAGATGTTTGCAATTTCCCTTGCTCCCACAGAACACAAGCTATTTGTACATTCCACAGAAAACAAATCCCCAAGCTAGTCTTTGATTTGCTGTAGATCAGGGAGTAAAGATATATCCTAGTTCATTTGGTTTGGCATACCCAATATTTACTCAATTATTTGTGCCCTTATGTAGGAAATTGCCTTCTTGCACAATGACAGCTGCAGCATGTCATTGGATGGAAACTTGACTTACAGGTTAACAATATTCAGCTTGTCCTATAGGTTAACCATATTAAGCTTGTCTGACCAGCATTGCAATCTAATTGGGGTTACCTCTGGAAGTTAGTGGATTTTTTTACTTGTACTGGCTTTGTTTCTGACCCTGGTTTATGGTCTTTCATTGATCGCATTACATAAAATTGTAGAATACATAGGAGGTGGCGTGAGGAAGTCCATTTGCCTTAGACCTTTGGAAGCTTGGGTTTGAATCCAGTTCAGTGGATAAAGATGGATAATTAACTTTTCCCTTGCCCCTTAAAAGGGTGGTCCCTTCAGGGCAGGCTTGAGGCATGTACTTGCTACAATGTGTGGTAGTTTTCATTTCCACTTCCTGTATAAAATATAAATCCATTTGTAATATATACATTTGATTTTTTGATTTGAACTGAAAATAATCCATCAACCTATAAAGACTTTGAGTTACTACATCCTCAGTTATAAATCCCAGAGTCAGGTGAATTTAGGTTTATGACTGGCTTAGAGAAACTGTGACTGGCTAATCTGACTAGCTGAAAAAATACAACGTCAACTTAGATTTGACAATGTAAGAAATCAAGGTTCATTTATTTCTCAAAAATAATAATTCCAGTCCTCTTGATGTAATTTTCTATAAAAACAGTTTAATTCCAGAACAGAGAAAAAAACTATGATAAACAGTACAGAACGTAACCACAAATACGAACTACACGGACAAATCTTCAAACAAAATAATACTGTAGGTTTGACCTTACAGAACCCTTCAGCATTCATCAGATGAGCCTCATAAAAGAGGGCCCAGAATACAAAAATACAGGTTTAAATAGAAGGCAAAACCATCCCCTCTCCTTACCCCATATGACAATATAGGGGAAGTAGCACTTTGAAAACCAGGATCTTCCATCTGAGTTCAAAGGGTACTCTGCACTTCAAAGTAACCAGATCTTATCCTGTTTCCCCAGACAGACAGGGCCTTTGATAATTAAGGATTTATTCCTTCTTACTATAACAAGAGAATTGTAAAATGGCCACAATTGGAATTAATGCAATATAAAAAAATTTACAACAATGCAACAAAAACAAAGAGGACAACACATGTGACTGTATTATGAACTATTTTAATTATTTTTAGATGCTTCTGCATACTTACTGGCAAGGTGCAAATCATTGATCTAAGGTTTTGGCTAGCCTGGTCTCCTGGTCTCCTGGTCATCTGTTACACTACACACAAATTATTGTATTGCACACAAAAATTTTATTATATTTGCTTTCATTACTATGTTGAAGGAGCCTATTACATATTTAAAGTGCACACCAAAATAATCTAAACAGGATGAATTTACAGTATGAAAAGGATAGCACACACAGGGTCTTCCACTCAAAGTGGAAATTTAAAAAATGGGATGCACTGTTTGAAATGATTATTAAACATTTTTAAATCAATCTGGAAATTACAAGCAGCATATTAACCGATTTTTTTTAATTATCTATGTATCTTCAAACCCATGAAAGTCTGATCAGTATTTTTCCCCTCTTCTGAAACCATTATTCTGGAAACAATCATTAAACATGAAACTGTATTGTCATTATATTTTATAAAACCTTGCAAAAAAATACAACTTTACAAAATCTGTAAATTGTATACAGTAGTAATATCTGCTGACATCAACAATAACCACATAAATGCTCTTCCCTGGAACTTGCTGCACCTTTCCACTCACTTGCATATCTGGATTTTCTTTTGTGCCACAAAGTCTTGCTGTTTGTGCAGTCTTACCCAGTTACAGTGGAAAAGCTAGTAAATGTTATGCTTTTTTTTGTTTTGTTTTGTTTTGTTTTTGTCGAGTAGCCATGTTTTGTTTGTCAGTGAAATCTTCTTTCAGCGTGATGTTTAGGTACAGTTACACACAACAAAAGGCAAACCAATAGAATAAGCTGGAGCTGGGAAGAGACAGCCAGACCATAATAACTATTAGCAGCACAAAGAGTTGGTTAAAATGTTTTCAGAGTTGAAAAAGATCTGGCAGCGGTTGGGAATTGAAAGTCTCCCTGCAATTTGAATATTTTATGACTTTGCTTAGTGTTTACCAAATATGATTGATGGTGGCGGCGGATATCGATGGCTCTGGGGTCTACTCAGTTACCCCAGATTCCTGTCTAATTGGTTAGGATAACTCCCTTGGACAGGACATATATTTAGACAATTGATTAAGCTGTCTTTGTGTTTCCTGTTATAATTAGATTGTGTTTAACTGTATTTTGCCTTCAGGGTTAAACAAGGGTAGCTGGTAGTGTCCTGTGTACAAATTGAAATCCTATGATATGTGCTAGGAAGATGAATAACAATGGGAACTATATGTGTGTTCCTTAGAGGAAGGTTTTACTGGATCATAATTGAAAATGTCTAGTAACAAAGGGTCACATACAAAATGAATAAAAATAAGTTTTCAAGCTGGGAAAACTCTTTTCATTATAATCTCTCATCAGGCAAAAAAATAAGCAAATGTTAATATTTTAAACTGTTAAATAGAATTACAACTTTAAAAAATGAATACTTCCTCACACTGTTCAACACACTTTAGATTATATGGCATGTCAGTGAATATTTAATTTAATTTAATTCAATACAATACTGTAAGTTTTTACTGTTTTCCAGTCTATCTCACCTTAGGTTGTCATAGTAATCCTAAGATTTTAATATCCTTTTCCAAAGTCAGTCCTGAATTAACTCAACAATTATAATATTCATTCATTATACCTCATTTGATAACATCTATAGACCCCTACTGCTAGGAACTCTACTAATATTGAGTCATCAACTGATAGTGATGCTTTATGTGTTCCTATTGCTTCCCGAGGATTAAATACCAGGATATCATCGTAAGCATGTGACTTCCTTTAGATAAAGCTTGACAGCCTTCATGAATATCAAATATAAATGGATCTCCTAGTTCAGTCTTGTAACCTTTGCTACTCATTTTCAAGGTTAAAACAATAATAAAATCTTGCGCTGTCAGCCAGTATAATTATTACTGGACCTTTAGTTATATACTTCTGCTTTGTTACCTTCCTTGCACCTTATCCAAGCCTGACCCCAGGGGGGCACATTATGTGTCAATGATTATTGGATGTTAAGCATACGATCCCGTCAAGTTATTTCAAACGCAAGTAAAAATAAATAAAAATAAAGCAAAGATCAAAGTACAGAATAATCTTCTCAACAGCCTGACAGAATAAATGCCAACGGCCGGTAGAAGATTGTTAGAGCCTGCTAATTGTTTAACAGAGGTTGTATCCAAGTGCCACAATTATTTAAAGCAGAAGAATTTCCTTCTGCTCAAAATTACTGTAGACCCTAATTGAAACCTGTGTTGGCTTTTTATTTTGGCTGCTAATAATACAATTAAGGGACATTGCTTTGTAAATGTATAAAGAAATAGCATGCTTTTTAATTGTCTTTGAAGAACTGTCGCTGCAATAGTGATGGAAGGGATGCACTGGCATCTGCAAACTGAGAAATATTGATTATTGATGACGTCTGAACAGTCTGGCTGTATGCTGTGTGCTTGGGTTTAAAATAGAAACCCAACTGTTCAACACTGACCCTTCTGTTTGATGTTGTTATGCCTCATAATAATGAGGAAGCTGTAACAAAAATGTTGTGAACAAGTTTGAAATTATTTTACAACTCAGAAAAGTTTTTAATTCCTCACTGTAAGACTGAGTACAAAATATCATACTTTGAACCTTAACCAGTAATGCTACTGGAAACAGCCACATTAAAAGAAACTTAGGAAATAGTTGATGATAGAACGTTGTTCGAAAGATCTGGGGCCTTGTTGCAGGGCAGGAAAAGCCTGGAGATGGGACGGGGCAAAGCCCTGCTGTTTAAATGTGTGTTTTTTTGGGTGAATGGATTGTTATGATTTAAAAATGTATTGGTGTGTTATTATTTAAAATAATGTATTGTTTGGGAACGGGTGATGTTGTTTTTGTTTGCTTTAAATGTGGTCTGGTAGAGACAGTGCTAGCAACTTGTCCTCTGCCAGACAGCTCGTGTGATTATTGACTGTCAGCCATGCAAACTAAAACAACTCTGAAATTAATTTAGCGTTAATTCTGAGATGGTCACAAGTATATAAACCTGCAGGTTTTCTGTGTTCAAGGTTGGCGTTCAGAGGAGGGAACAAGAGCGAATGGAGAAGCACCAGCACAGTACTGTGTTTGTGACTGGTTTAGCTTAAACCTTTTGTTTTTGCTCTGTGAGCAGTGTTTTTTTTTGTATAAAAATGGTGCACAAGAGTGCTTCTCACACGCAGTACCTGTCTGTGTGTTCTGTCAGCTGTCTGGTCTGGGAACGCTACCATGTCACGGGACTAAACTCAAGTGCTGTGATAAACTTTGATCTTTTTCTGTGCATATTATTAATAAAATGGAGAAAAATTCTAATGGCAAAAAACAAATGCTTTAAAGAGAACAGATCCCATTTGTGAAACAGAACTGAAAAAGATTTGAACAGTTCATAGTATATCTGGCATAAGAATGTAATTCTGTCCTTTTAAGTTATATAGCTTCATTATATTATAATGGTTAGGTAAAACATTCAAGAACTTTTAACAAACATGTGTCTAATGCCTATACCTGTTTTCTTATAATTTGTTAGTATTGTTACCCAAAATTCATTAATTTATAATAACAAGATGTAACCTGTTAGTCAAGGCCAGCAGCAGGAATAGCATGAGGCAGGAGATTTCAGTTGCTCTTGATTTGCTAGCCTCTTCTGCCTCGTACATTTTCTTCATTTGTCAGAGCTAACAGAATTCCACTAGCACCGAGCTCAAACTCCCTTCAAAATCAGAACATGAAGCAAATGAAGCTTGCCCTTTACAATTGCAACTTACCACGTGGCCTTAATGTTTATTTTTTCCTTAACATATGTCTAGGATCTTTTAAATTGTTTCAAAAGGAACATTTTTCCCTTTTCTTTTTATTTAAATATAAGCCTAATACTGAAAAATAATATTTTATTTTTGTGTACAAAACAACTGAATAATACATCACAATAATAACTTAAAATCCCCAAATAAATAGTTAAAAACAAATGTCTTGCAGATGTGTTGTCTTCTCTGATTGATTTCATCATAATTAATCTCATCATACTTTACCATATACTCTACACTACTCTTCTCCCAGATGGTGTGGCATATATTGCTTCTTCTAGTTGCTCTGCTTCTCTATCATCAAGGCTTTAAGAAAATCACAATTATGGACTGCAAGATTTGTGCCTACAGTTCTCACTGAAACAGGGTATTCCTGCTGTGTTCTCCATGATCAAAAGCAAGTGCTGCCACTTGACGGAGGTCAAGCAAAGTGAACGGCCTTAATAAATACCAAGCCACACACACACACACACACACACACAAACACACTATCTCGTACACATGAGTTAATATTTTATTGACTGCTGCAGACACCTGGTGTTCTCTGTGGATCGCATATCAACCTAATTTCAACAGGGTTAGTGCTGAATGCTTGTACAAGACTGTGGTAGCCTCATTTGATTTTCTCTTTTGTAATTTCTCAATACTGTCATTTTTGTAGATGAGCCATCATTTTGAGTTGCAAGTACACCCACTTTCTGAGAACAAAAGTAGGATCAGTCCCAATAATAACTCGTAAATCACTGAGACATGAATTAATTTACTCCTTATCATGAAGACTTTCATGGGGTGAAATAGCTTTCCCTTGCAAGTTAGTCTTCAGGAGCGATGAACTGTTGTATTAAACAGCCTATACCATATAATGTAAAGGGCATATATGTGCATATTTTTTCTTCATGATAAATTGAGATAATTGGCAAATCCTGAATCATGACTAAAATAACTTGTTGCACATTTACTTTGTAACCAGGTGAAATATTCCAGACAGTAAGAGAATACAATTGGATGCAATAAATAATGTATTTACACAACATGCTGTAATCAACAGTTATTCTTATATAGTTATAAATAATGAAATACCACCCAAGTAATATCTTTATTATTAGGATCTGGCTGGATTACATTTTAATGAGAATGGTGCCAGAAAACATGCACAAACAGCACTGGGAGAGTTTCAATATGCAGTTGCCTTTACTAAATCTAAAAATAGGGTGGTCAAACGTAATTTTAGATTTTATGAAAAAAAAAAAAACAAGTCAAATCGATTTTTGTAATCAGTTGTCAAATAACTTAAAAATATCTGAAATGAAAACATATTAAAAAATAAACTTTTTAAATGTAAAAAAACAAAACAAATAAAACATTTTTTGTTTACGCCTCTGTGACTTTGAGCTTTCGTAATTGAAGTACTGAATGAAAAATGTATTTGTACTGAATTTTAAGAAAGAATGTTACTCTAAGCTAAAAGACAGCTTTAAATTGGAGGTCAATGTTTTAGCCAATGTGTACAAGCCAGCCTCTTGAAAACCGCACATCTCACTATGGGCAGAATGTGGTATGGGTGTGGCACCAACACAGCTGATCTGTGACAGCAAAAGTGGGCACGAATCCTTTTTAAAGGCTATAGCTCAAAACCTGCATACTACTGGCTTGTATAAAAGAGGGTGTATTGGACTTAAGAAAATAAAAACATATCAGTACTGCTTTCTTTTTTTAATTAAAAAAAAAAAAAAAAAAAAATTTTAGGCATCCACAATTTTTCGGTGTTATTGTAAACTGCAATAACCAAACTATGTACATTGGTTTGATACATTGACATAGATATTATATTTATTATATATATATATAGATAATATATATATCTATATATATATATATATATATTATATATATATATATATATATGCATATAATATCGAGTGTATTAATAATACCGCTCAAATTACCTAATGATTTTTAATGGCGAGGTTTAACTACTAATTTTGTGTTACCTAAAACTCACCAACACATATTTGTTTAATTCTGAAAAAAAAATTATCCTTGACATCTGCTTAAAATTGTCAAGTGATGTGAACAAAAGTTAAATAAATAAATAATAAAGAAAGGAAGATAAAGCAAATAAAAGGTTGGCAGTTCTAAACCCCCATAAAATAAAACTTGAATTAATTGAAGTGCATTTTTACTACCCTGAAAGACAGCGATATACTAGTTTCTTTTTTCATTTAAAAAAAAAAAAAACTTTACTTACATGTTATCTATTTAGAAAATACATTGTCAATAGTTTGTTTAAAAATATGGTACTAATATAAATTACATACAGCATTTACATGTAAACATTTATATGTAAACGTTTAATACCTTTCGTTGAATAGACTCTCAATTAAAACAACGTACAGTCGAAGCCTCATAATTGCATTAGGCTTGGGACCGGTGTGACGGTATGTACATAACCGGAGTATGCAGATAACAGGAGTAAGAGAATACAATAGCACACAATGACAATGGGTCTATACGTGCGTGCACACATATATGTAATACCATTGATAAAAAGAAATACATGTTAATAGTACGGTCCTGGAATCTCCCTGTTTGGAACTCCTGTGTGATTCCGTGTGTTGATTTGGACCAGAGTTCTAAACAAACTGTCGTTCCCTTTCAATTCAAAAATAACCATCAACGTATGGGACATTGTCGTCAGGCAGTAGGGATTGGCTGAGCTTTATAGCAAAGCTGCCGATAGGCCTCTGTGCGAGCTGACGTGTAAGCCCGCCCCCCTGTGAGCTTACTATACACAGCGCGCGGAGACTCTCTTCCTCTTTTGTCTTCAGCATCGGTAGCGGTAGGTACTAGAGCTTGTAAGTGACTGTTCTCATTTAAGCTTAGGCTTGAGAAGCTGGTTTTTGCCCCTTCTCTGAGTTTATTTCAGTTGCACTTATTATTGGTAAATTTTGGTTTATATAATTGTGTATATATTTTATATATTACTTTATATATTCCTTCACACTTTGCTTCGGCATTGCGTTTTTGTTTACCCTCGTGGTCTTCGTCTTTTTTTAATTATATATTATTCTATATTTATTGTGTGTTTTTTGGGTTATTATATATATATATATATATATATATATATATATATATATATATATTATTACGCGTGTTGTTGGCTTTGGCCACGCATGCATTGCAGCCTCGGTCTTGCCTGGCTAGACCGCGTGTGTGTGGAGTCTGCTCTGTAGCCCTATTGTACGACCTGCCCTACAGTCACTCATACAGTACACTAAGCACTTGCTGCAGTGTCCCAAAAAAAATATAACAAAATAAAAATAATCCCTTTTCACCATTAAGAAGACGACCACCAAGCACATACTCCCTTAAGCACCAAGGTAAGTCTTCACCAAATAAGACACTGTACCAGCACTAGCAACTCCTCTCTGTGGGTCAGCTGATGCTTCTCGATGCTTGGTACTTGCACTCTGTGTGGTGTCAGTGCTTCGGCGCTTGGTGCAGAGCTCCCGCGCTTGGTGCAGCGCTTCCACGCTTGGGACTCGGCGCTTTGGCGCACGGGGTTCGACGCGCACACCTTGGTGCTCAACGCTCAATGCTTCGATGACGCTTGATGCACGCACCTCGATGCTCAGCGCTTCGACGCTCGGTGCTCGGCGCTTCGACGCTACACTCTCGACCCTCGGTGCTTCAACGCTACACGCTCGACGCTCAGTGCTTCGACGCTACATGCTCAGCTCTTCCATGCTACACGATCGACGCTCGGCGCCTCGACGCTACAGGCTCGGCACTTTGGCGCTCTGACGCTCGATGCTCAACGCTAGACGCTCGATGCTCGGCACTTCGACGCTCAACGCTACACGCTCGGCACGTTGGCGCTCTGACGCTCGATGCTCGGCACTTCGACGCTCGACTCTCGGTGCTTTGGCTCTCGACGCTCGATGCTCAGTGCTCGACGCACCTTTGATGTTTGCTGTGCAGTGCTCGACGTAGATGTCGGGCTTCCATCGTTGCACATCCTGTCAGGCAAAACTGCCTGCCAGTGACCCACATGGGGAGTGCGTGGCATGCCTCGGGCCAGAACACGCCGCATCCGCGCTGGCAGATAGGGCCTTTTGCCACCTTTGTCTGGCTTCCAGACACGCGCCCTTCGGCAAAGGGCTAAGAAAGGGCACTCCCCTTCTTCGGGATCTTCCCACACCATTTCAGCCCCTGGCGATACAGAGACAGGTCGGGGGTGGTGGAGTTAACCTCCAAGATGTCTCAATTCATGGAATTTATGATGGGGCAGCAGTCTATCCTCATGTCCTTAGCCAATGCAGTACCTCGAGACCCAAAACAATCCACTGGGTTCGTCGCCAGCCAGCCAGTGGCTCCTCCACAACTTCCACCGGCCGCCTCCCTTCCACTGCAACCTCAAAAGGACTGGGATATCAATGCGCTTTCCAGGGATGCATCTGACATCCTGGAACGGGACAGTATAGAGGCTGACGTAGCCTCCCAGCACTCAGATCAGGACACTGAGTCCGAGGTGCTGGATACCGATGACCCTATGTGGTCTGTGGTGGACAGAGCAACCCGCCACTTGGGCATCGATTGGCCTAAGACAGAGCTTCCCCAGCGATCTCTGTTTGAGTCGCCTTCAGCCTAGTCCCATCAGTCCAGGATGCTTCTGGCATTTCCGGACTTTGTTAAGGAGGTGCAGTCTACTTGGCGGGCTCCGGCCTCTGCTCCTGCGACGTCTCGCAAGGCTTCGGCCTTTACTATGCAGGGGGCCAGTGATGCTGGTTTAGAGTCCTTTCCACCGGTGGACGATGCGTTCACCACGTTAGTGAAGACACCGACATTTGCCCCAGTAAGCAGTGCAGGACCACAGAGGTACACTTGAAGAAAGGGTACTCTGCGGCTGTGGAGGCAGTCAGACTGTCTAATATAGCCAGTCTACTGACGGTTTACCAGGCGGCACTCCTTCAAGACCTACCTGAGTGCCCTTCTGCGGCCCTCAGAAGCGAGCTAGTCACAGTCAGTCAGCTGCTGGTGAAACTAGCCCGGGCTCAGGGCAGGAGCATCGCATCTATGGTGGTGGCCAGAAGACAGCTCTGGCTCTCGCAGGCGAGAGTGCAGGAAACTGACAAGGCCCCTTTGCTGGATGCCCCAATTACACCCGGACACACATTGGTCCAGCGGTGGAGGAGATGCTGCAATGCTCTGTCAAGGCGTGGGAGGCGTCGCAGCAAATGGCTAAGATGTGGCCAAATAAGCAGTTCCAGCCAAAGCGGCCTCAGGAACATCCATGGCGTAGGACACCACCACAGCAGCAGGCGCAACCACGGGGTAGTAGGACCTCCCCCGTAGGTCCATCAGCGCGCGGCCAGCCTGTGTTTGCAAAATCACGGCGCGTAGAATGGCGCACTAGAGAAGGTAGCAGGCCACGTCCTCGTGGCTCTGGTCAGGCCCCTCATGAGTTAGCACAGCCAAAACAGCCCTGAGACATCCAGGCAGCTGTTAGCCCACCCTTACACTGTTCCACAGCTCCAGTTCTGGCAACAATACACCAACAACATTTGGGTGCGCAAAACTATATCCACCGGGTACACCCTTCAGTTCCGGTTAAAGCCTTTCCCCTTCAGGGGGGTGGTCGTAACTGCAGTGAAGGACTCGGTTCAGTCCTCAGCTCTGAATGTGGAAATTCAGGCATTGCTCAGGAAGCATGCCGTTCAACAAGTATACCCTGCTCTGATCGACCAGGGGTTCTATTCCAAATACTTCCTAGTGCCCAAAAAGGACGGCGGGTTCAGCCCTATTTTAGATCTGCGAGTACTGAACAAATGCCTAAAACGGTTATCTTTCAGGATGCTTACGCACAGGCACATCATCCAGTCGGTCCGACAGGGCGACTGGATCACCACCGTGGACCTGACAGATGCATACTTTCATGTTCCCATCTGCCCGGGTCACAGGAAGTATCTGCGTTTCGCATTCCAGTGCAGGGTGTCCTCCCATTTGACCTGTCACTAGCTCCTTGAACCATTTCCAAATGTGTGGATGCCATTTTAGCTCCCTTGCGGCCTCAAGGCGTCCGACTGCTGAACTATCTGGACGACTAGCTCGTCTTCGCGCAGTCGAAAGAGCAGTTGGCACAGCACACAGTGATGATTACAGACCATCTTCAGCAGCTAGGTCTGAAGGTCAATTCAGAAAAGAGCCGCCTCGTGCCAAGCCAACAGACCAAATTCTTGGGTCTGCATCTGGACTCAGTGTCCATGGAAGCGACCTTGTCAACACAAAGAGTTGCCTCGCTGGAGCGGTGTCTCTCTCTGTTCAGGTTGAGAGAGACAATAAGCATGGAGCTGGGTCAGTGCATGCTGGGGCTGATGGCTGCCGCCTCACAAGCCCTTCCTTTAGGCTTATTACACCAGAGACCCCTACAGGCCTGGTTCAATGCCTTCACGTTACATCCGCAGAGAGACAAACAGCGCAGGTTGACAGTATCCCAAACCTGCTGGGAAGCACTATGCTGGTGAAAAGTTCCGTCAAACATCCGCCAGGGTGTTCGCTCGGGTCCCATCTTCCGGAGGGAGGTGGTTACGACCGACGCTTCCAACCAAGGTTGGGGAGCAGTCTGGAACAGCTCAGGGACCCACGGAGTGTGGTCAGGACCCTGGAGGTCAGCCCACATCAATGCTCTGGAACTCAGAGCAGTGGACCTCGCCCTCCGGCACTTCTTGCCAGTGCTTCTAGACAAGCATGTGCTGGTGGGTCGGACAACACCATGGTTGTGGCGTATATCAACCGCCAGGGAGGCCTACGGTCCCCCCGCCTTCACCGAATGGTACCATAGCTGTTGCTACAGGCACAGCCGTGTTTGACCTCTCTGCGTGCAGTTCACCTACCGGGCAGAGTCAATTATGCAGTGGACCTCCTATCCAGAGGAGACCCTCTTGCAGGGGAATGGTGTCTCCACCCTCAGGTGGTAGAGCGCATCTGGGAATGGTTCAGCATAGCGCAAGTAGATCTCTTCGCTTCGCGAGAGACCACGCACTGACCTATGGTTCTCGTGAGGGACCCTGACAGCCCCCTACGAGTCGTTGCACTGGCTCACAAATGGCCGCCAGGTCTCCTATATGCGTTTCCACCGATTGCAATGCTACCCGCCTTCTTAGAGAAGGTCAGGGTAGAGCAAGCGACAGTGATCCTGGTCGCTCCTCGGTGGCCTCGGAGGATATGGTTTCCGAGCTTGGTGCAGTTGCTACATAGTCAACCGCGGGAGCTTCCCCTGCGAGCAGACCTATTGTCCCAGGCCGAAGGACGGCTTTGGCACCCGAAGCCCAAGCTCATGCAGCTATGGACTTGGCCCCTGAACGGAAGCGCCTGTCAGCCTTAGGTCTTTGGACGGCGGTGATTTCGACCATTCTGAGTGCTAGAGCACCCTCTACTAGGTTGCAGTACACGTACAAGTGGCAGTTGTTCCAAGATTGGTGTCTGGCGGGGGGCCATGACCCAATATCTTGTCCTATGGCAGTGATATTAGTTTCTACAGAAACTGTTAGATGAAGGGAAATCACCCTCTACACTTAACGTGTATTTAGCCGCCATATCAGCTTGCCATGTACGCATTGACGGGTTATCACCAGGTTGCCATTTTCTGGCATCGCAGTTCCTCAAGGGCGCAAGATGTTTGCGACCTCCAAGGACGACCAGTTTACCGCCATGGAGCCTTGTCATGGTGCTAGAAGCCCTTACCAAGGCACTACCTGAAGGCTAAGTGGATGTCCTCAGATCCCACGACCAAGCCAGCTTCCTTTTTCACCCAGGAACTCAAGAGCTGATGTCAGCGAGCTACCAACCTCTGGAGCAGTGGTTCCCAACCTTGGGTCCTCGCCCCCCTTAGGGGGTGCCAGAGTTCACGGGGGGGTGCGTGATCTCATTTGCTTTGAGGTCAAACATGCATAAAATGTTCCACTATAATTTAATTGTAAAATTAATACATTTTAAAATGTTATTAAAAATCATATGCTTGCAATGCCAAGGCCAATCTAAAAAATAATAATAATGGCAGAGAAACGTAAAAGCGGTAATTCCCCGAAAAAAAACTTGTGCACGTCAATGACCCTCAGTCAGTTTCAGCTAGCAGCTCGTTTTTCCTGCAGTCAGAGCATCACTATTTTATGAATAAAACAACATGTCTAAGAAACGTAAAAGTGCTGATGACTCATCATCAAAAAAGAAAGTAAGGCTATATCTCGAGAGTTATCTTAATTTCGGTTTTATTGAAGGACAGGACAGGACTCGGCCAGAATGTGTCATTTGTGGCGAGAAGCTAGCTAATGACAGCATGAAGCCAAGCAAAATGCAACGACACCAGGAAACAAAACAACAGGAGACTATTAGTGAAGGTCAGGATTTTTTTGAGAGGAAGAAGCAGTTGGCACTATCAAAAAGATCCACAGACATCAGAAAAGCATTTGAAAGAGCAGGCAGTGATTTACACAGAGCCACAGAGGCATCATTTGAGTGTTTGCTATTAATTGCCAAGGCTAAAAAGCCGCACAATATTGGAGAGCAGCTAATCAAACCCGCCTGCCTGAAAATTGTAGAGAGGCTGTGTGGCCCACAGGTGGTGGATAAAGTGAGAACCGTCCCACTCTCTGACAACACTGTCAAAGACAGAATTGATAAAATGGCTGGAGATTGTCAAAATCAGCTGCACTAGAAGCTTAGGAATGTTCCCTTTGTCATTCAGTTGGATGAAACAACAACAGTGTCAGACGAATCCGTGCTCATTGTTTATGTGCAATATATTGACGGTGATGACTTGAAACAAGACATTCTTATGTCTACCAACCTAGCCACAACAACACAGGCCAAGATATTTTTATAGCTATGGACTCTTATCTCTCGTCCAACAATCTGCCCTATGAGAATACTGTTGCATGCTGCACTGACGGGGCTGCAGCGTTGACGGGCAAAAACAAGGGATTTAACAGCCGATTGAAGGAAAAAGCCCCAGGGTGCGCAATTTTCCACTGCATGCTACATTGCCAAGCATTGGCCAGTAAAAAACTTTCGGAAGACCTTAGTAACACCCTGGCACTGTTGTTAAAGTTGTAAACTTCATTAAGGCTCGCCCTACTAACGAGAGACTGCTTGCCCAGCTGTGTGAGGATGAAGAGCATCAAACACTGCTGTTGCACATAGAGGTACGCTGGTTGCTGTTTGGACAAGTGCTTGTGCGTTTTATGGAACTGCAGGAAAAAATAAAGGAATTCTTGTAAGATCACAATCGACCACTGTGCAAACAGCTGACTGATACGTTTTGGATCAAAACGGCATACCTAGCGGATACATTCACTCTCTACAAGAGACAAACAAGCGGATGCAGGGTCCTGAATCAAACGTCATGCAGTGCAAAGACACTCTCGACGGTTTTGTGCGGAAACTGGAGTACAGAGTTGGAAAAATGTCAAAAGGAGAGCTACAACAATTTCCACTGCTGATGAAACAGTCTGGTGGCACTGTGCCTGCGTCTTTACGCACTGAGTTTACCCGGCACATGAACATGCTTCGGGAGGAAATTAAATCCCATTTTGCCGATGTTGACGAATACTTATCAAAGGAGTAATGGGTGATGGACCCTTACATTTGCAGTCTTGAGGACGTGGAATACCTCGGCTGTGAAGATGATCTTGCTGACCTTCAAGCCGATTCTGTGTCAAAGAAATATTTCCATGAGAAAGGATACAAAAAGTTTTGGATTGTCAAAGGACATGCTGTTGCACCCAGACTGGCCAAACACGCAGCTACAAGGGTTATTCTACCATTCAGCACTACGTACCTGTCTGAGACGGCCTTCAGCACGCTTGTAACAATAAAAACAAAAGCCTGTAACAGGCTCGATGTCCTCCAGAACTTTAGGCTGGCTGTCACTAGCATCACACCTGACATCCCATCCCTGGTCAGAGGTATGCAGGCCGAAGGTGGCCATTATTTTGTATATTAGTTATGATTGTAACTTATTGTTTGTTATTGTTACTTATTGTTATTTTTAAAACACATACATTATAGTTGAGTCAAAACCAGTGTTCACATGATGTGCATGTGTGTATGCAACAAACTGCCCCGTTTCAGTTAATTTAGTCTGAGGGAGATCTAGGACAGAGCTGTATAGGTGCTGTTAATCACTTATTATGCTGATAATGAATCATTATTATTCTTTTGGTAACAATGTGTGTGTATAGGCCTGTAGTTAATTATACACAAAGATAACCAGGGCAAACCAAAAAGAAAAGGAAAGAAAAACTATAATTGATGTAAATTTTTACCAATAAAGATTTGGAATGAATCATTTTATTCTTGTGTGTGTGTGTGTGTGGGGGGGGGGGGGCAGGGGGGGGCTCAGCTTTTCTTAGATACAAGTAGGGGGGGCTCCAAGGAAAAAAGGTTGGGAACCACTGCTCTGGAGGACAAAGGCCAGCCCTGCAGGTGTCTGCTCTGAGCTCACTGGGTGCCTGGACAGCATGAGGAGAAACAGCCCCCGCCGGTTTTACCTCCCTAACCAACGGGAGTGCCAAATAAGACATTTTTCAGCTGTCTTTCAGGGAAATCAGCCATATATCATGACTTTGCTGTGGGAGACTGTGGCAAAGTGCCCCGCCCCTGAGTTTATTTTGTGTTGCATGTTGTGTGTTAATGTTGGTGTATAGTCATTGATACACGGGATATAAACAGGTCTGTGTAACACAAGTGTTTAAAATGTATATTTGTATTTAGGTACGGGGAATTGCACTTTATTAATTCACGTGCAGTTGTACCTTGACTCCATTTGAATGACTGATTAGCAATTGAGTCTCAGTACGCTACATAAAAGCTGTATGCTTTCATCCACTCGGGGTTGCGTGTTCGGTGAATGGAGAACGGGATTGGAGATGGAGGTTAGAATAGTAAGAATAGTTAAAATACAAGCTCACCGTGTTTTGTCTGTGTAGTCCGTTTTGTTTGTCTCTATTTTGGCGAAAGTGCTGTGTCCTGTGTTTTGTTTGTCTTGCAACCTTTTATTTTCTGCTTGTTTAATTATTAAATGCTGAGCGGTACCAATCGCTCAGCTTCACCAAACTCCACCGCTCTGTTGTTTATTTCCTGGTTCCTGGTTTCTGGTCTGATGTCACCCACTGCAGCCATCTTTGTGACAGAGACTTATAGATCTGTATTCCTAGAATTTCTAAGATTCATCTCAGGACTATAGAGCGTGCTCTTAGTTAAATGGTAAGACGTTGGTATTTTAACTGTCTGCCATTTCCATTCGGTTCAATAAGCTGTGGTGCCAAATCCTTACAAATTTGATAAAGTTGCTATATGTTATTGCATTGGTACAGTAAAATATAACTGACATAGCACTCATAAAACGATATCTATTCACCCTTTAAATTATTCCCCTTTAAGCAGACCTGATGATATTTATCTCTGTCCAGAGGGACTCTGCTTGTATAGCCAAAACGGACCTTCATCTGATCAATCTGTATGCTGATTCAGAAAATGTAATTTAAATGTAAATTAGACTATGCTGGGCTTTTTTTATTCATTAGAATAAGAGTTCAAAGCAAGTCTTCATCCTATTATGTTTTATTTAGTATAAACTTTCTCTGGTGGATTTTAAAATTTGATTACAATTTAGGTGTTTATCAAAAATGCAAACCAGTTATAACAAATACGTATTTGAAATAGCACAATTAAAAGAGTATAAAATGTAACTAATTTATGATTATACATAATTGTCTTAATCCTCTTGTTTTAGTTTGTGTCTGGTGATGTATTAGAACCACCCCAGGGTGGTTTGATATGATAATTTTAACACATCTAGTTATTCAAGAGCAAGAAACAATAAACATACAGTAGCGACACAAATTATGGAAACAAATGCTTTACAAGACGACCGAGAGTAGTGGCCCGCTAGTTAATTACCTATTCCTTGGGCCATTCATCCCCTCAGCACAGTATTACCACTATATATATATATATATATATATATATATATATATATTATATATATATATATATATATATATCCCTAATCCTTACCTCTCCAATCGTGAAACTAAGGCAGGGTCATTAATTTCATGTCTGAGTCAAAGTAGACCAGTTCTATCTATGTTTTTATTACTGTAAGATTATTTTTGAGAAGATAATTCACCTTTTGCTTGTGCTTAGTGCATACAGAATATCAAAGAATGGTTGACATTTCCGTATGCAGTACAATTGTGTATTGTATTTTTTCTGTACTATGTCCAAAATACCGCACAACTTTTTTGTAAAGGTAATTTGTTAGGTTTACTTTTACTTAATGCTTCTGTTCACTTGGGGAAAGTCACACTTTAAAAACCACACCCCATTGTGATGTCATATCATTCTAACCCCATTTAACAAGTACAAAGAATATTCCACTGTGAGGTCATTTAATTGCACTCATACCAAGCAATTATGACATCATAATTGCTTTTTAACTATCTATGGGATTATACTGGGTGTCAAGTAACTGAGCCACTTAGAGCAGCTGAGTGAAAAAAAACAAAAAACAAAACACTTAACGGTATATACAGTGCGTTCTGTTTAACGTACAATGTTCATAGGTAATCCCAGCATAGCTTTTTTTTAATGTACTGTATAGTCTGAATGGAGATATCAAAATCCCTGTCTGCCTATTTTGCTTCACCTCCCCAATCCTGGTGCCTGTATTTTCCGCTTACATTTTATTTATGAAGGGGTATACATTTCTTTAAAGTAATTATTTTTAAAAAAAGGAACACAATTATCAGAAATCACTAAATGTTAAAATTAAACATGCAAGATATTTTTTGGCCTTGGTCCCTAAACACGCGTTTGTCAGTAACAACACACTCTGGGTGGACGACGCAAAGGCTTTTTTCGGCCTAGATTTTGAAAATGTTGAATGTTGAATCTTTGTTATAAAATATTATCTTAAAATAGTTTATTTGTTGTCCTTTGAAGAAAAGTTAAACGTTTATTAACCAACCGATCTAGTGATTACTCAAAAGGAAAAATAAAAAATAGAGCTTTTAATACAGAATAGTCAACAAGAAAAAAAAAAAGGCTTACAGCAAATGTTCCAAGTCATTCACCTTTTTGTGTTCTTAACCTTTATTTTGCGGAGACACAGTCGGACAAAATTGGGCTACAAAGGCAAAAAATGAAACTTCCGGCACAAGTGTGGAAAATGCCATCAAGTTGGAAGTACTGGGAAAAGTAAACATTGCAGCAGATTGACAGTGAATATGTACAGCTCCCTAATAAACAAGTAGAGGAAAACAAGTATGTGCTGTCAAAAATAACGTTATATAGAACAGACAAGAATTCAAGAGAATATAATAATAATAATAATAATAATAATAATAATAATAATAATAATAATAATAATAATAATAATAATAAAAACTATTTTATATAGCGACCTTAAAAGCATTAGTCTCAGAGTGCTTAACAAAAGAAAATACAACAAATAATCAAAACACAGAACCCAAACACAGAAATAGAATCATAAGAAAGCCTTTCTAAAAAAGGAAGTCTTAAGACTTGATTTAAAAACACTCAAAGTAGCAGAGTCCCTAATCTCTACAGGAAGAGAGTTCCACAATTTAGGGGCATAGCAACTAAATGCTTTGTCGCCCATAGTGTGTAGGCGAGCACGAGGGACACTCAACAATCTAAGATCATGTGAGCGGAGGTTGCGGGTAGGAGTATAAAATGATAAAAGATCAGATAAATAAAGCAGGGCCAGCCCATGAAGAGCCTTATAGGTAAGCAGTAGAATTTTAAAATGGACTCGGAACTTAACAGGCAGCCAATGCAAGGCCTCTAAAACAAAAGTGATATGATCTCTGGTGCAAGACCTGGACAGAATTCTGGCTGCAGAGTTCTGGACTTATTGCAGTCTGGCAAGGATGCAATTTAAGACACCAGCAAACAGGGCATTAGAGTAGTTCAACCTGGAGAACACAAACACATGGACTAGTCTTTCAGCCGCAGGCTGCGAAAGCATAGGTCGCAGCCTAGCTATATTTCTGAGGTGGAAAAAAGAAACCTTGACAATGGTCAGTACATGTGGTTCAAAAGTTAACCCAGGATCAAACATCACAGATTTTTTCATTTTAGAAGTAAACTCAAGCATGGTGCCATCACCAGATATATTTAAGGCGTTAGTTTTACCTAGCTGGCAAGAAGTGCCTAGCAACATTACCTCAGTTTTGTCACAGTTCAGGTGTAAAAAATTACGTGACATCCAGTTTTATATCAGAGATACAAGCTGTAGCAGAGGCAGCAGCAGCAATGTTAGGTTTAGAATGAATATAGTTTTGGGTGTCATCAGCATAAAAATGATAATTCAAACCATATAGTCAACAGTGAGATTTGTCCTTCTTGAAAAACTTTTAAAAGGCACACTTCCATGCAATAGACCACGATGTGCTACCTCTAAATACATTAAAACCTGGAGAGACATCAGAGACACAAAATCATCATTCAACATCCATTAACCTTTTACATGCACATCTAAAAGAATAGTCCACTGCATTATCTGCAAGAGATGCAACAAACTGTATATTTGGGAAACTAAAAGGCGTTTTTCAGACTGCTTTGTGGAACATTTACGAAGCATTTGAATCAACGCCACTACATTTCCAGTAGTCAGACATTTCACCAATGAAAATCACACAGCAGAAGACATTATCACCTGTGGGACTAGTCAGTGCTATGAAACAAATGCAGATACATTGAATGTAGTCCACAAATGTTTTTTACAACACAAATTAAATTATGAAGTCAAAAGCTCATGTTACTGGTTACTGGAATATGCTTTATTGTATTTTATTATGGCTTATTTTGTAGTTGTGCTGAAAATGGCCAAACACACAGTTCAAGGCTCAAACCAAATAGTGTCTAAGGGCAGTTTCACACCTAGTTCGGTTGACTATTTAATGTGGGATTGAAGTGCGGTTCAGTTAGTTTGGAGTTATATGTGAAACCTCCGAGAACCATGTAATCAGTATGTTTGCCACTTTGTTCCTTTGTGAAACCAAACATATTCCAGTTCACTTGGAAACAGACAGCTCCAAAAAGCGAAGCAAACTGTGGAAGTGACACAAAGTATAAAAGGAGAGCTTGAAGCACCATTAGGAGAGACTGCCAGGGAGCTGGTAACAAAGGAAAGTGCTGTGTGTAACCAAAGAGCAGCTTTGGTATACAATATTCAGAATTCAGGTCTGTAGGAGGTAAATAACCATTTGTAAATTATTACATTTCGCACTTGAAAAGGGAACCTTTTAGTTTGTTGTTGTTATGGTAACCTTTATGCTGAGGTTTTTAGCCTTGGACTAATTGGAAATTGTCAGTAGGTTTTCATTAGTCTATTGAAACTACATGATGTCAATAAGGCAAGCCTAATCCTCATTGTAGCCGTAATTCCCACAGGGAGTGGGGGAAGGAGGAGGTCGATGATTTCCATCACCTAACATTTGCTGTCAGATATCTTGACTCCAGCTGGAATACAAGATATTTGGGTTCTATCAAACAAAATAAAAGACCTCTAACAGAGCTGTTGCCACAATCTTTGAATGGCATTGATCATGAATCCAGTAGTTAAGCAAATATGCCACTGTAACCCTTGTGAAAATATATTAGTTAAATCTATAACGTTTTGCTATGGTTTATGTTCTTTGGTGTTATTTTTTCTAGTTCCCACCATGTCTCTCTTAATATTCGGGGGGGGGGGGGTTTGATTCATGCTATTTAACAAAGAACTGAAGAAAAAAAATCTTTGTCATGTTTCAACTTTATACATTTGTAGTGTAAGTGTTCATATTTATTTTACAAGATGTTGACAGACATTTGAATCTTACTATTAATCATAATTCAAATACCTTTTTTTTTTTTTTTTTTTTTTGCAAACAAATAATTAACCAATACAAATGCAGAGAATACTTGAAATGTAATTTATCCTTAAATAGCCATGCAGGTAGGCTATAGAGCACAATTAAAAAAAAAAAAAAAAAAAAAAAAAAAACAGATATAAGAACACAATGGAAATACACTGTAGGAACAGGTTAGAAACTAGACTGCAAAATGCAGAAAATGATTACTTAATCATCATAGGGTCATGAGAATTTGACGTAATACGCACATATCACGCACATTCGTCACACTATAGCAAGTGTGCAGTTAAAACCTTCCAGGTGGGTAAATCACCTTCTCATCCATGGCAACAAATCTGAAAGCCATACCATCTTCTCCGATAGCTTCTTGTATCACTTCTATGCTGATGATGCCAAGATCTTCCTCTCCTTTCCCACATCTGACTTTGACATTTCCTTCTGTATCTTTATCTGTCTCTTGGTCATCTCCTCAAACTAAACCTCTCCAAATCAGACCTCCTTTCCTCCCCTCTTCCTTCCCCTCCACTAATCTCTATCTCTCTCCCTCCTAATCCACCAAGAACCTTGGTGTCACCTTTGACCCCTCCCTCTCCTATTCTCACATTTTTACTCTGGAATGCACTTGTCACTTCTTCCTCAGCAACATATACAGAATTTGCCCCTCCCTCATCAACTACTCCATGCAGCTCCTAGTTCAGGCCCTGGCACTGTCCCACCTTGATTACTGCAACTCCCTCCTGGCCAGCTTCACTGCCTCTACCAACCGTCCTCTCCAACTCATCCAAAACTCTGCGGCTCACCTTATACTTTCCATTCCTCGTTTCTGCCATGCTACACCGCTGCTCTGCTCATATGCAATTCAAAATTCTTGTACTTGCATATTGCTGTCTTGACCGTCCTGCTCCCTCCTATCTACAGACTATCATTTCTCCCTACACCCCCCCTCGCCCCCTCCGCTCCTCCACCTCTGGCAGACTAGCTATACCCCTCTCCGCCCCCCCACCTTCAGAGCCTGCTCTTTCTCCACCCTCGCCCATCAGTGCTGTAACGACCTATCAACGGATATCAGGACTGCTCAGTCCCTGGCCAACTTCCGGCGCCGAAAACACACCTGTTCAGACAGCATCTGTAAACATCACAACTCTCAATCATACTGGACTATATGGCATCAGCCTAGTACTGTACTAGTACTTGCATCAGCTTGTACTTGCACTGAACTACTCCATACCTAACCGCATTCAACTCCTAACTATAACTACTTACTGTATCTTGTAATTGATTTTACTCTTATAGGTAACCATACTCACTTTTTTTGTAATTGTTCTTACTTGAAATCATTCTCATCCATTTACCATACATACTATGTGTTCTTACTGGACTTCACTCATATAAGCAAATATTTACTATAAGTTATAACTGCTCTTACTTATATATTACTGTATTCTTTGTTTCTCTTACTTGAATTTGATCTTATTGTACTTTCATAACTGCTCCTATCTGTATTATTATATTCTGTAATGTGATTGTATACTGTGACAACTTGTAATGTGATATTTTATAAAGCGATACTTTGTACTGTGATATTTTGTAACAAGCAAGTGTAAGTCACCCTGGATAAGGGTGCCTGATAAAAAATAAATAATAATAATATGTTCATGAGACTCCAGCAATGAAGATCCCACTTCTGATGTAACCTTGTGCAACTTTCTACTATAACTAAAGGCCTTATCAAACAATTCTTTATAACAACTGAGATCTACCGGGAGTGGCAAAATAAATAAATAAATAAACAAACAAACAAACAGACAGTACAAGGGGTTTACAGACCTCTTAATTTTTTTTGTGTCACCAATTTCAATGTGGCCATTTGCACATGACTCAATTATGGTTCTTATATGTTAGTTGTTTTAAAGCATAGTGATAAAATAAAATACTGAAGCTACTATAAAGTAATAAATAAATAAAAAACAAAAAAGCCCTTTGCAATAAATAAACAATGAAGCCCTTTGCAAAGCATAGAAAGATATTTTTGTCCTTTACACTTTTCTTTTTCATTTTCTTGTTTAGTGATTGAACTTTTAGCGAAGCTGTAAGATAAGATTCATTTCACTTGCTTTAAGTGGCATCTATCATGGGTATCTGCCAAGAACAGAAAAGTCACAGTTGTACCCCAAAAAGAATTAGATTAGCATACAGTGCTGAGAAAAGGTTTGTGAACCCCAATAATAATTCTGGAAATTCCATAGTTTTACCATGATAGCCTTCTTGAATCAATACTAGTCTTTTCTTAAATATCCAAAAGGGGTTATATTAACCAATTGCATGTATTTTAAAACAAAATGATGTATGAATTAGATAAACAATGAGTACTTAATATTCAAGGTATGTGAAAAAGTAAGTGAACCCCTGGTTTTATCAGCTCAATTAAGGGGATAATTAGAATCAGGTGTTTAAATAATTAAGTAGATCTTCAGGGGTGAGTTTGGGAGGCCTCACCCTATATAAAGATCAGAAACTTTGTGAGTTTGGTCTTCACCATACAGGTGTGTGGAAACATGTCATACCACAATCAAAAGAAATCTCTGAGGACCACAGGTTATTGATGCTCATCAGTCTAGAAAAGGTTACAAAACAATTTCTAAGGATTTGGGCCTCCACCAATCCACTGTCAGACAGTCTACAAATGGAGAAAGTTCAAGACCATAGTCACTCTACCCAGGAGTGGTCGTTCTACCAAAATCTCTCCAAGAACAAACCAAAAACTCATCAATGAAGTCAAAAAGAACCACAGAGTAACATCCAAGGATCTGCAGGCCAACCTCGCCTTGGCTAATGTGAGTGTTCTTGACTCAACTATCTGAAAAAAAGGACAGCCAGGAGGAAACCACTGCTCTCTAAAAAGAACATTGCTGCCCATCTGAAGTTCGCCAAAGAGCACACAGATGATCCACAAGACTTCTGGAACAATGTTCTCTGGACAGACAAGTCAAAGGTAGAACTTTTTGGCCTCAATGAGAAACTTTGTTTGACAAAAACCAAACACTGCGTTCGAACAGAAGAACCTCATCCCAACCACAAGGCATGGTGGTGGGAGTGTGGTGGTTTGGGGCTGCTTTGCTGCCTCAGGACTTGGACGGCTTGCCATCATTGACACAACCATGAATTCTGCATTGTATCAGAAGATTCTAGAGGAGAATGTCAGATCATCCATCTGTGAACTGAAGCTGAACCAAAAGTGGGTTATGCAGTAAAACAATGATCCTAAACATACAAGCAGATCCACAAAAGAATGGCTGCAGAAGAAGAAATACTGCGTTTTAAAATGGCCTAGTCAAAGTCCGGACCTAAACCCCATTGAAATGTTCTGGCAGGACCTGAAGCAAGCTGTTCATGCAAGGATGCACTAAAATGTCACCAAGTCGAAGCAGTTCTGTAAGGAGGAATGAGCCAAAATTCCTCAAAACCGATGTGAGAGACTGACTAACATACAGGAAATGCTCAGTTGAAGTCATTGCTACTCAAGGGGGGGTGCCACCAGTTATGGAATCTAAAGGTTCACATACTTTTTCCACACATGGATATTGAATGTTGAATAATTTGTGGAAAAAATATTGAAAAAGTATTATGTTTTTGTGTCATTTGTTTAATCAGATTATCTTTATCTATTATTAGAACTTAAATTAAGATCTAATAACATTTTAGGTTTGAAATATGAGAAAGTACTAAGGGGTTCACAAACTTTTTCTCGGCACTGTAGCTGGCAATTTGTGTCAGTGGTCTCCTAAATTATTGCTGTGGGCTACAAACCTCAGCCCCAGGTTTGATCGACCATCCGTAAAATGTGTTCAAAAAAACAGATATAGGTATTAAGATCAGTTTGCTGCAAGACTTACAGAACGATATTCCAGAAAGTTACAAAAATGCCCAGGTGGACTGGAACATTCAGAGATATTAGTTTAACTAATATGGACTACAGCTACACTGGATCCCCAATAACAAAAAATATAACATTCTACTGTCTAGAGCGTTGCAATCTCCCTACGCAACTCAGATTCAGGCATTTATTATTATTATTATTATTATTATTATTATTATTATTATTATTATATTATTATTATAAAATAATAATATGTAGTGGGAAATGTGGGCGAGAAGCATAGCCTATTGTAGATTTACTATCAGTATTTTGAAAATGTAAAGTACCTAAAGTGCTGGATTTTAGCTCTATAAACTACCATAAGGATCAGAATTGCTGAAGCTACTGTTTCCTGCTCTAATAAACCCTGTATATAATAATAATAATCTTTATATAGCACCTTTCATAGTAGACCACCATCACAAAGCGCTTTACAAGATACGAGACTAGGGTGTGTTAACTATGCATCAGCTGCAGAGTCGCTTACAACAACGCCTCACCCGAAAGACGGCGCACACGGAGGTTAAGTGACTTGCTCAGGGTCACACAAAGTGAGTCAGTCAGTAACTGAGCTGGGATTTGAACTGGAGACCTCTTGGTTACAAGCCTGTTTTTTAAACCACACAGCCTCCTAAATAGATTATATATTTACATGTATTATATGAATATATTAGAAGTCGACACAGGTACCCGTGTGGTTTTAAATTACCCGACGGTACCCGGGTCTCTTTTTACTACCTGGGTTTTGATTTATTAATTTCAGAATGTAAAGAAAATGTAGAAAATATGACAATACTGTAGCGATCTGTGCATTTGTGTTTATGCACCGCATTTCCTGCTGTATGTGTGTGCTACTCCCTCCCCGCTGTATTCCGCCATTGCTTGTTTAAGTTTTGTGTGTGTATTCCCGTTTCACGTTACCAGCTGTCTGTTTGTCTGCCTTGGTCTGTTCCCATTGGTTGCTATCTGTGCACCTTCAAATGTTGTTATTTGTCTGGCTGTGCCGATAGGTCTCTGGTTAGACAACGTATAAACAAGCTTTTGCATTAAGCCTTTTCTTAACTGACAGGATATCAATGTTTTACAGTACATAAACAGAAATGTACGGATCGCTACATGATCTATATTTGATGCATTTTGACGGTGCATTTAAATTTACTTGAAAAATTGAATCGTTTCTAGCAGTTTAAAAACGAAAAACACTAAAATTATCAAGGGAATAACATACTGCAAACAAGGGTTACTTCAGAACTAAACCTGTCTATTTCTTTATCGGTGTTGAGCATGTAGGGAAAAAAGCTATTGTAAAAAAAAAAAAAAAAAAAAAACAGTACGACCTATAAAATTCTGTTCATGGTAATACATGAATAGTGCAAAGCGCTTTTTCTTGTGGAATGTTGGTATCTATTTATCTATTTATTTATTTATTTATTTATTGGTATTTGTGTAACGCTATGTCTGGGTTTTTTTTTTTGTTTTCCTGGCTTTTTTTTTTTTTTTAATGAAAATAAATAAATAAGTAAAGCTGGCCAAACAGGGCAAGCTGCACTTGGAGTACTTCAACAATCTAAAAAGTTATTGCAAATCCAGTTTTAAAAAGCTGCACAACATCAGTAGTTGCACAGTCAAATTGGACCAATGACAGAAATAACCATAACCCTAAAAGTCTCATATGTTAATATTAATTTGGTCATTTCAATTTTGAAGGATCCCTTCTTTCTCTAAAAGAAAATTACATGTAAACCCAAATTGCTCAAAAGATACGACCAAAACTGTGTGTTAAAAAGGTGAGATTTATTTTTAGTTTTGCATTTAAACCAAGACATAGATGATGAAGATAATGCATTTTTAGGGATCAATTTACAAAGCCTAACCCATCCTGAAGTAAAAGAAGCATTTCCCATATTAAACTCAAGGTGAAGCTCACAGCCAGGTTTACTTCTGTATGTACCCAGTCAAGCTGAGCACTCACTTAAAGTAGGTGTCACCATATGCAAATTAGTTTCTCCTGAAAAAGCATGAGTCCCAATATGTAGTATCTAAATTAGATTTAAATTAACTATGCTGTGTTAAGTTCTGCACCTATTGTGTGTCTGTTAACTAAAGAAAGAAACTGATAACTTCCCAAATCTACAACAACAAATAGTCTTATCATCTGAGTAACCACTTGACAAAGTCTAAATGAGGTACCTATTTTTAGGGGCGGGGCATCCAGTGCAAAATGCATCTCAACAGCTGTCACTATTTATTGAAAAATCTAAAAAGGTCTACCTGGCAAAAGCCTTTTTCAACTAAGTTCACTGCATTATTTTTGTCACATTTATTGTTTGCTTCATACATTTTTTGGAGTAGTGTATTTTCTTTATAGCCAACTTTTATTTGTTTACAATTTAATGTAAGCTTTATACAAATATAAACCATAAGTAAGTACTTTCAGTTGACTTTTCAAGGCTTCAAAATTGGAGCAAGATAATAGTTGCTGTGTGCTAATAATTCTAACCTGGCTCAAGAATTGAGTCTGTGTGATAATGGACTAAATTATGTAGTTCACTAGGCAACTGCAATCCTATGTAATTGCAGATCCATTATCACCAAGCAATGGATCATGTCAGCTATTTACATATTACCCAATGCATTCAAACGTAAAAAAAAAAAAAAAAAAAAAAAAAAAAATTCAATTTTCCGAGCTACATAAGCAGCTAATTGATGAAGATGGAAACCAAACAATTTTAGCTAATCAGTAAAACAGTGAATTACCCATTTATCGATTTGTCGTCTTCTTGAATAACTAATAACGTAGAGAAAAAATGCAGTATTTTACCCATGCAAATGGTATTGAGGAACCAGTAAAGCAGCGTTCTGTGCTACTGCGTGTGTGGCACTGCCATCTACTCTGTGTTACACTTACTCGTAATGCCCAGATTGTCTACTGAGGTGCCGTATGAAGAGTTTAGTGGGTTGTCTGCAACGCCCTTTAAACCCCAAACCATCTGCAATTACACTGTGTAACAAAAAAATATATATATTTTTTGTTCCTGGGTAGTAAGTGTTATTTCCTAATTTCTTATGCCTCAAAAGTATAGAACATGGCTATTATTCCCCACAAACTTTGCTTTTGTGACCAGGACAGTGATATTTCAAAATATCACTATTTCCAATGGGAAAATGGGCAAATGTGTGTCTTTTCGTTCACATAAAGTCAGAAAAAAACAACATATGAATCCAAATTAACATGTATTTATACTAAAGTAATACAAAGATGACTATAAAAGATTTAGAAGTGAGTAGTTTTCCGAGATTTACAATTATACTGTAAATACAGTATAATTGTAAATCTCAAAAAACTACGCCTGCAGAAAGACAAATGCATTTTTGCTGCGAAACAAGTGGAGTTTCTCAGTTTTCATGTGGATCAACAAGAAATCCTCCCAACCAATAAGAAGTTGAGAGCTACTTAGGATTCACCAACACCTTGAAACAAAACGTAACTGTTTTCTGGGACTTTTACAATTTTACAATTGTAACAAGGCAACCATTCTGGAACCAATGCATTTTCTCCTTGACCAGACTGCAACACGTAAATGGAACACTAAACATGAACATGCATATGCCAGAGCAAAGCAGCTACTACAAGCTGATGATGATTGGCTCACTACAAGAACAAGTCTGTGGTGCTCATGTGTGATGCTTCACCTTAGGGAGCTGGAGCATTGCCGAGTCACACAGGACCAGATGGATAGGAAGCACCAATTAGCTTTGCATTTTGAACACTAACCGCAACTAAAACAAAATGCAGCAAAAAACGACAATACCAACCAGTATTTGGATGTCACTTTGTGATCTATGCAGATCATAAACCACTGCTTGGATGCCAAGCCTATACCACAGGTGCTGTCACCAGGCAGTTAAGATGGAGTTTGATGCTGGGAGCCTACGACTGAGTTGTGTTACAGGCCAGGAGGACAATTACAGCTAATGCTGATGCACTTAGCCACCTACCATTTGCAGACTCCCGATTCTGAAGTACTACCACCCTGTGAAGTTTTATTATTGGAAATTGTTCCTAATGCACCATTGCATGCTGAACAGATTACTGCACTTACTGTTAAAGACCTTTTTTTTAATCCAGAGTACCACATTGGATTTTGCATGATTGGATAGAAAATTGGTCGACAGCTGCTTTACGCCGTTCATTTGATGCAAAGGGAGTTGTCAGCGTACACGGATTGTATTTTATCAAGGAGAGGCAAGATTGTCCTTATTATGGTGGACTCTAAGTCTAAATGTTTAGAAATCATCATGAGTTCTATGTCAACAAAAACCATCATCTCCAGTCTGACAACTTTTTTTGTGAAATGTGGTTTACCTGATGTAAATTCATCTGACAATGGCATCGACTTTACGTCAGCCGAGTTCCAGCAATTTGTCCAGCGCAAATTTAATCCATCATGTGGACCTATCACCCCTCCTCTGATGGGCCGGTAGAACACATGATACAGACAACAAAGGAGGCATTGAAGAGAATTGCAGTGGGGGGTTGGCCAACACAGTAAGGCAGATTCTTTCTTGCTCAACATACTATGTCCCACTCAACAACTGGGAAGGGTTCTGCAAAATTACTCATGAATAGAAGATTAAGAACTGCTTTAGATTGGTTACATCCAGATATGCATGCTGATACACAACAAAAGCAAGAAGGAGCTACTCAGCAGAGCCAAGGCACTCTTCATTTGGTCTGTCCTCAAAATCTAGTGCACATGGGAAATTATGTTGCCAGGCCAAAGTGGATCCCTGCTACCATTGTGATGAGATGAGAGAAGGAACAGCAGAAGCTGTTATTTTGTTGCCATCAACTGAGCCAGCTCCATAGACTTCAAGTCACGAGCCCCATGATATGCAACCGCCTGATTAACAGTGCCAACACCACTGATACCAGAGGGAGACCCTACTCTTCCTGTCTTGCTATCTAAGACACCTGTTCCAAGAAATGAAACAGCTTCCCTGTAACCCCAGTGATCCGACCCCATCGTTATTGTGCTTTTGCCCAAAAGACAAGAGGATGATGTGGAGAAGCTGCAACTAGAGAGAAGCGGAGTTAAAAATGCATTCATGTTCTGGTGTTCCTAAATCATTGTATGAAACCAGTTATTACGGCAATCAGATTCCTGCCTACTTATTATAACACAACAGCTATACATGAAGGGGCCATAGTAATAACTTTCTTAATTAGATTTGAGTTATTTCAAAAAGATTTTCAAAGTGCATTTAAACAGCAGACTTGTGCCGTGTTATATTAGGTTTGTAATATCCATCCAAAAAAGCAACACACAAAAGTATGAACAAAAGTATGCATTTGTTACTTTATTTACAGTGATAATAACCAAACCTTAAAAAAAAAAAAAAGTTTGCAATATTAGAAAAACATTCTCAAAAGGCCTTATCAACTTTCTCTAGAGATGGCCTAGTTCTGGGATATGTATTTTTTATTTTTTTTCACTTTCTAAAGCACAATTTAAACCAAAGAGCTCATCGATTACAGGATTAACTAAAGAGTTTAATCATTTAAAAACAAAGATAAACATAGCATAAAAAATACTACATTGTTGCGTTTCAAAGAATTAAAGGGAGTTCAGTAAATTTGCAAAATACTGGGTCTTCTATTTGAACACTTCCTAGTTAGTTATTTACTAATTAGTGTCAGTTTTAATTTAGCAAAACTCCCCCATACTTCTACGTTTTTCATCAGGAAATATCCACTCTTGTTAAATACAGCATACATTACAGAAGTCTACTTAAATCTCAAGCTCTAAGTGTGATCAGAAACAAAATCATCTGTGTGTAAAACTGAAGACATCAAACAAACACATATTGTATGATTCCGAGATCAGATCTTCACCATACAAATACAACGAAATTTAAATCTATGTTGTTCTTTTCAAAATCTCAACTTTACATTTTTATTCAAGTCACTTTAAGATGCCAAATGATTAATCCAACTAACACAGCTTAACTTTGCTGTGAGCAAGGTCAAATGAAAGCTTGGGTGATTTGTTTACAACTTCTAGGTTGAAACTGAAATTGTCAGGATACCATTTATTGAATTGCACTAGAACGTGGACTGCATAATGACCCGATTTATTAGGCTTGATTTCATGCCATTAGAATTTGAAAGTATCTATTACGATTGGAATTTGAAACAGAACCACATTCTCTCTGTGACAAATGTGTTTCTATTTCAGTGACATTGATAAGGACTTCTAGTCTAAACCTTATCCAAGATAATTGTTTATTTTATTTTTTTTGTATCCATCCATTTGTTATATATTTTTTATATATATATATTTCAAGAAAAAAGGCTTCTTAAATGTGTACAATTAGTTTGTTTAAAAATATTAGGACTTACAATCCAGCTATGTATTCTGGTTGCTGATACATGCCATCTCCAGTCATATCAGATATGTTACAGTATCTTAGTTGTTCTGGAATGATATCACTTTTACTGCAACAACACATATGGTCAGAATATTCAAAAATAATTCAAAATTAAGAATCAATACGATTTCCAAAAACTGATGGTGAATGAAAGAATCTCAACAGACTTATATAACAAGCTTAGCAAATGTACCACAAACGAGTCTGTTTTTTAAAACGACCAAATCTTTACAATTCATCATAATTTGTCACGTGGTGCCAAGACTAAACAGGATAAAATAAAGCCTGGTACATTGCTGAATGTGCTGTTAAATTGAATTACAATATGTGTTATTATTTAAGGGGTTATATGCTAAAATATTGTTTGAATTTGTTGAACAAATTACCTTCTAGAAACTGGATGCGGTTTTTTTTTTTTTTTTTTTTTTTTTTTTAATTTTAACTTTTTATACTTGCCATCTGCCCGTTATAATATGTGGACCGAGTAGAGGTACAAACTACAACCATAACTTATCATGAGGCATTATAATGGAACCACACCAAATTAGGAAGTCTGTATGATCCATAATCTATGTCCATCAGACCACATTTTTAGGCATCTCAGTTTTAAATCCTACATTTCATTATTATTGTTCTGCTTACAATACCTTCTCGAACACCATGCTTTACCACGCTTTCACATATTATATTGTTTTATTTGTTAATTTTATTATTGATCCTTGTGTTTCTATTAGTAGACTGAGTTTATTGTACAACAAATGTACACTATTTTATAGCATATACATTGAGTGAAACAGTGGATTCCACTTTCATTTTAACTAACAGATCAGTACTATCAAAGTTAAAATTAATACAGGGGAGAAAAAATGTATAATGTAAATAAAATACATAAAAAAAAAGGTGAAAATAATGTGGTCTAATTATATTTGCACGACAATGCACAGAAACGATTCTTCAAAATCATCTAATATGGTTTATATCTTCTACATACTGGTTTATGGGTTGGTTCCCATGATCAGTCTAACTTGGTCCACTTGATCATATCAGCTAAACGGATGAACTGGATGTTCAGATTAGTAAAGGGCAATTGGGGATAATTTTGTACAATTCCTGGAGATGTTCTAGTCCTTAAGTTGGTCCACTTCTAGTGGACTAAAACACTGGTACGCTGAATTGACCCATAGTAATCCAAAACCCACTTTCAACTCATTTTCTAGTAATAAAATTATTTATAACAATCTAATGAGCTCTTATGAGTGTTTATTTCTGCACCATAAAGACCATCAGGACCTATCCCAGGAACCAAGATGATGATAACAATTAATTTGGTATGACTGCAGCAACTAGATAAAGGGGAGATTTGCAACACCATGATTCCAAGGACTGCAATTTTACAAATTTTATTATAGGATTGGATAGTAATAGGTCCAGAAATTGAGTTGAGTTGCTTGAAAGAAATTTTGCCTTTTGCCTACCATCTAGGCAAAATTATTCATATTTTTATAAATAATGAAAAACAATAGTTTATGGAAATTTTTGTTTATTACTCTACATAACGTTTGGTTAATAACAACATATTGCAAGTTTCAAGTTTTATCATATTACAAGAAACTATAATGGAACAATACACAGAATACATAAGTAATTATTAATGAAACTACCGATAAATAGCACTTTATGCATAATGAGTGACGTGTACATTATGTTTTGGCAAACATAAATTGCCAATATCATAACAGATTAACAAGAAAGGTTGAATGTTACTCATTTAGCACAAAATAGATATTATTAGATGTGTCTGATGTGCAGTTACCTTCATTCGTATGTACACATTGAAAGATGAAAGTGATCCAATTCTAATATGACCTACCTAGAAAAGAAAGCCGATTTGGAAGATGTGTAAACCTCACCTTCCAAGGAAAACAAATATACCCTTTTTAATAATTATTTTTTTTTCTTTCTAAAAATAAACTTGGGTAACCTGAAGTTTCAGTTCTATGACCACTAAAAGGGGGAACAATACATGTCAGTCATGTAGATCGGTCATGTGGGATTAATTTTGAGGTGTAAAATGAAAGCCTGGATAAGGTGGGGGAGGGGGAGGGGGAGGGGGTTGAAAAGGCACATTATGCAACAGTGGAGGGGGGGCCATCTCATGGTTTGGCCAATGCATACTCATATGAGGAGGAGGTGGGAATGGAGGCATATTGTTGGGCCATGGTTGCTGGAATTGTGGTGGGTAGGGGCAAGGCAACATAACATTTCCTTGGTCATAAGAGCGTGGTGGTGGAGGCCGAGGCGGCATCATTCTGTTGTCATAGGGCGGGACACCTGGAGGTCTGAATGGTCTGTTAGAGTTGAGGTTGAATGGCCCTCTTGAATAGGAGAATCCTCTGCCTGCAGGGTTTGGAAAGCCTTCCTGTTCAGAAAGACAGTTGTATCCCCAGCCCTGGTACCCTCTCTCTTGTCTCAGAGGAGCCTGGTGTTGCCACCTACACTGCAAAGGCTCTTCGGCATTTTTGTCTGAAATTGGGAAGGAAAAATAAATAAATAAATAATCCTTATTAGAATAAATTTTGACATTTACAATAATATATATATATTATATATATCTAGTAAGGATAAGTGATATAAGACTAAACAGCAATTTAAAGAATATATTTATATCCTAACTAAATTTTTTTGTTACACCTGGCTCCTATAATCTAGTTTACATTCCTCACTATAATTTCTGATTTGGTATAAAATATTCTGATTTGCTTTTGTGGACGAGGAAAGTTACAAGAAATAGATGTCTACAATTATTTATTTTCAGCAATTATTTTTATAAAACTCCAAAAATGCTAATTTAAAAGTATTCATACCCTTTGATGCTATGATAGTATTGTCTACAAGGTCTGGAAATTCAATATGATAAACGCAAAACCCAATTCTAGAAAATTCTAGAAAATGCAGGATTGTAGGAGAACATTCTTAGAGAGTATAAAAGGGTTAGGCATAGGATGATTGCTGTCATTATCAATAAGCCAATATGGGAAAAAGTAAAGAGCTATCTGAAGACCTTAGGCAGAAAAGTATTTAATGTCATAAAGCTGGAGAAGGATACAAGAATATTTACAAGGATCTAAGTATCCCAATTGAAACTATTGTTTCTATTATCAAGAAGTACAAGACTGTCACAACGCTCTCTTGGTCTGGAAGAAAGAAGGTTCTTTCACTAAGAACAAACAGAATTGTGAGGAAGGTTAATAACAATCCAGGATTGACTGCCTAAGATATTCAAAGTGAATTCCATTTGAACCATAGGTAGAGTATTGCATGCTGAAGGTCTCAATGGTCTTACGAAAACATTACAAGGACAATCACTTTTAGCAAAAAACGGCATTCGAAATGGTGCATACGAGTTCTGGTCAAAGGTTTTGTGGCGTGATGAACCCAAAAAAACCTCCAAAAAACTACTTGGTCATGCTGATAGTCGTTACGTTTGGATAAAGTCTGGTGAGGCATACAAAGAAAGGAACACCATACTTACTGTTAAGCATGGAGGTGGTAATAGCCTTCAAATGGGGCTGTTTTTCCTTCTAAAGGTACAGGAAATTTAGTTCCAATAAATGATAACACTTGATTCCACAGCATACCAAAAGATATTGGGCAATCACCTGAAAGAAGCCCTCTGCTACAAAACTTGGTCTAACTCTTTGCCGTCCTATGTCGGACCAGATCCGACATTACAATTTTCTCTTTCCAATCGTAAAAGCACAGGTCTCTAGTCGTTTTTCCCCGGAAAAAAGCTGAGAAAACCTTTCAATGGCCAAAAAAAAAAAAAAAAAAAAAAATAGGGGGCGTTTCTCACAGCCCCATGCATTACAGAGATAACACGGACATAAAGGAGGTAGCTGCTTCTGCATCCAGTGCTCAAAGAATATCACAGACATTTTAATTTCTCAAAAAACACTAAATAATCATGCCATATAGATATATACACACACACACACCAATGGAAATTTAGAGACACACACAGTTGAATCCCCATTACCCAGGTCTCAATATTAACTGAACCACCCCTTTCCAAGTTGCCACCAATAGCGCACACATGGAAATGCAGTACATATTCCTGTGTACTTCCTTGTAACTGTTCCATTAGTGCTGCAAAATGGCTTCAACTGCCTCAGGAAGCAAATGAAAACGTGTTGTATTAACTTCACTAATTAAAAGAAGAGATTTCAGATAAAATAAGGAGTGTAACTGAAAAAAATTGCAGATGACTATGGTCTGGGAAAGAGCACAGTATCTAGCATTAAAACGCAATGCTGAGCAGATTATGAAATATAGTACAACTAACTCATCTGATTCTACTCATGGGCCATCATCACGGAAGACTATGAAACAAACCAAGTACGCTAATCTCGATGAAGTTGTCTATTGGTGGTTTATGCAGACAAGAGGGTAGGTATACCTATCAGTGGCCCTTTGCTGTGAGAATGTTAAGAACTTAAATCAAACTCTGAGAGGAGGTTAATGTTTCACTGCTAGTCAGGGATGGCTGGACCGTTTTAAAAGCGTCATAACATTCTTACAATCACTGAGGAAATGTGATCTGCCAATTCAGGGGTTACTGTTGACTATAAAAAATAAATTAAACATATTATAAATGAGCACAACTCAGCACATATTGGGTGCGAGAAGGACCCATTTCACTACCAAAGTACTATTTTTGATCTTGTTTTAAAAGTATATAAAACGCAAGAAAGGTGGAAATTAAAATTCAGTGCGTTGAACTTAATTCACTGAAGTCCAATGATAAATAAAAGCACAACAATGTATATAGTCTGAAGATGACAAAGATCTTGCTATATCATCGGGGTGTGGAAAATCAGTCACACAGTACATGTTCTGTCAAATGTGGACAACTTGTGCTTTGAAAATAGTATGTCAGTGATTTTTCATTTTTTTTTTTTTTTAATTCTTTTCTCTAGCTTTAGCCAGGAAGTGTCTAATGTGTCCACAGCCTAATGGGCAAGTCATAAATGTACGACAAATAAATTACAGCCTAATTAAACCAATTTCAAAAATAAAGTTGCATAATGAAGCGCTTTATTTTATTAATAAATAATCATTACAGTAGCCTACAACATCATGCAGGTAGGAAATGGGGCAATGAGATCATGAGATCATAACAAAAAGCCTAGATTTGCTGTAATGAGTTTATATATATAATTGAATGGAAAGAAAAAGCAGGCTTTACATGAAGCACACAGACAGAATGGAGTGGAAGAAATCCGGCCCAAGATCACACTGCCCAAAGGGGCACTAAAACAAAAAACTTAAAAATGTACCACACAATTACTCTGTCTCCAACCTACATATTAAAAGAATCACCATTAGATGTGTTTTCACACTTTAATTGTAGTTTTCCATATACTTAATGAAAAACTGACAAAAAATGAAAGTGTATGTACACATGTATGTGCCTTGTTTTTGGCTTAACAATGTTTTTGAAAATCATACTTGTTCCCCCATAAAAGTACTTATTTTGAAATAAACAAATCTTTTGATGATGTGCGATTAAAATAAATAACAATTTATTTTATGTTGTTAATTACAGTCCATGATTGATTTATATGTGTTTTACATGTATCAGCTAAGTGGATGTTGTATATACAATGTAGAAATACTGTACAGTTGTCCCCAAAAAATGTTACTAGAAGTAACAGGTACCTTTTTAAGGGTCTTATACACAGACCTATTCATCATCATCCCCTCAGAACACTTATCCTTGACGACACCTCTGTGTATGACACTTACGATTAAACTTGGCCTAATGATTACAGAATATAGGTGTGCACAGATTATGAACCCAATATCTCAAAATAAGGGACACCATTTGATTTAACCAAGGAGTTTCCATAACAATGAAAATATGGGATATTATCAGTTGAATTGGCGACAGAACATACAAGCTCCACAGTGATACTTAAATACTCACTTAACAGATTTTGTTCAAATCTTTGTTTTGTCTGAGGTTTTTTCTTCTTTTTTTTAAATTCTTTTTCTTTTTCATCATCACTGAAATCCAAAGCCTAGAAAATGAACACAAAAAAACATTGGTGATAGTACCACTAATGTAATCAAAAATACATACTGCTGCTAGCATCCTTACTGGCTTTAAGAAAACTAGCACACATAGTTCACATTATATGCATTACATTTACATATGCTGGTAATTAGTGTTGGGGCAAACATGGGTTTTTCATTTTAGAATTCAAATATTAATTTAACTTTGAATGAGCTGGAAAACAGTATAATGCATATTATATTACAGTAAATATCTACTGGGAATAAAATAAATCCAGTACCCTATCAAATCACCAATTAAGGAAAGGAGAGAAACAGTCATCCATAGAGTATAATGTGTGTTTGTTATTTCAGATTTCACTTGTGCACTGGCTTCCTTTGCACGATTGAAACGTCTAATTCCCTTTCAATTCTAATGACAACCATTACCGAATGGGAAGAGCCTCTCTGATCGTCAATCTCCAAGCAAATATACAAAAGCTGTCCTATCAGGGCCCTGCTGTGAGAGGAAAGTCCCTCCCACCTCCTGTTGAAGAGGGACGTCCTCCCAGTAGCACATCGCCATTTTCTCTCTCATCTCTCTGAGACAGGTCGTAGATAGCTTTGCTTTCACGTACCGAATTTGGCTGATTTCTTGGATTTATCCACAAATTAAGAAATAATTAATGGTAAAATTGTGCTTCAAGCGTGTCTAAAAGAGTGCCCTTGTTTTATTCTCGTGTCAGTTTCTGACTAGAGCTGGTTTTGACCTCTCTGAAGAGATTAGCGAGCGGCCACTGCTCTTTCACTACACAAGGCCTTGTGTAGTTGATACACCGTGCGGAGAGCTGTTGTAGTGCTGTAAGGAGACTCCTCAGGCTCGCGGCGTCGTTCTCTACACCGATTTAAATCGGTCACAGGGACCAACGAAAAAAAAGCAGCTTGGGCCTAGCGCCCCCTTCAATCCTTGGCTTTCCTAGCGCGGTTGCACTTGACCTCAGCGACAACGCCGATTGAATCGGCTGCATACCCCGGCATCAACCGCGATTTTTCCCGCCGATCACGAGGTTGAAAACAACAACGCCTACCCGGTCCCGATTGACTAGGCACCGGTGTAAACACCTTCGGCGCCGCTACACCTCAGACCCGACCGTGCCTACCATCGAAACCGACCTTGGAACAGGTCCACTCGGCACCGACTGTCTCGGCATCGACAGTGCGTTTCTTGGCACCGATTGATTCGACACCGGTGAACCACTTCGAAGCCGTCTACAGCCCGGCACCGAACGAGCTATACGTCAGCATTGACCTTGGCGCATTTGACTCGGCACCAACCACGCTCTGTTTGACGTCAATCTCCGTACCGATTGATTGGGCACCAGGGAATAGATTCGAGGCCGTCTACAGCCCGGCACCGACCACGCTACACGTCAGCATTGACCTCGGCGCCGATCGACTCAACACTGATCTCACGACGCCGACCTTGGCACCGACAGAGCTTGCCTCGACGCCGATCCTGGCACCGACAGCGCTCGCCTCGACACCGATCCCGGCACCGACTGATTCGGTACCGGTGAATCGTCTGTAGGCTGCTCATTGAGCAGAGCAGTTTTAAAAAAAATAATAAAACGCAAAGCATGGTCGGTCTAGTCTACTGGATCCTCCGCTGGTTTCACCAGTGTGACCGGTGTGTGGCAAAATTGCCCAGGCAGGACAAGCACTGATCCTGCACCAGGTGCCTAGGGCCAGAGCACACAGCCAAGGCACAGGCAGGTGAGCTGGACTGCTCTCTATGTCACAGGTTCTCGAGGAGAACCAAGCGACAGCCCTATCCCCAGTCTCTCTCCTCAAGCCATAGGAGAATGAGATCTGTGGTCCAAGAGCCTCCGCAGAGGTCGTCCAGGACCCCCCTCCTCCCCTCCCGCTACAGTGACCAGGGAACTCTCCCGCACAACTGGGTCACCCTCCCCTTCCCCACCACCGGTACAGACAGCTCACAGGGAAGGTGAGATGTTCACCGCCAAGGCGGTACCACTCTAGGGGACGCTCACCAGGCACTGCTCCCCTTCCCCAGGGGACAGGTCGCCACACAGGCACCGCTCCCCTTCCCGACGCAGGCGCAGACGTTCACCGAGCGGCGTTTCGCGGAGCTGGCAGAGACTGTAAGGGCCCAGCAGACCATACTGGAGACCCTATTAAAATCTCAGGGCAGGCTGCCCCGTACCACCGGGCAGCCCCAGCCCTCACAGTCTCGTTCCCCGTCCCCTCTGCCTAGAGCCCCTAGCCTAGATGAGCTGTCCTTCACGGCGTCCAGGTTGGACGTATCGGACTCAACCACCTCTGTCGGATAGGCCACAGTGGGGAGCACCCTACCGCCCTTGCCACATGTGTCACAGAGGAAAGAGTTCTGGGAGATAATACAGCGTGCATCTGCAGCCACAGGCATCCCCTGGCTGGTGGAAAGGGGATCCGCTTCCTCCAGCAGAGAGGGCACCCACAGCAAGCCCTCCCCTTATGCCAGGACTTCCTGGATTTGGTGTGCTCCTCCTGGGGCAACCCGGTGTCTGCACCCTCAGCTTCCACAACAGCAGAGTCTCTGCTTTTAACTGCAGGAGCCCAAGAAGTGGGCTTAGGCTCATTCCCCACCATCTGGGACACGGTCACCAATGGGGATAAGGACACAACCTGCCCGTCAAAGCTTTGCAGAACAAGGACGCGACGCTGAAAAAGGCATACACGTTGGCAGCGCTGTCCGTGTGAGCAGCAAACACCATGGCCATACTGGTACTTTACCAGAACAAGTTGGCAGAGAGGCTGCAGGAGAGAGCCACACAGGCAGACACAGGAAAGCTCCAGGCGGTGGCTAAGGCGATGACTGACCTAATACGGGAGATAGGTCAGGCATCAGGGAGGTCGCTAGCGGCAATTGTCTGATGCAAGCCAAGGTCTTAGAGACCGAGAAGGTGGCGCTAACGGATGCCCCCATTACACCGGGGCAGACTTTCGGGGTGACTACTGATGTGAGCCTTGAGAGGTCCCACAAGGCCACGGAGGTCACCTCAAAGTCCTCTCGCCTTCCTGCTTACAGCCAGCGCCCAAGGTGGCATGCACAGCCTGCTGGGGCAAAAAGGTCTGAACACCGCCCTGCACCCCAGAGTAGACAAGCAGGAAGAGGCAGGGCCAGCGGCAGGGAACCATCGCAGGCCAGGGATAACCGGTTCTCCAGCTGGAGACCGAGGCTGGGGCCTAAGAATGGCCCGCCCCCTCCCAAACCCAAGGGAGACTGCCCCTCAGGGGGCCCGGCTGCCACCAAACCCCTCCACAACCAGACTGACCAATGGGAATGACCCATGGCAAGGCTGCACCCAGGACTCCTGGGTGCTATCGACTATGAGACACGGATATGCTCTACAATTCTGCATAGGTCCGCCACCCTTCAAGGGTGTGCTCCTCACCACCGTCGAACCAGTGAGGGCGATACTCCTTCAACAGGAGATCGCCAGTCTTCAAAGGAAGGACACTGTACGCTCGGTAAATTCAAGCGATGCCCTCAGCGGCCTCTACTCCAGGTACTTCCAGGTGCCCAAAAAGGACGGTGGTTTCAGACCAATTATGGACCTCAGGGTCCTCAACTTGTTCCTCAAACAGAGGAATTTCAACATGTTGACAGCACAGTGTATCCTCCCGTCCGTCCAACCGGATGACTGGTTCACATCGATGGACCTGCAAGATGCCCATTTGAAGACCACACAAACAAATTCTGTGTGCTGCCATTTGGCCTCTCGCTGGTGGCCCACACATTTTCAAAGTGGCTGAGGGGTATTCGGATCCTAAACTATATGGACGGTTGGTTGGTTTGCGTGCAGTCAAAAGCACGCGCAGAGGCGAACACAAAACAGGTCATAGATCATGTGGCGAAGTTAGGGCTCTCAATACATAAAAAGAAGAGCAACTTCGTTCCATCTCAGTCGACAGTGTTCTAGGGGATCAAACTGAACTCTGTGAGCATGCTTGCCTAACCGTCGGAAGACAGGATTCGGTCGTTGGAGTCCACACTCTCCCTATTCAGAGAGGACGCTCTCCTAAAGGTCAAACTATATCTAAGGTTATAACTAAGGTTGGGGCTGATGGCAGCCGCCTCGAGAATCCTTCCACTAGGGCTGCTGAGACTGTGCCCGCTTCAAGCCTGGGTGAATACGCATAAGGTGCACCCGGTCTGAGATTGGTACCGGCTGGTGCGAGTGTCCAGACAATGACGGAAGACACTGGAGTAGTGGCTCCGTCCCAGCAATCTGCGCCTTGGATTTCCCCTCGGATCCCCTCACAAAAGGGAAGTGATCACTACAGACGCCTCCAGCCTGTTGCTGGGGAGCGGTCCTGAACAGGAGAGGAATAAGAGGTCAATGGAAGGGACACTGGCAGATAGCGCACATAGATGCGCAAGAGCTGCAAGCAGTGAGCCTGGCGTTATCACATTATCGACAGCAATTGGCGCACAAACATGTGCTGGTTCGGACGGACAATACCACAGTGGTAGCCTACATAAATCACCAAGGCGGCCTGTGCTCACCAGGCATTCACCAAACAGTGCACAGACTCATGTCCTGGACGCACAGAAACATGTGTTCCATCAGGTCAGTTCACCTCCCCGGTGTGGACAAAAAGGCAGCAGACTTCCTGTCCCGAAGAGCTTCAGACAGCTCGGAGTGGATGCTGCATCCTCAAGTGGTGAAACAGATTTGGGAGAGGTTTCGATCGGCACGAGTTAACCTCTTTGCCACAGCCGAGTCCACTCATTGCCCCCTATGGTTCTCCATGGAGAGAGACAGGGGCCCCCTGGGAGTAGACGCGCTAGCTCACCCCTGGCCACAGGGGCTATTGTATGCGTTCCCTCCGCTACCATTATTACCCCTGACACTAGAGAGGATCAGGGTGGAGAGAGCACAGGTTTTGCTGGTTGCACCCAGATGGTCAAGATGCCCCTGGTTTGTTTTCCTCTCCGACCTGTTTTTGGATCAGCCGTGGCAGCTCCCACTGCGCAAGGACCTCCTGAGCCAAGCGGAGGGGCTATTATGGCACCCAAACCCAGCCCAGCTCCAACTCTGGGTCTGGCCGTTGAATGGAGCCGTCTATTCAGACGAGGTTTGCCAGATGCAGTAGTAGAAACACTACAGTCTGCTAGGGCGCCGAGCGCTAGAGCCCAGTGCTCATATAAATGAAAAGTTTTCCAAGACTGGTGCCTTGCCGAAGGTCACGATCCAGTGACTTGCCCGATTGAGACGATATTAACCTTCTTACAACACCTGTTTGACAGGGGAAAATCAGTGTCCACTTTGAAAGTATACCTGGCAGCAATATCAGTGTGCCATGACAAAAATGACTCTGTGTCCACTGGGGCACATTTCCTGGCAGTGCAATTTCTTAAAAGGGGCTCGGAGGCTTCGTCCTCCCATGAAAATTATGGTCCCCAGGTGGGATCTAGAACTGGTACTGTGGGCCCTTATGGGTCCCCCATTTGAGTCCATGGCGTCAGCAGAACTGCGCCCTGTTTCACTGAAAGTGGCATTTTTAATAGCCATTACTTCTGACAGACGAGTAAGTGAGCTTCATGCACTGTCCATCGATGACACATGTATGGCTTTCACTGGAAGTGACTTGCGGGTAACATTAACAAAAAATCCATCCTTTTTGCCAAAGGTGGTATCCTCATTCTATATTAACCAATCAGTGGTTTTGGAAACTTTCAGACCTCCCCTGCACGAGTCAGAGGAGGACTGTAGACAACATACGCTATGCACAGTTCGGGTTCTGTGCTGTTATTTGGATAGGACGGTGTCCTGATGACAGTCCAACCAGCTGTTTGTCTGCTACGGGTCCCGCTCTAGAGGTCAGGCCCTATTGAAGCAACGTCTAGCGCACTGGGAGACAGATGCAATAAGCTTAGCGTATGAACAGATTGGGGACATTACGGCCCATTCTACCAGGGCCAGGCAACTTCGTGGGCTTTCCTTCGTGGCACCTCTTTAGATGAGTTATGCAATGCTGCTACATGGACAGGTAGTCAGACATTTGTGCGTTTTTACCGCCTTGATGTGACAAACCAAACGAGACCCTCTCTGGGCTCTAGAGTTTTCCAGGCGGCATGCCCTTAGGCATCACGTGGGCTCTGTTGCTATCGCCGTGGGGCTGTACTGTCGGTAATCTGGAGCCACGACAGCTTTGATACAGCTTTTCCCATTCGGTAATGGTTGTCATTTGAATTGAAAGGGAACGTTTGGTTATTACCATAACCCTGGTTCCCTGAAAAGAGAATGACAACCATTACCCTTTGAGGTCGTGTCCCCAGTTGACCTGTTTTCGAAAGAAAATGGCGATGTGCTACTGTGAGGATGTCCCTCTTCAACAGGAGGTGGGAGGGACTTCCCCCTCACAGTAGGGCCCTGATAGGGCAGCTTTTGTATATTTGCTCAGAGATTGAACTCTTCTCGAAAAGGTAAGCCATGTTTCATTCCAAGTAAGGGAATCAGTCGTTAGTCCGCAATACCATTATATATATATATATATAGATATATATAATATATATATAGAATATAATATATATATAATATATATAATATATATATATAAACAGTAGCATGCTGTAATTTGTCTGTCCACAAAAACAACTTTGTTTCCATATTTAGTTTCTATAACTATTTTGCTGTGGCACTGCCTGGGAGAATTTTATTAGCAAACGCTAGTGCTAATTGAATGCATCTGTAAGGGGAAACTAGTAAACCCTTGACCTGTCTGACAATATTACTGTACTGTTAGGCCAAGCATGTACTAATACATTTTATTAAAAAAAAATGTAGTAACTGAAGTTTAAACTAAAACTGCCAAATATTAGAAACCTTACTTCTATGCATAACTGCATTCCAGTAATGGTTAGTTACTGTAGCCTAGAAGTGCTGCTGCTTTTTATCTGAAAGCGTGGCTGAGCGACACAACTTCTGAATAAGAGACGAATTATGAATGGGGAAGCACGAACACGAAAACGGACAGTTTATTTATTTCATTTCATTCCAGTGATCCACATCTATCTATCTATAAATACACACACACACACTTGCTGGAAACTAGTTTTTTTTCATAATTGACAATGTTTTACGTCGTATACAATATACAAAACATAAGGAGTACCAAAGCAATGTTCAAGAAAATTGAAAATTGTCTCTAAATCTTGGATTCCTCAAAACAGCCACCTTTTGCCTAAATAACAACCTCACAAACATGAGGCATTCAGTTAACAAGTTTCAGCAAGAAATCACCCGACATGTCTTCCCAGCTCTTCTGCAGCAATTCCCAGAGATGTAGGGCAATTGTGGGTAGCTTTGCTTTGACTCTTCTGTCCAGTTTGTCCCACACAAGTTCTATGGGACTGAGGTGTGGATACTGGGCAGGTCAGGTCATTAGATTGAGTTGTCCTTCACTTTCCTTCTTCGCCAGATAGTTCTTGCACAACTTTGAGGTGTGTTTCGGGTCATTATCTTGCTGAAGAATGAAGGACTGCCCAACTAGCTGTAATCCTGACGGAATGGCATGCCTCTGAAGTATGCTCTGATAGCCATACTGGTTGCAATTTCCATGGACTTGGTAAAGATCACCAACTCTGTCATCAGCAAAGCAACCCCAGACCATGACACTACCTCCTCCATGCTTGACAGTGGGAACCACACATGCAGAACTCATGCGCTCACCCTCTCTGCGTCTTATTAATACTCAGCGGTTGGACCCAAATATTTCAAATTTTGACTCATCGGTCCATAAGACCGACTTCCACTCCTCAAATGTCCAGTTTCTCTGTGTTGTGGCCCAGACAAGTCTCCTCCTCTTATTCTGCACTCTTAACAATGGTTTCTTTGCAGCAATTCTTCCAGTTAGGCCAGCTTCACGCAATCTCCTCTGAACAGTTGATGTTGAAACAGCTGTACTTTAGTAGCATTTAGCTGAGCTTGTATTTCAGGGGCAGTTAATCGCCGGTTTCGCAGACTTGTGACTCGAATGACCTTGTTCTCACCCTTGGCCTGCCTGACCTTGTTCGGTCCTTATGAGTGCCAGTTTCTTCAAAACATTTGATGGTCTTGGCCACAGCAGTTACAGACACTTTTTGTGATTTGTCTTAAAGATTGACCTTTATTTCTTAAAGTAATTATAGAGTAATTATAATTCTAGTCTTTTATATTATAGTCTTTTTTCTTTGCTTAACTGAGCACATTTTGCCATTTCCCTTACATTCAGGAATGACAAACTTGTGCCTATGCTACCTATATTTACAGTAATCATGGACCCTCACCTGTTAACAATAATTGGTGACAAAAGGTTAATTAGGTAACATGCTAGTTAACTCAGAGAACATAAGCCAACAAAGACACTTTTATACTTAGGCCAGTGTTCTAACACCATGTTATACACATTTCAGACTTTTAACTGACTTGGGCTTCAGACTGAAATCCCCTTGCTTTGGGTGACCATTTCATTGAAATTGACAAGATTTACATTTTAATTTAAAAATGAAATTTTTTAATGAAATTCACTTATGATTATCAGCTTATAGAAGCAAACATATCATATAATGAAATATTAAGTGTTTATAGACAAGTTTATCCAGTTAAAAGCATAGATAATCATGAAAAACCTGGTTTCAAGCAGGTGTACTCAAACTGTTGACTGGTACTGTGTGTAAAATATATATATATATATATATATATATATATATATATATATATATATATATATATATATATATATATATATATATACACACACACACACACACACACACACACACACACACACTCAAACCTGCTCACGCGACCACCTTTATTTAGAGACCACCTGGTCTAAGTGGCCACTTTAAATTCCTCTCAATGATAAAATAATATCTGTGCTTTTATTTAACTGTACTAAGCAACCACCTGTCTAACGCAACTAGCGACTACAATTCTCTTGCCCGGCAACGGACTCAAACCTGTATTAAGCACCCTTACACAGGGCTATTGCTATAAGAAAAAAATGTTTTTTTAAATGGTACGTCCTAACTTCAAAGAAATGCAGTAACCATTTTAGCTGCCTTTTATCCGTAATCAATCAAACAACAGCGCACTCTTGTAAAGGAAGAGAGAAAACCTGAAGAAACAAAAGGTCCTTCCTACATGACAGAGTTATTAAACTTGTAAAGACAGTAAGTGCCAGAAAAACTGTTGAAAAATTCAGCACTAGAAAGATGCAGATACAGCATTTTGAAACGGAAAGAACTAGGGCTTGAAGTTTTAGGTTTTTATTTTTGTTCACATGACCGTGTTTTGAGCTGATTCAATATTTTTACTAAACTGTTAATTACTTCACAAAGTCTCTTCTTTTTGCCTTGATGTCCTGACTGACTTGCTGATTGTGTTTCACCTTCTTCACTATTCGAACACAAGAGCAAGCAATAACATTAATCACTAACTTGCATTTCGTTCTGACACTTGCCTGGGAACTAGATAATTTCAAATGTGTCTGTTTCGTGTTGTGTTGATCTTTCCCACTAATTTAACAGAATGTTCTCATAATTAGGATGTAGCGGCTTAAGACTTAAAGGCAAACCGTTAAAAGGAAAATAAACAACAAAAAATTAAAGCCATACTTATATGAGAATCGAAAAAGATCTTATGCTGGCATTGGTTTTAAGTTTTACAGTGCATGTAAGACAAACAATTACAGGGAAGCATGTCAAAATTCTTAAGTTCTAGGCCCCCTGTGTTAAGAGACCACTATTAGACTGTCCCTTGAGTGATCTCTTAATATAGGTTTGACTACAATTTTTTTATATATATATATATATATATATATATATATATATATATATATATATATATATATATATATATATATATATAATACACACACACAGTTGAACAGTGGTAAATATATCATCCCAAAAGCTATATTTGTACCATATTCCTGAATGTCATTTTAAACACACATGCCTGTCTTGCCACAGTTTTACATGACGACAAGACAGCTACAGTCAACACGATTCTAAGGCACATGATGCACTTGTTCAACTGGGATATTAATTTGACAGCAGAGAAAAACAAGAGTGCCCATTTTTACCTCAGGTGGTGGCTCCTGGTCATTTTGCCAAGATGCATCAGAGCCTCTTTCCCTGCAAGTAAAAAAAACAAGCATTCAGTTATTACAAGGAACAAAAAAAAAAGTTCAGATACATTTTTTTTTAAATAAAAAAATAAACTTAGTAATCACTTAAATATAAGTATACAGAGACACATTTTTACTTGTGCCCTTTTCTTTACAAATCAGTGAAGTGGAGGTTCAGTGCATGTAATCCACAACAGTGCAGTCAGTATAAGGCAGCAGGAGCAAAAGGGAAACATCCTGTTAACAGTAGGAAAACAAACATTCCATGTTCTATTTTTTATTTGTATTTATAAGTCAAAATCTTTGTTTTCATTATTTTACATTGATGTTCTGTCCATCTGTTGGAAAGATCAGTCAACGCAAATAATGATTTGTCAAGAACAAACCTTAGTGCCAATATAGGTCTGCCATTCATAAACTAAAAAGTCATACGACAGCAATATGGCAACCATGTGAGGTCAAAGTGAAGGGTCCCACTAGATTTTGTCTTCAGATTTTTCCTAATGCTTAAATGGTTTATGAAATATTAGAGGTAGAATGTGCAGCAAATTTGGTGACATGTTTGCAAACTAATTCAAGCTCCCATCTGGTATTCCACGATCACGGGAAAAACAAAACAAACAAACAAACAAAAAAAAAAAACAGAATTTGCTCTCTTGCAGAATATTCCATTTTTTGCAAAGAACCAAAAACTTGAAGATTTTTCTTCATTGGTCCCTACCATCACCTGCAGTGCATAAATGCTATTTGTATCTTAGTGAAAAGTGTGGCAGGGTTTCAGTGCGAGCTTCAGTTCAGCCATGGAGAGATTCCTAAGGCCATCAGTGAGCTCTGGAAACAAACCTAAATTAGCACTGAATATAATGGCAAAATATAGGGCACAAAGCTACAAAGGCCTTCCTAAGACAGTGGGAAGCTATTTTGTACCTTATGCAACAAGGTATTTGACCACAAAAGGAAGTCATTGATGATCACTTGAAGTCCATTCAACATACAAAACGCAAGTCCAGTATTTCCAATAACTAAACATCAGAGCTTCTGTTAAAACAGCAGAAGACCATGACATTAACCATGGATAGACAAACAGTGGCTACTGAAGAACGAAACAAGGTAAGAAAAACAATTTTACAAAAGGACTTAATATTTTAGTAGCATGTTCAAAGTTAAGTATTGTGCCATTACTCCTATGTGAAAGGTCAGAAAAAACAATTATGAACTTGCTTGTAGTCCCTGTGTTGCAGGTCCCAAAAGATGTCATTCTAATTATTTAATACTTAGGTTTTTTGTACTTGGTGTAGTAATACAAATGCTCACAGGCCTTGGCTAAAGAAACAACAAAGCTAGTTTATCAGCCAATCAGCGTCGCCTGACGCTGTTTCCAAACTATTTCTATGCGCTGTCTTGTCAATGCTTCTACAAATACCAGATTACATTTGTACAAAAATATTCCAAGCCTAGTAAACATTTGAAAAACAGTGCATTTCTTTTAACAATAATAATTTTAATCCCAGTGCAACACTTATTCTGCTAGGTAACTGTTATTATTATTTATGTGATTAAATAGTCATATGTTTTGGCCAGAACTGTATTTAATTTATTTAAGAATTGTTATGTTTCACACATATGTTAGAAAATGGCATCCAATAGTCAGTGCTGTGACACACTTTTTTTAAAGTAGCTCTTCTTTACAATCCCCACCATTCAGGTTTGCCACGAAATCGATTCAAGTTTGTACTGCAACCAATACACCACTGTCCAGAAAAGAGCATCCCATCCAGAAGGCCTTCCTGAGAAACAGAGGACTCAGGAGGGGCCATTCCAGGCTCACACCAGCTACATGAGAAACACTTGCCTGAAATGTATGTTGAAAAAGAATCCAACAGAAGAATATATCCGTGACAAGCCAGTGGCTGTGATGTTTGATGAGATTCCAGATATTGAGGGAAGATGTGTGCTCAACATAATGGCTTCACCTTTAATTAAAGATGATTCTGGAAAGCTCAGGGCCTCATCGATACAGTGTTCCTTGACAAATGCAATCATTCTACTTGACAAATGCAATCCTTCTACTGTTTCAGCTGCTACTGCCAATTCTCTGCAAAAGTACGAAGTTGCCAATCAGAATGTAATTTCAAATCGGCACAGACAATGCTATGTATATGACAAAAGCCTACAACTCAGCTCTGTGTTCTTTCCCAATTCTGTCCACACTACCTGCACACAATGCATCTTGTGGGACAATCTTTCAGAAAAACATTTGAGGATGTTACATTTATGGGGCACTTCTCGCAGGTTTTCTACATGACAGGTGCAAGGAAGAGAAGGTACTTCAGTTATCTTACAGCTGAGGTTTCTTCTTCTGCCACTGGTAAAAAAAAAAAAACAACCATAGCTCCAAATCCATGTGGAATGTGGTGGAACTCCTGGTACACAGCACTGGCCTGCCATGCAGAGGACTTTGCTTTACATATTTTGAAGCAGAAATGGAGGAGTGTAAACACATCCCTCCTAGCTCTCTGAAGAGCCTTCATCACATGACACAGGATAAGATGCTTAACGAATTACTGCAGTTGCAGCTGAATATTTTGACAGAGAACTTCTTCTGCTGCTTATTTAATCTGTTTGAAAGCAACAGGCCCATGGCAAGGAAAGTTTTTGACTCCCTTGAAGATTTGCTGCAAACAAAGTTCTTAAGCTAGAAGCATGTTCCTCCTTTTTTCAGCCTTTTGGTGATCTGCATTTTTCAAAAAGGAACATTAGCAATCTGAGTACATGGATGGTGTGTAACCAGCAATACATTTCCTCAGAGTGCAACATTTTCAACCTTTCAACTCTAGTCCCTTTTCCAGAGCAGAAGTGATAATTCTCATAAATCCCAGGGTTTACTGATGTACCTGATGAAAAACTTCACTTGTACTTTAACAAGTTTGGTCCTAATGCTGTTAAGTCCTCTGCCTGCGGTGTAATTGACACCGATCTCTTCTGGGACAGCATGCATTCACCACTACCTGTTCTTGCCAAACTGGCCAAATCACACAAGGATTGTGTGACTAATTCTGCTGTTGTGGAAAGAAGCAACAGCATCTACAAACTGGTGCTTCAGCCAGGAGACACTCGTTGTATGAATTAAACCTCAAAGCCTTTGTGTTTCTATACTACAAATCACTAAGTGTAGTGTGGTCTCATTGAGACATTTCATTCTTATTCACAAGTAGAAATGGGGTAATTAATAAATAAATAAATAAATAAATAAATAAATAAAAGCAAGAAACACGCTGATATAGCACAGAATTAATACTTGCTTGCTTTTATTTTTTGTGCATATTTCATTTGTTTTTGCAATTTAAAAGGTACTGCATGTTTTCTTATTTAAGATATTTATCTTGCACCATGGACTACATTTGTTTGCTGATTAAACTGGACAGGCAGTAAGACTGCACCTAGTTCAGATTTAAGCAAAATATAGGAACACTTTTTTTTCTTCTTGGACTAAAATATTTATTCTTTTTTTTTTCTTTTTTTTTTTTCCCCCCAGATTTTAGTAATATGATTTAATAATAATAAAAAAACAAAAAAAACTGTGACTATTTATTAATACTCTACTACTAAAAAACACTTCTCTCTTTGTAGATTTTAGGATATTTTACTGCAGATTTCCACAGGGACTAATTAAATATGGGAAAACCTGCACCATAAATTTTAAACCTCACAAAAAGCAAATTTCTTATACAGATATTAAAATTTTTAGGCATCACATTACAAATCAAGTCTTAATTTATTCTACTATGCGTAATTGAAATTATTGCTCTATTCAGTATATGGATTTTCGATGACAAGAATTTGCTTTGATTTCTGCAATCTCATGGTCTCAAACCACAATTTCAGTCTCTGTGGTTAAAGTACAGAGGGAGGTTTTGATGGCTTTGAATTTCCCTCATTCGCATCTCCAGATCTATCATCCTTTTCTTTAAAAGCTAAAAAGGAATAAACTAATTAACTCTGGAAGATGTCAAGAAGAGTTGGGCAAAGTTAAAGTGCACATTATGCCTTGACCATCTATTCACGCTGGTCTTCACTTTGTTGTGCCAGTTAAAATCCCCAAAGAAACAAATGCATGGCTTTTTGCCTCATTTGATTCTGCCATAGCAACACATCCTTATCTCATTCATTATTAACATCTAATTCTAATACAAACAGAAAACTGAACACGGAAAATAAGATTACTTTAGTGTCTGATAAACACTCATGACGAAGAAAAACAGAGGGAGTTTCATCAGTACAATTCTTATTAAAAAAAATATATATACAAAATTAAGAAATGGAACTTTGACCACAAACATGTCATAGTATTGAATACCGATTAAGCAACAAACTTTAAAAATTGCTTTTCAGAACTGAACAAATGGTTTGTACATTCCACTCATTCTGGAACTGACTACTCCAGTATGTGTTTCAGTTCTACAATTTTTTCCATTACCTCAACTACAGTTATCTATAATGCATATAATACTTTTTGGTTCTACCATTCCAGGCTGTTCGGCAATGGCTCGCCATCAATATTTTTCCCTGTATGATTTATCAAATTCTTTATGCTTGGCTACTGCCAAAATGAGTTTTTCCCAAAACCATGTTGTGTCTTGGATAACAACTGCACCACAGTCAGGTGTCTTCAATAATAAATATCATTGGTCACTTATTTTTAACACACATACAATCTGAACACACATAAACTATTTATTTAGGTTCCAAAAATTCAACCAATGAATCTCGTACATCAATTATGGACTTGGTGTGCAAGGTACAAGGAAATGTACATGTTTAAATTACAGTGAATTCTCATTAAAACAAACTCGGACTAGATGAGTTTTCTGATGGTACAAATGTTCTACAGTGAGAATAACCAATGAGAAACACCCCACGTGGACTCGGGCACAGCCCAAAATAAACAAACTGACCAATCACAGGGTAGAAGTGAGAACAACAAAAGCAGCTGCGCAACTTTCAAAGGACGCGCTTCCTATACAGCATGTATCCCACACAATGAACATGGTTCCAGGCAAGAGGAAGAAAGTTTCTGAGTCATGGGAGCATAATTGCTCGAAATCACAGAAGGCAAGGAAGAACCAAAGTTCTGAAGAATGGCTAAAATCAGATGTGAAGAGAGCCCTAGCTCTTTGCCCTATGAGAGCCTGAAACAGTAAACGGGACATTGCCTTGATCTGAAAGAGGGTTTGGTTTCCACGTTGCTCCACGAAACGGATGGAAGCATAGCCAGCAGCTGGGCCCAAGGTAATGTACTAGCCGTACAGAAGAATTGCAACGAGAACACTTCTACGAACTATATTTTTTCAATTGCAACGCATTATCTGAACTGAGTTACATCTGATCAACAGAACTATTTCCAGTTGGAAAACTGCTGACAACAAAGATAATGTTGCAAGACTTGGAAATCAACAAGCTGTTCTCCATTTGAAAAAAAAAAAACTATTTGTTTATTGCGGTCAGACGAAATACAATGCGTATTTCAATCAAAGTACCATCTTCTTTCATTGGATCTTCAGATCCAGAGAGAAGCTGCAGTGTTCATCAACAAAGCAGATTGACTTCTTTGCTAAGTATTCAGATTATTCAAGAAATTAACTGTGGTAATTGTTAACAAGTTAGTGGATAAACTGTTTTAGGAATAGAATATAACTATTTTAGAGTGTTTTAGAGTGTGTAAGAAAGGTATTTTGTTGGCTGAAATTTCCAACTCAAATGAGTTACACCATAAATGCAGAAAATTTGATCATTGCGCCATTTCTGAGTTAATTTGAATATATAATCAATCCAGGTTGATAACATATCATTAGTTTGGTACCTCACTTCTAAGCAAAACTAACACAGTAAAACTAATTTGCTAAATTAGATACTGAAATGTTGGATTCCATTCTGAATGTGAAGTTGAATTAATTCTTATGCATATTGATATGAATTACAATGAGAAACGGGTATTGAAAATACTAATGCAAAAGTAGACACTTTGTGTGATCAGCCACAATTAATATTAGTATATTACCATGTATGCTAATGCTTTTATGGTCGTTGTAATAGTTCAACTATGAAATCAATTAACTGTATACCATTCACACATATATTTAACCACAGCCTTTCCTTTCTGTAATATTAGATTAGTTATGCACCCCTTTTTATTCTTAAATAACTATTGTTTTATATTTCTGACATGTGTGACTGTCTGTTATTGTCAAGGGAATCCGAGTTCTACATGATCCAGAACTTAAATATGGGATGACTCATTTCTTACATTTTGACATCCCTGACTGTGCGACTAGAGACTAATTTATATTTAAATGAACTGTATACCTAATTCACTATACAAGCAATGAATGGTAAGCACAACAGACAGAATCCCGGCCATGACTGATATCGCTGTATGCTGATTGTATTGGCAATTAAAAACATAAAATTCTGTGGTCCAAGTCAGGCTTACAGCTTGTGCAATTAAAATGTTTTCTGTCTTAAGTATCTGCAGATCACATTATGCGTGCGGATATTTGTTCTCCAAGACGGACATTATTAATATTAAAATCACCGTTCTGTTCTGACTGAAGCAAATCTTTGTGTTTCTGTATTGCTCTTGCTGAGCTCACCTGTAACTTAAGGCCCTTGAGGATCTGCCATTTCTCACACTTACTGCGAGTATTAGCTGATTATAAATGTACTGAAAGTAAAATTACTGTATTTATTATTTGACTTTTTTTTATTTTTAATTCACTTGATAGAGAAAGTGCGTTTTTATCTTCTTGTGCTTCAGTTTTGTTTGCTACAATTTTGCTTTGTTTCTGCAATGGTGAAAAACAATGTTTGGCTCTGCTAACAGACACATCTAAGAGTACAGTAGTTATACAATTATCTGGTTCCGACAGGGAAAGAACTCATGCAGTAACAAGTCAGTAAAGAAGGCAGACTGGTAAAAATGAGAGTTTTGATTCCCTCCAAAATGCTTTTAAAACCTAGTAGGGCTGCAACGAAGGTTACATTTTGACCTTCGAAGGTTTGGAACACATTGAAGGAAGGTTCGAACCTTCGATGGTACTCATTTGAATAATGTACTGGTCACGGCACCATAGCTACTTCTTTATATTTGATTGAAAATCCCATTTTACAGATAATCCATATAAATAGAATAAAACATTCACATGTAGTTTAAAATACGTTATATTTGAACAGTAATCACATTTTTACAATTTAAATATATATATATATATATATATATATATATATATATATATATATATATATATATATATATATATATATATATATATATATAATCATAGTAATTTACTTACTCTTTCACCATGGATTGTATGTATATTCACAAAGTATGTTAACATAGAACAACAGAAACAGTGGGCAAGCAAATAGATTAATAGTCAATATTAATACAGCTAGTGTAATAAGGTGGCCCCTAGTTCAAGTGTCAGTGAAACACAAGGCACTTGGTGTGTCGGCTGCTTTACCAAAAAGGAATAGTA